>NC_092736.1:13156319-13456319 GCF_047496885.1 Scyliorhinus torazame
TTGAACTAAAGAATATGGGTGAGGAGCTTTGCTTAGGCTGGTGTAGCAAATCAACGGATAGAGGTGCAACACATGAACAAAATAGTAACATGGGAAATGAACATAGAATTGCAAGAAGGGCCAGAGAAAAAAAACCTAAGACTACACCAACAGTCAAGACTAGATACTACAAAAATAAAGA
Organism: Scyliorhinus torazame; assembly: GCF_047496885.1. Taxonomy (NCBI): domain Eukaryota; kingdom Metazoa; phylum Chordata; class Chondrichthyes; order Carcharhiniformes; family Scyliorhinidae; genus Scyliorhinus; species Scyliorhinus torazame. Next base: position 13,156,501 of record NC_092736.1, read on the forward strand.
GACAAAGTGAGAGGCTGTATTTGTGCGTAGCATTCATAACAGTAAATTAATTGATGAGACACATTGAAGTAAATAAATGCGATCTGAGCCATTACAGAGACGTGGCTACACGGTGACAAGGATTGGGTCCTGAATGTTGATTGGGACATAACATTCAAGAAGAATAGGAAGCTAGGTAAAGGTGGAGGGGTAGCACTATTAATCAAAGGTGCCTTTGGTGCAATAATTGTAGATTACTTTGGTTCGGATGATCAGGATGTAGAATCGATTTGTGCGGAAATGAGGAATATTAGGGAAAATAAGTCATTAATGGGAGTGGTCTACAGGCCACTAACAGTAACCACAATGTAGGACAAAGTATATAAGAAGGAACATTGGGTGCTTGTGATAATCATGTTTATTGCAAAAAGACTGGAGTATAAAAGTAGAGAAGTATTGTTACAATTGTAATGTGTTGCTGAGACCACACCTGGAGTATTGTGTCCAGTTTTGGTCTCCTTATTTGAGGAAGGATGTGGTGGCATTGGAGGCAGTTCCAGAGGAGGTTCACCAGATTGATTCCAGGGGTGAAAGGTGTTATGGGCCAGGGTTTAGAGAACCCCCAAGTGTATCATGGAGTTCACCTGACCCACAATTTTTGATAGATTGTGGTATGGGGAGCACACGGTCCACTCTACAGGTGTGGTACAGCAGAAATGAAAAGTATTTTTTAAAGCAAAACAATGTTTATTCTGTCCAAGTTAACCTTTTTAAAACATAGTGAACATCTTAGCAACCATCAATTCAAATACAACCCCCAAAGAATACAACACTAAGTAATCCATGAGCTTTCCTTTTAACATCCATAAGACTTAAAACAAAACCTTTAACAGAAGCACCTCAGGTTTAACTTCACTACTGAGAACAGTTACCACGTTGAAATCAGCAAATGGACATTCATCAGCTTGCAGAGATTCATACACACCTTGCTGTGACTGCAGCTTCTCCAAAACTAAAATGAAACCAAACCCACCCTGCAGCAAAAAACCTAAAGCGAAAGTAAAAAGCTGACAGACAGCCCAGCTCCACCCACTCTCTGTCATCACTGCAGTAATAAACACCCATTTCTTAAAGGTACTCTCACTACAGATATTTATATACACCCCCATTTATAAACACCCATTTCTTAAAGGTACTCTCACATGACAAAGGGTTGACTTATGAGGAGAGATTAAACCATTTGGGTTTATACTCAGTGGAGTTTAGAAGGATGAAAGGGGATCTGATCGAGGTAAGTAAGATACTAAAACGGATTGATAAAATAAACAAAGACCAAATGTTCCCCCTTGGGCAATCTAGAACGAGAGATCACGGATATATGTTGAGAGGTGGTAGATTTAGAACTGAGATGAGGAGGAACTACTATGGGCAGCACGGTAGCACAGTGGTTAGCACTGTGGTTTCACAACTCCAGGGTCCCATGTTCGATTCCCGGCTGGGTCACTGCCTGTGCGGAGTCTGCACGTTCTCCCAGTGTCTGCGTGGGTTTCCTCCGGGTGCTCCGGTTTCCTCCCACAAGTCCCGAAAAACATGCTGTTAGGTAATTAGGACATTCTGAAGTCTCCTCCCGTGTACCCGAGCAGGTGCCGGAGTGTGGCGACTTGGGGCTTTTGACAGTAACGTCATTGCAATGTCAACCTACTTGTGACAATAAAGATTATTATTATTAATTCTAGCAGAGGGTGGTGAATTTGTGGAACTTGCTGACCCATAATGCGGTGGAAACCCGTATAAATTTTAGAGTACCCAATTTTTTTTTTTTTTCCAATTAAGGGGCAATTGAGCGTGGCCAATCCGCCTACCCTGCACATTTTTGGGTTGTGGCAGTGAGACCTGCGCAGACACGGGGAAAATGTGTAAACTCCACACGGGCAGTGACCCAGGGCCAGGATCGAACCCGGGTCTTCGGCGCCCTGAGGCAGCAGTGCTAACCATTGCGCCGCTCTGCCACCCCTAGTGAGGTCGTATCTGAGTCATTAAATGGTTTCAAGAAGAAGATAGATATACTTCTGATTTTAAAAAACGGGCTAAAGGGATAAGGGGAACAGATCGGGAGGTGGATTTAAGACCAGGAAGAGATCAGCCATGATCATGATCTAGGCCGAATTGCCTACTTCTGTTCCTATGTTCCTATTAATAGAGCCCAGGATACTATATTCTTGATCACCTGCTCGCTCCACCATTCCTGCTACCTTCAATGATCGATGCTTAAATACACCCAAGTCCCTCTGCTCCTGCACCCCTTTAAGAATTGGACCACTTAGTTTATATTGTCTGCCCATTTTCGTCGTACCAAAATGCATCATCTCTCAGTTCTCTGTATTGAACTTCATTTGCCACCTCTGTCCACTCCCCTAACTTGTCTATGTCCGTTTGAAGTTCTGCACTGTCCTCTTCACAGTTTACAATGCTCCCAAGTTTCAAAATTGACCCCTGCACCCCAAGATCTCTCTCTCTCTATCATAATGCTCCTGGAAAGTCATTTGGGATGTCTTACTATATGAAAGGCACTATGTAAATATAGGTTGTTGGGATTGCCAGTAACTGTTCAGTTAAAAGACATGTTTTGAAGTGCATAACTGAACCCGTGAGGTTTTATACAGTTTACATTTGCTCTTAGAACAGTGTTATAAATGTGCTCACCAGAGTCCGAGTAATTTGATTGTTTAAGAATACAAAGAATTAAAATGGTTGGAACTGAGTTGTCATCCTAAGTGTCTCTTAAGTTACAGAATGCCTTGTGAAGGTAAAATGGATATCTGCACAAGATAGAACCTTAAGTAAAAGATTAATCCGCTTGGAGTTAAGTCAGTCTGAACTCAGGTTTATTATGTCGATTACAGTGTACAGAGTAGACCAACTTGGAGTGGTACTAAGTCCTGTAATAAAGAACTTGATCCCTTGAGAATGTACATCAAGTCAGCAGACCGCAGCAACTGATACACGTGGTATAAGTATTATTTTATTTGCATACATAATGGCGCCAGACTGCTGTTAATCCACGTGTGTATCATTTTGTCCTTCTATCCGGCAACAATGCACGCTGTTTATCCATTTCTTGCTATTGGCCACAGACCACTTTTCTTTCCCATTTCTTCCCAATCCCAGCCAAAATCAAAATAGGTCTCAGTTTTTAATAACAGCCATGTGGATTAATTTTTTTTTAAAATGATGATCTTGGTGAATGTTTTTAACTATTTAATTTTTTGTTGTTGTAAGGTAGTAAATTTGGCCTGCTTGTGAAATTGGCACATCTTCACTTCAGCGAAGGGGTTGCTTCAGGAGCATTGTTTACATTTCAAATGTTCCATTGTGGGATAAATCTGATATCTGTCCAAGGCTGGTGTCTGGCTTAAATTGTAAACCTGCTGGTCTAGGTATTTGAATTATGGTTTTCTGCCTCTTTTGCACTCGAGAAGGCAGAGTTTCTCTTTCATCTATTTCTCAATATGGCCATTGTGAGCAACCGTGGTCTAATGGCAGAGACCGTGGCCAGCTATTCTGAATGCATGCCTGGCAATGTTGCTGTTAGGTTAACTAAGCTTTGAGCTATCTACAGTATATATTAAACATCTATTGATATAGTTTGCTCAAACAGACCAGATAGCGCTCCTCTTAGTTTGGTATTGTGTTGAATAGAAAACACCGTTGTTACCCTAGGGACTGAAATCACTTGACTTTTTTTTTATGGGCTCTGCTAATTTGAAGGTTTATATGGCATTTCTTTGCCTGCTGGGCATCTCTAAATGCTTCACATCTAATAGATTACTTTTGAAATGTAGCCACTGTTGTATTTTTAAGCAAGCCAAACAGCCTGTTTGTGCATAGCGAGTTCTCCCAAAAAGAAAATGTGGTGAATGTCCATCCGGCTTATTTGTTGGGTGCTGTTGGTTAAGTGAGCAATGTTCACCAGGTCAAAAAAGAACTCCTTCCTCTTTCGAATAGAGATGTTTAGTGCTGGCCTAAACACTAAACATTAAACTAAACACAATGTCTCTGATTATCTACTCCCCAGGGAACCTTTATATAAACAAAATTCCATTAGCCCGACTTCAGGTAAACCATATACATGGATGGAATGAGCGATGATTTCATTTTTACGATGCTTTAATTGCACCTCTGTAGCTAAAGTGTCTGCTGGTCATGTAAACCAAGATTTTTTAAAAATCATTATTACAACAGGCATGCACACACTAACCCAGGCTTTTAATCCTTACTGCACCAAATACATGTGTATCTGAAATTCCTACATTCATTACAACAGTTTGGTCGTGAAATGTACAGAGACCTTCCAATACATGCAGCATCGTCATGCTGTCGGACTGACAAGACTGCATCTTTGACAGCACAATTTATTAAAACTTCCTTAATTTTTCAGATCAGAAATTTGAATTACTACTCCGAGTTCAAGGTTAGATTGCAGCTCAACTCCCTGACACTGCATTTCCTTTTGGTGACACTTTTTTTAAAGAAATCTATTTGTCAGCTCACTCCAACTACATTTTAATTTGAATGTTTATGAACGGAGAGGTGTGGTGCCAAAGATTTCAGGACAAATACAGGATGAAAAGCTTTGTCAACATGAGCATTATTCAAGTTCTACACTGCGCAGTGGCATCTTAAGTTGTTTGCAGCATGCAAATCGGAGGAAAAGATGAAATGTGCACCACAAAACAATGGAATTTTTTGATTCCTCCTTAAAAATGTTTGCATCCTTGCATTGTAACATTAAAAGTTACAATGCTATTGTTGCTCTTATTAGCCTTAGTTTTATTAGCTCTAATTATGTCACCTTTGCTCACGAGTCGCCAGGTATCTTTCTGAGACCGCCACGTGGTTCAAACTCGAGTTATGATTAATAAGTCAGCACACCGCTTAGTAAGATTAAAATCAACGGTCATTTATTATGTACAGCAATAAATACTTACACAATAATCCTACTTTCTATATCACTACCTACCACTACTGGCCAATACTTAACTTTTGGGAATGGCCCACCAGGTCAGGGAAACGAATGGCTTATCGAATTGGGTCTGGCCTGCGGGATTCAAAGGCTGATATGGGTCGATGGCTAGGAGTCTCTATCGGGTAGCGATCGCTGGAGTCAAACTTACGGTTGCTGGTCGATGGTTCTTGCGAAGGTTGCGAGCAGGAGAAGAAGGGAGAGAAAGGTCGATCTGAACTTGGCCCCTATCTTTATAGGTCCCAGGGGCCTACGCCTCTCGGGGCAGACCTTGCTCCTGAGTCCCAAGTGATTGGACTTGTTCCCAATCACTGGGTTCGATATGCTCCAATAATGGGGCGATTCCTTGATCGGGGGGTGGTCGTTCACCTTTCTTTGTCTCGGCCACTGCTGGCTCCGAGAGGTCTGGATCGGCATTCAATTGCTAATATGTTGCAATTGTTCCCGGGGATAGCCGATTAAACTGCAGATGTCTGGGTTGATGTGCTTCTAATGGTCGCAGGTATCGATCTGGGCCGACTTCCCCAGAGCTGAATACGCTATTCTGTCTGCAGCTGTCCGTTTGTGCCCTGTTGGCTGCTTTTCCCATCATCCTTTTCGGTTAGCCATTTTACATCGGGTTTTGGCCAAATTAATCGGGAATCAGCCATTTTAGGTGGCTACACTATTTTGCTAGCAAGCTGACTTCAAGGACTTGCGGCCACTTATCTGGGAAAGAACCCCTGATGACCCACGCCTGAGGGCATTTCAGAGTCGTCAACTGTGTTGGATCTGGAGTCACATGTTGGGCAAACAAGGCAAGGATGGCAGATTTGGAAATCCTCTATCTATGATTTTCTTGCCTAAAAGGAGATTAGTGAACCAGATGGGTTTTTACGACAATCGACAACGGTTTCATGGTCATCTTTAGACTTGTAATTCCCGATTTGTATTGAATTCAAAACCCACCATCTGCCGTGGCAGGAGTCGAACTCTGATCTCCAGAGCATTACTCGGGACCTCTGGATTACTAGTTCAGTGACAATACTTCTGTCACTGCCTCCCCCTATTAGCTATCGTTACCATTGTTTTGTGAACAAACCATTATACGGCCACTGAGTGGCACGGTAGCACACTTTTGCTTCACTGTTGGGAGTCTGCATGTTGTCGCCGTGTGTGCGTGGGTTTCTTTCCGGGTGCTCCGGTTTCCCCCCACAGTCCAAAGATGTGCAAGTTAGATGGATTGACTGTGCTAAATTGTCCTTGGTGTCCAAAAAGGTTAGGTGAGGTTACTGCATTGCGGGGATAGGCTGAACGTGTGGGCTTGGGTGGAGTGCTCTTTCTGGGGGCCGGTTCGGACTCAATGGGCCGATTGGCCTCCTTCTGAACTCTAAATTCTATGATTCAATTGCAGATATTTAAAAAATAAGTTTTTTGTTTGACTATGCCAGTCTATTCAGTTTCATTTAATAAGGCAGAGGAAGTAAATTACTGAGCTAGCGCCAAAATTGTTCTGAGAAATGGTTGCTGAGCTTCAGACACGTGCAGTGTAAAATATATCCAGAGGGAAACTTGGCTCTCAGAAAGTGGGTGAGCGTCTTCTAGTTGCTCAGTTCAAACCTGATGGTGTAAATAACGTTGGCAATCACTGGTTGGCTTGTTTGCAGTTTTCAGACGCATAGTTTAAATTTGGAAGCAGAAGTGTTTGGCAAAGGGACATCAGGACTTCTAAACTATTTCAGATGTGGACAGCGCTCCGTGGCTCATCAAAGCAGTGTGTTTTTCAATTGAGCATTTTGAAATCGTGCTGTGGGGAACTTTCGCTCGAGGATTACTTTTAAACTTGGAGGGTTCCATATAGTGGCTTCATTGATAGAGGAAGACTAGAGACGGCAAAATAGGTTGCATTGAGTATGAGGCAAATACACAGTGCACAATATTGGCCAATGGAAGCTGTGGGAGTGGAAAGCCAGCATTCCACTGGCAAGCTATTTTTTTGTTAGATGTCCTTCTGTAAGCTTGTCATTTATAACCTTTAATTTTCCATTACTAGAACTTTTGTCTTCAGGTACTGTACCTAATTGGTCTTGTGCTGTGCTATAATTAAAACTCTCAGTTTGAGCAACTGAAATGCCAAACCTGAATTACCAGAGTTCACTTTAATTCATGTGTTTTTTCCCATGGATCTAAGTTGACAATTGCTTTAGTCCCAATGAAAACTTGCTCAACACTTCACTTGCACATTTGCCCTTCTTACCTGTAGTAGTATAGTCATAGGGATTTGGGCAAAATGTGATTGAGGCTGAAATTTTGCCCACTGCATTCATTTTCTCCATTACTTTTTCAATCAACTGTAGTGAGCATGAGTTAATTTGACTTCTGGTGCAATTTCTAACATTCACTTGGAGAGCCAGTGAATTGTCTGAATCTGCATCTCCCGCACCATAACAATTGTGCGATTTTATATGGAACTGTGAAAATATGCACAAATTCAATTTTGCCGTTCCAAATTTAGCTGAGGAAAGACAACCCACCCAATATTTAAAAAATGCTGGCTGTTAATTAAATGGCCACGAGTGACTTGTTAGGAGATGAAGCAGCAGCACTGCATTTAGTGGCTGGTATTTTGCAGGTGGACTGCAAAGCGACGGTGATCACTGCTGACCTTGAAGAAAACTGCCCACATAGAAGATTTCGCACCATTTTCCAAAATTACCTTGATTCTGACTTCCAGCAGCAGCGATGCCATCGAACAGGCGAAATGCAAATCGCATTGATTAGCACTGTTGCTTCAGAGCACCAGGGTCCCAGGTTTGATTTCCGGCTAGGATCACTGTCTGTGCGGAGTCTGCATGTTCTCCCCGTGTCTGCGTGAGTTTCCTCCGGGTGCTCCGGTTTCCTCCCACAAGCCCTGAACGACGTGCTGTTAGGTGAATCGGACATTCTGAATTCTCCTTCCGTGTACCCGAACAGGCGCCGAAGTGTGGTGACTAGGGGCTTTTCACATTAACTTCATTGCAGTGTTAATGTAAACCTACTTTTGACAATAAAGATTATTATTAATTATTATTACATTGAAGAATTCATTTGGACAGCAAACCAGGAAATAAAAACCATTGATTTTTAATTATGCAAGATAAGGATTGGGAAATGCACATACGATTTTTAAATTTAAATTTAGAGTACCCAATTCTTTTCTTTTCAATTAAGGGGCAATTTAGCGTGGCCAATTCACCTACCTGCACATCTTTTTGGGTTGTGGTGAGAGACCCACGTAGACATGGGTAGAATGTGCAAACTCCACACGGACAGTGATCCGGGGCTGGGATCGAACCTGGGTCCTCGGCATCGTGAGGCAGCAGTGTTAAATGCACATGCGATAAAAGCTGAAAAAGAAAATATTTTTAAAATGTGGATTTTTATCATAATGGAATAATTTGACATCTTGCAAATATAAAATTAGTTTTTCAGAGCCAATGAAGTTAATCCGCAATAATTATGGACTAATTACCCCATTAGAAACCCAGTTACACATCATTTAACAAGGTGTAACTTTTTCACGGCTTCTTACAGTGCGATTAATAATGTAAAACTGGAAGTTCATGTTAAGCCAAATGATTAACAGGGGCTGTTTAGCACAGGGCTAAATTGCTGGCTTTGAATGCAGACCAAGGCAGGCCAGCAGCACGGTTCAATTCCCGTAACAGCTTCCCCGAACAGGCGCCGGAATGTGGCGACTAGGGGCTTTTCACAGTAACTTCATTGAAGCCTACTTGTGACAAGCCATTTTCATTTCATTTCATATAAGAAGATTTCTGTCTGCGGGAATTTCAACAGTGCAAACATGGAATAATTGGCAGCACATTAAACTTTGTATGTATGAATTCCAGAAGTTTCCCATTCCTACCAGATTGGACAATGGTTTTTAAAATTGCGTTTTCCAAACTTCACTATCCTGTGATGTGTCTTGAGATGTTTTTCTGTACGTGAGGAGTACTATAAGGATTGTAAATTGTAACGTGGGCCTTCAGTCCTCTTTATAAATCGGAAGGTAGTAACTGATGGAGGAGTAGGGGGAAAGTTACTCTTTTATTGTTTCTTTGGTTCGATTAAGCATTTTGTGTTGGAATGCCAGATTAACTAGAAACCTATCATCGAAAATAAAAGTGCAATTTCCCATGATGAGCTGTGCCAGTATCTGTAGTGGAATCAGACTAACATGTTTTAGTCATGGGCTACTTATTACATTGCCCAGAACCAGCTTGCGATATTTGGAATTCTTCCAATATGGCACATTATTTTTCTATTGATCATCTTAATTTATCATTTCTTGTCTGTGCGTTTTGTCTTTGTAAGTTGCATTTTACCATCCTGTCATTCCAAAACAAATGTTATGCCTTGGTTGGTGACACGACAAATTAATAATCAAGCTCAAAAGGTTACAATCGTAAAATCCAGCATTGGATTATATAATACTGTTAGTTTTGTGTTTTCACCTCAAAATGCAGAGTGATTAAAAGAAAAAACACCGCAAATGCACATGATAAACTTTAATGTCTTTTTGATAAATTGGTTAACCTCCGATATTTTTTATTGCCCATTTACTCCCACTTCTCTGTCCCTTGCCTCCTTGTCGTCTTAATGCATCACCTAACGAATCCATAGAGTTCCTACAGTGCAGAAGGAGGCCATTCAGCCCATCGGGTCTGCACTGATCCTCCGAAAGAGACCCCGACCTAGGCCCACCCGCCCTATCCCTGTAACTCCACCTGACCTGCACCTCTTTGGATTGTGGGAGGAAACCCACACAGACACGGGGAGAATGTGCAAACGCCACACAGACAGTTGCTCAAGGCCAGAATTGAACCCGGGTGCCTGGTGCTGTGAAGCAGCAGTGCTAACCACTGCAGCCATGCTGCCCCAGTATCATCTCCTGTATGGTTTCAAAAGTGCTGGTCACCTCCTCACACCTGGCCTAAATGGCCATTTTTCAAGTGTTGGCATGCCATGGAGGGCATCGCTGAGTTCAAAGCTCTCTTCACAAAGCTGAAGCTCATTGGCAATGAGGAGTTTTGTTCTGTAGTCCAGCTACTTTGAAACCAGGTATAATGCCTGCACTGCTTCCCAAGCTATGAGAAACTAATTTAAATTGCCGGGTCATTTGTATATGCTGTTGTACCACGTCGAGCCATCCAAGCATTTTATACTTTTATTATAGGCTTATGTGATGAATTAGCCTTGTGATGGAAAATCAAATGAAATGCCTTTCAGTGATGAGAAAACTTTACTGCACTAATCCAGTTGTAGTTAGTATTGGCTTCAATTCAAGTAAATTTCCTTCATTGAGGTGGCGTGTTACTGTTATGTGCACACTGTGGTATGACCTTGATTCTTTTCCTTTTATAGTTTATCACACTTGCAGTTTTAGGGTTGTGCTGCAAGTCTACCGATAACCTCTCGGGGCAGGTTACACATCGCGTGTGTACTTGACGGGAAGTTGGCTTGGCAACCAATACCTCCATCCAGACAGACTGTTCAGTATCAATTAGAGCAAAGTGCATTGTTTCTTTGTTTCCTTTTGGTTAAATTGTACAGACTCTTGCCCTGTTTACCAGACACAATTTGTGGTGCATCACGCACATTTGGGCCACCGTACAAATTACAGTGCGTGCCTCTGTCTAATTCATCATTTGGAGAAATAATATGAAGCTAATTGTCATTTCACATTTCCCCACATGCTTACCTGTGCTGTACAAGAGAGTGGGAAAATGTGAGTATTTGTGTTGCACCTTTCACTTCCTCAGGATGTCCAAAAGTGCCTCACAACCAATCGGTTATTTTGTGAAGTGTGGTAATTGGCAATTAACTGTACACTGTACTTGGGTAAACATTTCCTCAGCACTGCAAATTATTGACAGAAGACTGCATAATAGTTTTTCTAACTTTTTGGGGGGAGTGTAACATTTAATGCCCTTATAATGGCCTCTAAATTAGTTCTCAAGTCCCACAATGGTGCTATCCTGTAACCTGTCCCATGTCTTTTTGTGGTACAGTGGCCCTAACATGTATGCACGTGAGTGAATCCTGGCATTGTGTAGAAATTATTGTTATTCATCCTGCTTGTTTCAGGTGGGTGAAGCAATTGTGTAAACCTCAATGGTTAACCCTTTTAAAAACACGTGTGGTAAAAGTTGAACACTTTGCCTACTTCCCCATTTGTGTACATGCGTGAGGCGCTTGTTAACATGAGGCACGAAAAGTGGCTCTACCTGGTGACTGCTGTAACAACAACGTACAAAATTAACCATGCAGAGACTGTCGGTGCTTTCATCTGGAATGGATATCTCCTCATGGGATGTTCATTCCTAATTTGAGCTGGACTTTGGGCGAGAGCATCCTTTTTCCTCCGCCCACCATCCCCACATGCCAAGTGGCACCATTCATTTCACTGACTCCTAACAGGTGCTGCTCCAGAGCTGCTTTCTTCATTCATGTAAAGCAGTGCTGTTCCATACTCGATAGCTTTGATTTGATTTATTATTGTCACATGTATTAGTACACAGTGAAAAGAATTGTTTCTTGCATGCTGTACAAACAATGCATATCGTACATAGGGAAGGAAGGAGAGACTGCAGAATATAATGTTACAGTTATAGCAAGGTGTAGCGAAAAGATCAACTTAATACGAGGTAGGTCCATTCAAAAGTCTGATGGCAGTAGAGAAGAAGCTGTTCTTGAGTCGGTTGGTACATGACCTCAAACTTTTGTATCTTTTTCCTGATGGAAGAAGGTGGAGGAAGAAGGTATGCCGGGGGTGCGTAGGATCCTTAATTATGCTGACAGCGGGAATTGTAGACAGTCGATGGATGGGAGGCTGGTTTGCGTGATGGATTGGGCTACATTCACAACCTTTTGTAATTTCCTGTGGTCTTGGGCAGAGCAGGATCCATACCAGGCTGTGATACAGCCAGAAAGAATGCTTTCTATGGTGCATCTGTAAAAGTTGGTGAGAGTCGTAGCTGACATGCAAAATTTCCTTAGTCTTCTGAGAAAGTAGAGTCGTTGGTGGGCTTTCGTAACTATAGTATCAGCATGGGGGGGGGACCAGGACAGGTTGTTGGTGATCTGGACACCTAAAAACTTGAAGCTCTCGACCTTTTCTACTTCGTTCCCATTGATGTAGACAGGGGCATGTTCTCCACTACGCTTCCTGAAGTCGATGACAATCTCCTTCGTTTTCTTGACATTGAGGGAGAGATTATTGTCGTCGCACCAGTTCACCAGATTCTCTATCTCATTCCTGTACTCTGTCTCTTCATTGTTTGAAATCCGACCCACTACTGTGGTGTCATCAGCAAATTTGAAAATCAAGTTGGAGGAGAATTTAGCCACAGTCATGGGTCTACAAAGAGGGCTTTGTAGGGGGCTGAGGACACAGCCTTGTGGGATACCGGTGTTGAGGATGATCGTGGAGGAGGTGTTGTCGCCTATCCTTGCTGATTGTGGCCTGTGGATTAGAAAGTTCAGGATCCGGTTGCAGAGGGAGGAGTCGAGGCCAAGGCCATGGAGTTTGGAGATAAGTTTTGTAGGAATGATGGTATTGAAGGCTGAGCTGTAGTCGATAAATAGGAGTCTGACATTGGCGTCTTTGTTATCTAGGTGTTCCAGGATAGAGTGCAGGGCCATGGAGATGGTATCTGCTGTGGACCTGTTGCAGCGGCAGGCGAACTGTAGTGGATCAAGGCAATCCGGGAGACTGGAGTTGATTCATGCCATGACTAACCTTTCGAAGCACTTCATGATGATGGATGTCAGAGCCACTGGACGATAGTCATTAAGGCACGCTGCTTGGCTTTTTTTTTGGTACAGGGATGATGGTCGTCTTCTTGAAGCAGATAGGGACCTCAGATTGTTGTAAAGAGAGTTGAAGATGTCCGCGAATACCCCTGCCAGCAGATCCACGCAAGACCCGAGTGCCCGTCCGGGTACCCCATCCGGGCCAGTGGCTTTCCGTGGGTTGACCTTCGAGAAGGCTGCTCTGACGTCTGCAATGGTGATTTTAGATACAAGTTCATCCGAGGCTTCTGGGGTGGAGGGCTTGCTCTCGCTGACCTCTTGCTCAAAGCGTGCATAGAATGCGTTGAGCTAATCAGGGAGGGGTGCATTGGAGCCGGTGATTTTACATGCCTTATCTTGTAGCCCGTTATGTCTTGCAGACCTTGCCATAGTCGGCGGGGGTCCGTGTGGCTAGCCTGGGACTCGAGCTTGGTCCGGTACTGTCTTTTGGCATCTTTGATGGATCTCCTTAGATCATATCTGGCTTTCTTGTATAGGTCAGGGTCGCCTGACTTGAACGCCTCAGACCTAGACTTCAGCAAGCAGTGGATATCCCTGTTCATCCAGGGTTTCTGGTTGGGAAACACGCAGATTTGTTTCTTTGGCACACAGTCTTCTACACACTTACTAATGAAGTCAGTTACAGTAGTGGCGTACTCGTTCAGGCTGGTCGCAGAGTTTTTAAATACTGACTAGTCCACTGGCTCTAAGCAGTTCCGTAGGAGATCATCCGATTCCTCAGACCGACAATGCACAACTTTCTTTGACGGATTCTCCCGCTTCAGTTTTTGCTTCTAGGCCGGGAGCAGGCGCACAGTCTTGTGGTCAGATTTGCCAAAGTGTGGATGGGCGATAGAGCGGTACGCATGTTCGATATTTGTGTAGCAGTGGTCCAGGATGTTTGGGCCTCTGGTGGAACAGGTGACATGTTGGTGGTAATTTGTGTACGCTCTTGAGCTTGGCCTGATTGAAAGTCCCCAACAAGGCCTCAGGATGTTTCGTTTCAAGGCTATTTGTGGTGATGAATATTTTGTCCAGTGCGATTTTCATGTTCGCATGGGGTGGGATGAAACGGCCGTCAGGATAACAGAGCAGAACTCACGCAGAAGGAAGTAGGGGCGGCATTTTAGCATCAGGTATTCTAGGTTTGGGAGCAGAAACTCGCCAGTGTTGCTACTTCTAGGCACCAGGAGGTGTTGATTAGGAGGCAGACCCCACCTCCCCTATCGTTGCCTGAGGCCGCCGTATGGTCCATTCAGTGGATTGAGAGCCCTCTGGTTGTAGTGCACAGTCCGGTGAAGCAGGAGTGAGCCATGTCTCAGTGAAACAAAGCACACAGCAGTCCCTCAGTTCTCTTTGAAAAGTGAGTCTGGCTTTAAGTTTGTCTAGTTTGTTTTCTAGAGATTGGACATTAGCTCGGAGTGAGCTAGGCAGAGGGGCTTTGGGGCCGCGTTGTTTCACTCTCACCTGCAGGCCTGTACGTTTTCCACACTTCCTGGAGTGACGTCTTCTTTTTGAGCCAAGGAGATGGTGATCGTATGCAGTGTTTAGGGTATAGTTGTGTCCAATTAGGTGATTCACTCTGGTCGGTGTGTGGATGGAGGATTTGTTGCCTTGCTTGCGGTTCCTGCCTCGGAAAATGGGTCTGCGCGGTCGAGCGTTTCGGGTCGCCGTCTGGCTGCGGTTCGTCTTCACAGGTCGGTGGATGTGCAGATCATGCTCCGGTTGGATGGGCTGAAGGCCGGTAAGTGGACAACGTCTCTGGGATCGCGGATGAGGCGATGGCCGGGTCCGTGTGTTGGGGTCAGCAGGGTCCTTTCCATATAGGACAGAGGATCTCTAGACCTGCAAGTAAATTTAAAAGAGCAGTATTAGTGATAGTTAGGATGAGTTGATTTTTAGGAGTGTGGGGCGACTGTAGAGGAGGGGGGGGGAGTGGAGGGAGAGCTTGGTATCTGCAGGGGGTCGCAGCTCTCCAGGTCAGAGGGGTTGGGAGCTGGAAGGTGGGGGAGGAAAGAGGGCTGCAGCTGCTGCGATGCTGGTCTGGTCGTTGGAGAGCAGCAGAGTGGAGGTCCCGGCTTCTGTGGTGTTTTCCAGGTCTCTGGGAGCCTGCAGAGTGAAGGTCCTTTCTTCCAGGGCATTTTCCTAGTCTCTGGCAGCCGCTGTAGGGGAAGTCCCAGGCCTGGGACTGCAGCTCCGGCAGCTGCTCACACATGGTCGGCTGGTCCAGGTCGATTTCAGGTTGTCAGTTTTAGGTGTCTCCAGGGTCCTAAAGATCGCTAAATCTGTAAGTAATTGAATAAGAACATTGTTCGAGAGTTTGAAAGAGCTAGAATGAAGTTTTGGAACCATAGAACGAGAGTAAAAGGTAGAATTAGAGGGTAATGCTGGGCACAGCTTGCAAGAAGTCGCCTCGCGATGTATGTAAATAAACAGATGGTTTATTTACATACACAAGAGTTATCTTGACATGCAAACACAATATCTACTACGAGTTAAACTACACCTATCAGCTACAATAACCTCTATTTAACTTCAGGGCAACCGGCACAGTGCAAATGTATAAGGCCTTTATCTGGATTTCACTTGGCTGGTTCGAAGAAAGTGGCTCTGTCTCTGCTGGGCTCAGCTGTCAGGTAACGATCGTTGGTCTTGAACTTGGCTGGCTGCTCCTGCTACATAAGAACATAAGAACTAGGAGCAGGAGTAGGCCATCTGGCCCCTCGAGCCTGCTCCGCCATTCAATGAGATCATGGCTGAACTTTTTTGGACTCGGCTCCACTTTCCAGCCTGAACACCATAACCCTTAATCCCTTTATTCTTCAAAAAACTATTTATCTTTATCTTAAAAACATTTAATGAAGGAGCCTCAACTGCTTCACTAGGCAAGGAATTCCATAGATTCACAACCCTTTGTGTGAAGAAGTTCCTCCTAAGCTCAGTCCTAAATCTACTTCCCCTTATTTTGAGGCTATGCCCCCTAGTTCTGTTTTCACCTGCCAGTGGAAACAACCTGCCCGCATCTATCCTATCTATTCCCTTCATAATTTTATATGTTTCTATAAGATTCCCCCCCATCCTTCTAAATTCCAACGAGTACAGTCCCAGTCTACTCAACCTCTCCTCGTAATCCAACCCCTTCAGATCTGGGATTAACCTAGTGAATCTCCTCTGCACACCCTCCAGTGCCAGTACGTCCTTTCTCGGGTAAGGAGACTAAAACTGAACACAATACTCCAGGTGTGGCCTTACTAACACCGTATACAATTGCAGCATAACCTCCCTAGTCTTAAACTCCATCCCTCTAGCAATGAAGGACAAAATTCCATTTGACTTCTTAATCACCTGTTGCAGCTGTAAACCAACTTTTTGTGACTCATGCACTAGCACACCCAGGTCTCTCTGCACAGTGGCATGTTTTAATATTTATCATTTAAATAATCCCTTTTGCTATTATTCCTACCAAAATGGGTTGGGTACGATTGGGTTGGCACAGGCCGGATCCAAAAGAGACCGAACACTCTGGGATTTTGCGCTCTGGGGCGGTCCTTAACCTTGGACCCAATAGTTCGACAGGGCTCTGATCACTGTCTTCAATTTCGGCCAATAAAGGGGCGGATGTCTTGGTAGCTGGGCGGGACCTTAATTGTCATTGACCTTGGCAGTTGGGCTTTCTGAGTAAGGGGAGTGGTGCCGATCAGTCTGGGGCTGTACCGGTTGCTTGACTGGAGTTATGTTGTCCTGGGAAAATGGGCCATTAAAATGCAAACGAGTGGGGGTTTCGATCAGGTCTGGTTACCTGTTTTAGATACACATAGGCTCTGTATGTGAGTCCTGGGTTGGCCATAATTCCCATGGTCCTTTGCAGGTGGCCATCTTAGATGGCTACAGTGTTCCCTCTTCAAAATTAAAACCCATGTATTCTTGACTATTATTCTGCTTTGAAAGTCTCAACTTCACACTGAACAATATATTGCAACTCTTGAGAAAAATTATTCCCACAGCCATTTCAACAATGTACATAGTGATTAACTCTGCATGAGTTTTGACGGTAGTATGTAATGAGTAGAAGGGTACTGAAATATAACGTGATACAGACAGTGGAGAATAAAAAGAGCTATATAAGTGAACAAAGACCGATAAATGGCTGAGGTGACGAGACACAGGAAGAAACAACGGAACGATTGACTGAAAGAGCAAGTTGCAAAATGTGAGCTACTGCTGAGATAACGGATGGAAATTTGAGAGAAGTTGGAAAGGAAAACAAATTTGGATTGGGCATGAGCAGGAGGATACACGAATTTAAGTTATCGATCAGCAAAACTATGAAACAACCAACCAGTTTGTTTAAAATATGTAAAGCTGCAAATGGTCAATAAAAGTAACGGAAATAATACTGAAATAGGAAATGCAATTAATTTTAATAAGGCTGTGAAATCCAGGCCAAATGATCCAAACATGAACAAAATGTTCAAATGGTATGATTATTCAATCAAGATCAATCAAATTACTTTAAAATTGTTGGCACCCTGGTAACTTATTTTAAATAGTCTTTGCTCATAGTGAACATCAGTGAACATACTAAATGAATATTTTTCGTCAGTATTCACTCAGGAAAAAGATAATGTTGTGGAGGAGAATGCTGAGACCCAGGCTATTAGAATAGATGGCATTGAGGTACGTAGGGAAGAGGTGTTGGCAATTCTGGACAGGCTGAAAATAGATAAGTCCCCGGGGCCCGATGGGATTTATCCTAGGATTCTCTGGGAAGCCAGGGAAGAGATTGCTGAGCCTTTGGATTTGATTTTTATGTCATCATTGGCTACAGGAGTAGTGCCAGAGGACTGGAGGATAGCAAATGTGGTCCCTTTGTTCAAAAAGGGGAGTAGAGACAACCCCGGCAACTATAGACCAGTGAGCCTCACGTCTGTTGTGGGTAAAGTCTTGGAGGGGATTATAAGAGACAAGATTTAGAATCATCTAGATAGGAATAATATGATCAGGGATAGTCAGCATGGCTTTGTGAAGGGTAGGTCATGCCTCACAAACCTTATCGAGTTCTTTGAGAAGGTGACTGAACAGGTAGATGAGGGTAGAGCAGTTGATGTGGTGTATATGGATTTCAATAAAGCGTTTGATAAGGTTCCCCACGGTAGGCTATTGCAGAAAATACGGAGGCTGGGGATTGAGGGTGATTTAGAGATGTGGATCAGAAATTGGCTAGCTGAAAGAAGACAGAGGGTGGTGGTTGATGGGAAATTTTCAGAATGGAGTTCAGTTACAAGTGGCGTACCACAAGGATCTGTTCTGGGGCCGTTGCTGTTTGTCATTTTTATCAACGACCTAGAGGAGGGCGCAGAAGGGTGGGTGAGTAAATTTGCAGACGACACTAAAGTCGGTGGTGTTGCCGACAGTGCAGAAGGATGTAGCAGGTTACAGAGGGACATAGATAAGCTGCAGAGCTGGGCTGAGAGGTGGCAAATGGAGTTTAATGTAGAGAAGTGTGAGGTGATTCACTTTGGAAGGAATAACAGGAATGCGGAATATTTGGCTAATGGTAAAGTTCTTGGAAGTGTGGATGAGCAGAGGGATCTAGGTGTCCATGTACATAGATCCCTGAAAGTTGCCACCCAGGTTGATAGAGTTGTGAAGAAGGCCTATGGAGTGTTGGCCTTTATTGGTAGAGGGATTGAGTTCCGGAGTCATGAGGTCATGTTGCAGCTGTACAAAACTCTGGTATGGCCGCATTTGGAGTATTGCGTACAGTTCTGGTCACTGCATTATAGGAAGGATGTGGAAGCTTTGGAGTGGGTGCAGAGGAGATTTACCAGGATGTTGCCTGGTATGGAGGGAAAATCTTATGAGGAAAGGCTGATGGACTTGAGGTTGTTTTCGTTAGAGAGAAGAAGGTTAAGAGGAGACTTAATAGAGGCATACAAAATGATCAGGGGGTTAGATAGGGTGGACAGTGAGAGCCTTCTCCCACGGATGGAAATGGCTAGCACGAGGGGACATAGCTTTAAACTGAGGGGTAATAGATATAGGACAGAGGTCAGAGGTATGTTCTTTACGCAAAGAGTGGTGAGGCCGTGGAATGCCCTACCTGCAACAGTAGTGAACTCGCCAACATTGAGGGCATTTAAAAGTTTATTGGATAAGCATATGGATGATAATGGCATAGTGTAGGTTAGATGGCTTTTGTTTCGGTGCAACATCGTGGGCCGAAGGGCCTGTACTGCGCTGTATCGTTCTATGTACTATCAGCCACGGGTGTGTTGCACTTCTGTACATCGACCAGAAACAATTGTCGGGTTAAAATTTGAGAAATTCTAAAGTGTCAGCTGGGAATTCACTTTAATAACTTACATAAGTTCCAGCTTAGCTGTGAGGGCTCGCTTGCGGATGTTACCAACCCAGCTAAGTAACTTGTTCCAACAAATTTTTAGGATATATGCAAGCCTAATTAACCTCTGTTCTGCCAACTGTTAAGACTTGTAAAGTTCACCAAAACTTAACTTTAGTCACGAGCGTACTTTCTTTTTGGAAGGTAGAACTGATGAATTGAAACCAATGATTGTTAAAGAGGTTGTTTTTTTGTTTTGTGGAAAATTTATTTGACAACTTTTTAGTTTGTTTGGAGACTTGTACCAGAATTGCACTGGGGATGCATTCTTGCTCTCTTTGTGTCACAAAAGTGAATCCAACAGACTGCTTGTTGGATCTCTCGGAATCTCTTGAAAATTAGCCTGGCAAAATTATTTTTTATGAAGATGATCGTTCTTTAAACCTGAGTTTGACCAATGCCAGTAAAACTAAAGAGGTGGTCATTGACTTCAGGAAGCAAAGTACACACCCCTGTCAGCATCAACGGGGCTGAGATGTAGATGGTTAGTAGTTTCAAATTCCTAGGGGTACATATCTCCAAAAATCTGTCCTGGTGTACCCACGTCAGCGCTACCACCAAGAAAGCACAACCCTATACTTCCTCAGGAAACTAAGGAAATTTGGCATGTCAACATTAACTCTTACCAACTTTTACAGATGCACCATAGAAAGCATCCTATCGGGCTGCATCACAGCCTGGTATGGCAACTGCTCGGCCCAGGACCGCAAGAAACTTCAGAGAGTCGTGAACACTGCCCAGTCCATCACTTGAACCTGCCTCCCATCCATTGACTCCATCTATACCTCCCGTTGCCTGGGGAAAGCGGGCAGCATAATCAAAGAGCCCTCCCACCCGGCTTACTCACTCTTCCAACTTTGTCCATCAGGCAGGAGATACAAAAGTCTGAGAACACACACAAACAGATTCAAAAACCGCTTCTTCCCCATTGTTACCAGACTCCTAAATGACCCTCTTATGGGCTGACCTCATTAACACTACACACCGATGCTGGTGTTTATGTGGTTACATTGTGACCTTGTGTTGCCCTATTATGTATTTTCTTTTATTCACTTTTCTTCCCATGTACTTAATGATCTGTTGAGCTGCTCGCAGAAAAATACTTTTCACTGTACCTCGGTACACATGACAATAAACAAATCCAATCCAATGTATGTAATCAAAATCCCACAGTGACAAAGTATTTCCCTACCCCATTTTAACTCTGCGGTCCAGTGCTCATTGGGTCAAAGTGCCCTGTTTAATTTGTTATCCCTCTGATGCCTGAAGAAATAAGGGGGAGGTTGAGGGTGATGCAAATGTTTTTTTTACATTTCATGAGGAATAATATTTGTGTATGCTCTATTGTTTTCACAGCTGTGGGTCATAGAACTTTGTACTTTTTGTGTAGTAGTCTGCATGGCGACATTCCTGTCTATGTTGGTGTGACTATTTTCCTTTTTACTGATATTACAAATTACGTACGACTGCAATGTGACACTGAGCATCAGAAGCACCGTCATGTTATACTTTAACATTCTGGTGATGTATCCTTAACGTCAGTCGCTGCGTTAAAATGTGTCCAAAATATAGACATTACTGTTCAATCTGACTGATGAAATGAATGTTCAGATTTGTTTTCCAGAAAAGCCATTTTAACCTAAATTTCAAAAGAGTTGCTAAATCCCTGGCTTCCTGCATATTTTTGTTCAACCGGCTGCTCAACAAACCTGCACCCAGCTCCAGGGGCCCTGCTTATTCCAGGAAATGCTAGCCAACATGGCACTGCTACTGAATAAATGTGCCTGTGTTAAAGTCTACATAACCTCAGTGGGTATTGATTTAAACATCATTTTAACTCTTCACTCCTATTTTTCAGGAAAGCACTTCGATGCCGCAAGATTTTGTGACATGAATGTCTACCCGTGAGGTAGATTGGTCCCTCTCTCTGCCTTTGTGCACTGGCAGCATTTAGTGGACCTGCAGTTTCTTTCCATGCAAGATTTATCTTGCCTTCAATGTATTTTAGAATGCGTTCCTTTCGAAATTCACTTCAGAAAAATCCAATGATTGGGACAAACCTTAGTTTAATTTTTTAAAGTATTCTTTTACTGTTTTTAAGTTCCTTTTAAACTTGTGAGCATCAGTTTGTCAAGTTGAAATGGGCTGCCTATTCAGTATTGAACAGCCATATCTTGGAAATCGTTAAGGGCCTTTAGAAATGAGCTGACAGATTTTTTTTTCTTCTAGCAAGCACTTATTCTTTATACTTAGGCATATAGTGTGCTAAGTGTACCAGTGTGCTAAACCAGGGGCTGCGTTAAAATGTGTCCAAAATATAGACATTACTGTTCAATCTGACTGATGAAATGAATGTTCAGATTTGTTTTCCAGAAAAGCCATTTTAACCTAAATTTCAAAAGAGTTGCTAAATCCCTGGCTTCCTATATATTTTTGTTCAACCGGCTGTTGTTCAGGGGCTGGTTTAGCACACTGGGCTAAATTGCTGGCTTTGAAAGCAGACCAGGGCAGGCCAGCAGCACGGTTCAATTCCCGTACCAGCCTCCCCGAACATGCGCCGGAATGTGGCGACTCGGGGCTTTTCACAGTCACTTCAGCGATTTTCATTTCATTCATAATTGCTACAATGCAGTGAGAAAGATCTATACACCTGTCGCCTCTTGCTTTCCCCCCCCCCCCCCCCAATTTATTCATTCACATGTTCTTGGTACTGCTGGGAAGGCCAACAACCCAATGGCATTACCATCACTGAATCCGCCACTATCAACATCCTGGGGGATTACCATTGACCAGAAACGGAACTGGACTAGCCATATAAACACTGTGGCTATAAGAGCAGGTCAGAAGTTAGGAATCCCACCACCAAGAAGTCAGGAGTGTGATGGAATACTCCGCTTGCCTGAATGAGTGCAGTTCCAACAACTCTCAAGACGCTCGACATCATCCAGGACAAAGCAGCCCACTTGATTGGCATCCCTTCCACAAACATTCTCTCCCCCCTACCACCGACATACAGTAGCAGCCGTGTGGACCATCTACGAGATGCATTGCAGTAACTCACCAAGGCTCCTTAGGCAGCACCTTCCACACCCACGACCGCTACCATCTAGAAGGACGAGCAGCAGATACCTTGGAACCCCACCACCTGGAGGTCCCCCTTCAAGTCACTCACCATCCCGACTTGGCAATATCTTGCAGCTCCTTCACTGTCGCTGGGTCAAAACCCTGGAACTCCCTCCCTAATAATTGCACAGTGGGTGTACCTACACTCCATGGACTGCAGCGGCTCAAGAAGGCAGCTCACCACCACCTTCTCGACAGAAATTAGGAATGGCCAGCAAGGCCCACATCTCGTAAAAATTAATTTAAAAAAATTATTGCCCTCACGTAATTATTCCTGGAAAGGTGGTTGTGATTCACCGTCCATCTGATGTAGGTACAACCACAGTGTTGTTAGGTAGAGAGTTTGAGGCCGTAGACCCAGCTTTAATGATGGAACACCAATATATTCCCAATTTGGGATGTTTGTTATGTGTCTTGTCGGAGAAAATGGGGGCAGTTGTGTTCCCATGCAGCATGTCATGGCCACTACATGTTGATGGACTTGACTGGTGCATTGTAAATCACAACCTATATTGTAAATTCTGGATATGTTGATAAACAATCGAACATTTCAAAGTGCATTGAATTTGCCGACATTGGAATCCTTTGCATTTTGCACCAATCTTGACAAGTGTGTCTTATTTAACAGAATTTGCCACAGCTTTAATCACCGTATTCTAAATTTACTGCAGGGTGGATTTTGCAAAATCCTTGCTCGGTAAGGCAAATCATTGATAACATCAGAAACAATCTGTGATTTCTGCATTCATGATGTAGCTTTGCAGTACTCACACTTTTGGCAAATCTCCTTTGCATCATTTATCGGTATTGTATATTTAGCAATTTGACTGGCATAAACTTGGGTTAATATTATTATGTTTTAAATTTACTGTCGTCTGCCACACAGGAAGTCACAGAAGGCATCCCTGTATTCTAAATAGCCGTGTGTTAATTGCATTATAATTTGAACATTGAGCTCCTTGTAGCCGCTTAGCGTTTTACCAAGAGTGGATAAATCATAAACTCTTTAAGTGCAAACTGATAATGTTATCTTTTTTAATTTATTCACGGGACATGGGCGTTGCTGGCTAGGGAAGCATTTATTGCCCATTCCTAATTGCTCTTGACAAGGTGGTGATGCGCTGCCTTTTTGAACCGCTGCAGTCGAGGAGGTGTAGGTACACCCACTGCTGTTAGGGAGGGAGTTACAGGATTTTGATCCAGCGACAGTGAAGGAACGGCGATATATTTCCAAGTCAGGATGGCGAGTGGCTTGGAGCGGAATTTGCGGGTGCTGGTGTCCCCATGTGGCTGTTGCCCTTGCCTTTCTAGATGGTAGCGGTCTTTGGTATGGAAGGTGCTGTCTAAAGACCCCTGGTGAGTTCCTAAAATGCACCTGGTAGATGGCACACACTGCCGCCAAAGCATTGATGGTGGGGCGAGTGAATGTTTGTGGATGGGATGTCAGTCAAGCGGCGTTGCTTTGTCCAGGATGGTGTCCAGCTTCTTGGGAATGTAATATGACATCAGTTAACTTGAGTAATAAAAACAGAAATGCTGGAAATTCTCAGCAGGTCTGGCAGTATTTGTGGAGGGTATTCGCCCCTTGAGTTTGCTCCGCTATTGGATAAGATCATAGATGATGTGTTTATGTTTGAAATTCCACCTTCCCATCTACCCTGATAACTGTAGATTCTTGTGAGGCAAATAAATCAATCTACCTCCATCTTAAAAATAATCAATGACCTCGCCTCTGCTGACACGTTCCAAAGTTGCACAATCCTCAGAGAAAAAGAAGTCTCCTCATCTCGGTCCTGAAAGAGCGACTCCTAATTTTAAAACAGTGCCCCTTAGTTCTCCACTCACCCAAAAGAGGAAACCCCCTTTCCCCATCCACCTTGTTGAGACCATTCAAGATTTTATAGACTTCAATCAAGTCAACCCTTTCTCTTTCTAAACTCCAGTGGAAACAAGCCCAATCTGTCCAACCTTTCCTCATAAGACAACCCGCTCATTCCAGGCATCGATCTCGCAAACCTCCACTGAACTGCCTTCCAAAGCATTTAGCCTTCCTCAAATAAGGAGACCAAAGCTTTTTTAAAAAATAATAAATTTAGAATACCAAATTCATTTTTTTTCCCAATTAAGGGGCAATTTATCGAGGCCAATCCACCTAGCTTGCACATTTTTGGGTTGTGGGGGCGAAACCCAAGCAAACACGGGGAGAATGTGCAAACTCCACAGGGGTAGTGACCCAGAGCCGGGATTGAACCTGGGACCGCGGCGCCGTGAGGCCGCAGTGCTAACTCACTGCGCCATCGTGCTGCCCGAAGAAGACCAAAGCTGCACACTATTCAAGATGTGGTCTCACCAATGTATAACTGAGGCATAACATAATTTTATATTCAATTCCTACTGTAATAAAGGACAGCATTCCATTAGTCGCCTTAATTACTTGCTGTACCTGCATACTATCTTTTTGTAACTCGTGCGCTAGAACACCTAGATCCCTCTGCACCTCGGAATTCTGCAGCTGTTCTCCAGTTAAATCAGGGTTTTTCAAAGTGTGGGTCGCGACCCGTGGGTGGGTGTCGGAAGGGTCGCGGTGTTCCGAAAGAAGAATTTCTCCTCCCTGCGCCCATTGGCTACTAA
Organism: Scyliorhinus torazame; assembly: GCF_047496885.1. Classification (NCBI taxonomy): domain Eukaryota; kingdom Metazoa; phylum Chordata; class Chondrichthyes; order Carcharhiniformes; family Scyliorhinidae; genus Scyliorhinus; species Scyliorhinus torazame. The sequence continues at coordinate 13,181,475 of NC_092736.1, forward strand.
TGGCATTTAAAATTAGAACTGCTGCATAATCAGCCACTCAGTCCTTTGATCGTGTGAGCAGGTCAGCATACCCTGCACGTACACTTGCCGCCATGCGCCCTGTATGTACGTGCTTTTGGTGCAAGAGAACTGTGAACATGGATTGTTTTATTACAAGAAAGAGACAGCCAGAGACACACACAGGCAGTGCACCTACTGGACGGGATCTCACATCGGAATCTGCTGGAGAGCACTGACCTGGAGAGTCCACGGCCCAACAGAGCCGTGCGAGTATTTGATCCATTAGTATTCAGAGCTCCAGGGCCTCTGGTGATCAGTGTACAAAAAAGAAAATTAAAGCAGTAAAAAATTATTTCTTGAGGTCCCGTTTTGTTAATTGTGCCAATTCAAATCAGGATGGAAAGCCCATGTGTGTTATATGCAGGGAAGTGCTGGCAGATGAGAGTTTAAAACCCTCAAAACTGCAAAGGCATCTAAAGGCGAAGCATGGGGAGCTGGAGAACAAACCACTTGATTTTTTTTTTTTAAAGGATGCAGGGAGAACTGAAATCATCAGCCGAGGTTCTTGCAGAAATGTAAAACTGAATGACAAAACACAGTTAGCCTCTTACATGGTAGCTTACCACGTAGCTGAAGAGAAAATGCCCCACATTAGCAGGGAGGTTAATTCCTGCAGCATTAGACATGGATCGCATGGTCCTAGATGAGAGGCCAGCTGAAGAACTGAAATGCATCCCTGCTTCATGATGACATTGACTCGCTGAATTTGTGATATTGCTAAGAATTTTGAAGTACAGGTTATTTCTAGTTTAGAGTCAGCAATACAACTAGATGAAAGTGCAGACTTTTCAGTTTGTGCAGCCTTGCTAGTTTATGCTTGGTATGTTTGGCGCAATGAATTTGTTGTGCTACTTAATATTACCAACCAGCACGACTATTGCACAGAGCGTTGAAGCATTGAATAGTTACGTATTTGGAAAGTGCATGCTCAACTGGGTTCATTGCAGAGGAATCATAAGCGATGGGACAGGCAACGTGACTGGGAAAAACAGCGGAGTTATAATAAGGATTAAGGAAGTAGCTGGTCATGACATTGTTTGGAATCATTGCTTTATTCACAGTGAGGCATTGGCATCAAGAATTCCACCCAATCTTGAAATGGCATTGACAGGAGTTGTGAAAGTCGTGAATTTCATTAAACGCAGCGCATTCGATATCAGGCATTTCGAGACTGTGTCCTGATATGGGGGCTGATCGCTCACTCACACACTGTTCTGCAAAGAGGCATGTTAGTTGTCAAGGGGTTGGATGCTTGGCAGAGTTTACGAACTGAGGTATGAAATCCATGTTTCCTTCCTTGGAAATCGACCCACCCTGGGAGATTTTGTTTGGTAATGACAACTGGATGTTAACTATGTCTTGTAGACATCATTTCAATTCTAAATTAACTGAACCTCGAGTTGAAAGGCGAGGATGTCGATTGATTTCAACACTGAAGAAATAGATGCTTTCCAAATGTAATTGAAAGTTTGGCAAGTGCAAGTACATAACCAGAACTACTACATGTATCCCACATTGCGAAGATACATCGAAAAAACAGTATTAGTTCGGGAACGGCCAATAGACTGGTATGTCTTATTCAGCCCCACCTGTCGCTACTTTCCAGAGTAGGTTCAGATTTTGAAAGAGAAGAGGTGGGTGAAAAATCCCTTTGAATTTGAGACCCCAGAGTCAGGTATTAACTTACAGCTGGCTCCAAATGAGGAGACTGAACTGCTATGCCTGACCTGTGACAGCACATTAAAAACACGCCACAAGTCCATGAGGTTGTCAGCATTCTGGAGTAGCATCTCCCAGGAGTATCCAGTGCTGAGTAAAACTAACATTTTGTTGCTCGTGCCCTTCATGACCACCTTCATGTGAAAGGTTGGAATTTCTGTTCTCACAAGCTGAAGACGGCACAAAGGAACCAGCTCAACTCTGCACCTGATAGGCGCTGTTTTTTAAAATTCTTCTTGTCAAAGCGAGCAACTTCACATTTCCCTATATCCGCCAGACTTTTGCCTACACTCCCAACCTATCTATATCCGCCTGCAACCTCCTTATTTCCTCTTCACAGCATACTTTCCTACCTATCTTTGTGTCATCTGCAAATCATAGGGGCGTACAAGGAGTTTAATTATTTTTAAATGGTAGATCATCTCCAGCACGCAGTACAATTATTGACTGAGATGCAGGTAGAGGACGATTGTGAAAATGGAAAAGTTTGTTTTGGATTTATTTGTTTATTGTCACGTGTACCGAGGTACAGTGAAAAGTATTTTTCTGCGAGCAACTCAAACAGATCAATTAGTACATGAAAAAATAAAATACATAAAAGGGCAACACAAGGTACACCATGTAAATGCATGGACACCGGCATCGGGTGAAGCATACAGGGTGTAGTATTAATCAGGTCAGTCCATAAGAGGGTCGTTTAGGAGTCTGGTAACAGCAGGACAGAAGCCGTTTCAGAATCTGCTTGTGCATGTTCTCAGACTTTTGTATCTCCTGCCCGATGGAAGAAGTTGGAAGAGTGAGTAAGCCGGGTGGGAAGGGTCTTTGATTATGCTGCCCGCTTTCCCCAGGCAGCGGGAGGTGTAGATGGAGTCAATGGATGGGAGGCAGGTTCGTGTGATGGACTGGGCGGTGTTCACGACTTTCTGAAGTTTCTCGCGGTCCCCTCATCTAAGCCTTTATCTAAATTGTTAAAAGTTGAGGCCCCAGCACAGACCCCTGCGTGACTCTACTCGTCACATCCTGCCAGTCAGAAAAAGACCCATATATGCATATATTAATGGTGCTCGTACTTCACTTGCTGTGGAAGTCAAAACCTTCAAATGTGTCTTACTCCCCTTTAAATATAGCGGTGCTACCATCAGATAAAATACCAGATTTTATGGTACCATCTATTGCTTAGAATATCAAAGTATAAATGCTGAACAGTTACTGATAGCTGTCATAATATTCACTCATGTAATATTCACTAATGAGATGCAGACAGGCAGTGATTGACACACAGGATGACCAGTAAGCGCACAACACAGTGCAGCCAATCACCAGACAGGACACTACCACTATAAAGCCAGAGGGCACTAGGTTTCTCGCTCTCTCGGGACCCAGCCACTGAGACAGCCAGAGTCCACGAGCTAGCAAGTGCAAACACCATGCGGTAGCTAGTAAGTCTGGTCAGGCTACTACAAGGTCTCCAGTCAGTTCAGTATAGTGTCGACTCACAGCTGAATATGTACATCAGTTCTATCATTGAATAAAACAGTGTTGGATCTTCTCCAGTGTTAGACATCTGCTTCTAGCTTCCCTTCATCGAGTGCAGTCCACATCGAACCTACCTGCTAACACATCAATAGCGAGCTTACCAAAGATACTGGGGAGAGCATTCCCAATGTGTTATACAGCCCCCACCACCATTTTAAGACTTGGGAGTTGGCCTTTGCGGAAATGTTTGCGTGCGCTCTTAATGCAGGGAACCTTGAGTGCAAAGGCAACTGATTATGTTTACTGAAACAGGTGACCATCACCTATTCACACAAGTTTCCAATATTCCCTTTGTGGGGCCTCCGTTCAATGTTCTATCCGAAAACTAATGACTCGTGCACTGCAGCAACATTCGCGCACAGGGTGTTAACTAAGATGGCCGGGTTGCCGAGGTCCCAGGTTCGATCCCGGCTCTGGGTCACTGGACGTGTGAAGTTTGCACATTTTCCCCGTGTTTGCGTGGGTTTCGCCCCCACAACTCAAAAGATGTGCAGGTTAGGTGGATTGGCCAGGCTAAATTGTCCCTTATTTGGCCAACATTAATTGGGTACTCTAAATTTTAAAAAAAAGATGGCCGGGTCAGATTTCCTGCATCATTCAAAGTTCCAACTCGAAGGCAAAAGTGCAACCAAGAGTGACCCAAACTGTCACACAGGAAGGACGGCGGATAAAATCAGATCATTTTTAAACTTCTAAAATAATGTTTAAAAACAAATTACCCTTCCATAGCTCAGCCATGGTAACATGATGCAGAGTGATATGACCCGAAGTGTAGACGTGCCAGACGGGCCTGATTCTAGTCTTCGACTTATGATTGTGAAGATGAATTTATGTATTCTCCCGTTTTGCTGCATCACAGCAATTCACTTGGAAGCTAAATTATACCTTTATTTGGATACCTAGAGCTGAAGGGGAAGCACAGCTTCAACAGTTCTTGTTGTAAGACCTAAGACAGCATCAAAGAATTATTTGCAGAACTGATCAGTGTTTCTACTAAACACTGCAGAAAGAGGCCTGTCTTGTCCATGCCAGCCCGAGGACACCCAGATGCCCTTTCTAATCCCACCTTCCTGCACCCGGTCCATAGCCCTGTAGCTTACACCACTTAAGGTGTAATCATGGAAAAGTTACAGTACAGAAATGAACCATTTAGCCCATCAAACCTGTACTAGTTCTTTCGCAATCTCACTCTTTGTTTCTCACCGCCGTGAACATTCTTTGTCAAGCGATCGTCTAAATCCTTCCGAGAAAATATGTATACCCAACAGTGGTTTGTGGGAGAACATGTTGTATAAAGATTGTATAAAGATATAAAGATTGTATAAAGAAAATAAAGATTCATTTTCTAACCCCTCCCATTGTCCCAAGCTGTTTTCGGATCATCTGCCACTATATCTTCTCTTTGCCCCTTTGACAACTGGAAACTAATGATAGTTGAGGAACTTTTGTGTACACTGAGTTGTGGTTGAACTTCCATCGTTTGCAGTGATGGATTTTGTCCTTAACTCTGGTTTGTTTGCCCCTTTGGTCACGAGCCACCAATTCTGAGAGTTTGGTGCATTTGTCATTGGTGGCATAGTTGTTAGCACTGCTGCATCACAGCGCCAGAGACCCGGGCTTGAATTCTCTCAAAGGCCTGAGCAACATTTATCCGTTACTTGACATGGAATTAAAACAACAAAGATGATCGGATCATTGCCCCATTGCTTGTGGGACCTCGCAGTGCTTAATTGTTTGCTGAATTACAACGATAATTGCACATCAGAAGTACTTATTTGGCTGTAAAACATCTCGATGTCCTGAGGCCTTGCAAGAGGTCTTGCAAGTTTTTCTTTCCATTATTGAGGGAAGCAGTAGCGGAAACCATCGCACAAATCGGCCTTGTCCTCATTCTGGCTCTGGTGATGAGTGGAATGCCAGCAAGGTTTTATGCTCTTTTTTTTTTTTTGCAACACCATTTTGGACGGAGCAGGAAATTGTTTGAGCAGCCGTGCTTCATTATTGGATTGCTGTACGGTGGGAAGGTTCTTCCCAGCTAATGCAAGAATTTTGGTCATTTGTGTTTTTGCTGAATGGTGGACAAGACCTTGACTGTGACCTGACGTGCCAATAAGATGCATGAGGCAACCATTCATTGAGACTCCTCAACAGAATGTACGAGGGCCAGGTTAAAACAATTAACTACACATGCCACACCCCATGCAGGCTGTTTAAATTCCCCCTCTTGCTATCCGACAGGTACTGCAGGAGTACATAATTGCTCACATTCTGGTCCTTCCGATGCTTCTGGCCCCACTGGAGCACACTGGTTCTGAGAGGCACTTACAAGACTCAGAAGCTCCCCCTGAGGCATGCACACCTGTAGGTGCAAGGTGACTGCAGACCATTGCATTGCCATGGCTCATCCACTCCAACCACAAACATATGCATGTATAGCACTTAGAGTTTGTAAAATCCTACAGGTTATAACACAATTTCTTTGTGAATGAAAGGTAGCACGACTAAATCAGTTCTCTGTGCCTTACTTTTATGGCTTCACTTTATAAACAAATGCAACATGGTATATATGGAATTGCACCGCGTGTGCAGGACTTCCTTTGGAACCCTTTGTGTAGAACGCCATCTGCCTAGAATTCGGAATGTAACAAATTTGTTTTGATTTTAATTGCAGCAAACCAGTTCTTAGTTTGTTTGATTAGGCAGGACGCTAAATAGAGTGGATACAGCATAAAAGTTATAGTGCAGAAGGATGCCGTTCAGCCATCGATTCTGCACCAGCCCTTCGAAAGAGCACCCTACCCAAGCCCTCACCTCCACCCTATCCCTATAATCCAGTAACCCCACCTAACATTTTTGTTATGCTGAGGGCAATTTAGCATGGCCAATCCACCTAATCTGCACATCTTTGGACTGTGGGAGAAACCTGAGCACCCGGAGGAAACCCACGCAGATACGGGAGAGACTCCACATATCACTTAAGAATCTTTGGAAGGGAAATGAAAATAAAATTGTACGGAGAGCAGAAATTGTCCTGGTTCTGTCAGGAATGAGTGCCTTTGAAATGTTTACACGATTTCCAAGGGACATGGCCGAATTGGAATTTTAAATGCCTTCATGATGTTGCTCTTTGCACAAGGGAAGGCCCAGTAGCCATTTAAGGTCTGCTGCTCTCCACAATGGGTCTAGCAAGCCACTAGTACAGAATTTTGACTCTTGAGAATCTTACACTTATGTGGCATCTGTCCCAGTTAACCCTAAGCACTTTGGCTTTTCGGTTGGTGATTTTTTGGTGCCTCATAGACCGAACAAAAATACCGCGGTAAATCTGATGCGGAAGATGCTGGTGTTGGACTGGGGTGGGCACAGTCAGAAGTCTTACAACGCCAAGTTAAAGTCCAACAGGTTTATTTGGAATCACTAGCTTTCGAAGCACAGCTCCTTCATCAGGCGAGAAAGGAGCTGCGCTCAGAAAGCTAGTGATTCCAAATAAACCTGTTGGACTTTAACCTGGTGTTGTAAGACTTCTAACTGTGGTAAATCTGTGCAGACTTTCACCACTTTGTGTGCAGTCAGTATCAGAGTAACGTTGGGGGGTGGAACAGCTGCTGATGTATCGTGTGCCTGCACAATCTTCTATATTGCTTTCAGGCTCCGATGAGCTGCGAGAAACAGATTGGCCTGGCCTTCACATGAAGGGACTTTAGCCCATCACTTCTCAACACATCCATCATTGAGGCAAAGGGATGATTCTGCATTCAAATTTCCTGGATGCACCCTCGTTCTTGAGAGAATGGGAAGTAATATACAAGCTCTGGCCGCAGTCTCTTGAAGAGGTATATTTCTGCAGTCATGTAGCTTGATCTTCCTGTAACGTAAATTTGGTTCTATATTTATGAATAGTGGGATCTGCTCCATTCTATGATGTTTTCATTGGAAACATCTGCCCTCGGCAGCACCCTGCCGACCAATCAGTGCGAATGACGTCCCCTGTCTATCCAGCAGTGGTTCTGGACCCAAGCATTTGTTGGGCCCTGTAAAATCTTTTTCCTCAGATGGAACAAGGTGAAAGCCTTCATCTCTTCTGGATCATCAGTGAGGCTGGCCAATATTTATCTCCCGATAATGTGGACCAAAAACAAACATACACATTGTACTTTGTAGTAACTCGCTGTGTGTGCTATCTGGCTGTCGCATTTCCTCCATTGCAACAGAGTTTACACTTTGTTGTAGGGCAATGAAAACAGCGCGAGAGGAGAGATAGCCTATCAAGGGAAAACAGCAGCAGCCAGAGCAGTAGCACCACGGCTGGCTCTGGTGTTCAGAAGGGAGGGTCAAAGCGCAGAAGAGCAATAGTAATAGGGGACTCTATAGTCAGGGGCACAGATAGGCGCTTCTGTGGACGTGAAAGAGACTCCAGGATGGTATGTTGCCTCCCTGGTGCCAGGGTCCAGGATGTCTCCGAACGGGTAGAGGGCATCCTGAAGGGGGAGGGCAAACTGGCAGAGGTCGTTGTACATATTGGTACTAACGACATAGGCAGGAAGGGGCACGAGGTCCTGCAGCAGGAGTTCAGGGAGCTAGGCAGAAAGTTTAAAAGACAGGACCTCCAGTGTTGTAATCTCGGGATTACTCCCTGTGCCATGTGCCAGTGAGGCTAGAAATAGGAAGATAGAGCAGCTAAACACGTGGCTAAACAGCTGGTGTAGGAGGGAGGGTTTCAGTTATCTGGACCACTGGAAGCTCTTCCGGGGAAGGTGTGACCTATAAAAGGACGGGTTGCATCTAAACTGGAGAGGCATAAATATCCTGGCCGCGAGGTTTGCTAGTGTCACACGGGAGGGTTTAAACTAGTATGGCAGGGGGGTGGGCAAGGGAGCAATAGGTCAGAAGGTGAGAGCATTGAGGGAGAACTAGGGAATAGGGACAGTGGGGCTCTGAGGCAGAGCAGACAGGTAGAAGTTGCTGAACACAGCGTGTCTGGTGGCCTGAAGTGCATATGTTTTAATGCAAGAAGTATTACGGGTAAGGCAGATGAACTTAGAGCTTGGATTAGTACTTGGAACTATGATGTTGTTGCCATTACAGAGACCTGGTTGAGGGAAGGGCAGGATTGGCAGCTAAACGTTCCAGGATTTAGATGTTTCAGGCGGGATAGAGGGGGATGTAAAAGGGGTGGCGGAGTTGCGCTACTGGTTAGGGAGAATATCACAGCTGTACTGTGGGAGGCCACCTCGGGGCAGTGAGGCTATATGGGTAGAGATCAGGAATAAGAAGGGTGCAGTCACAATGTTGGGGGTTTACTACAGGCCTCCCAACAGCCAGCGGGAGATAGAGGAGCAGATAGGTAGACAGATTTTGGAAAAGAGTAAAAACAACAGGGTTGTGGTGATGGGAGACTTCAACTTCCCCAATATTGACTGGGACTCACTTAGTGCCAGGGGCTTAGACGGGGCGGAGTTTGTAAGGAGCATCCAGGAGGGCTTCTTAAAACAATATGTAGACAGTCCAACTAGGGAAGGGGCGGTACTGGACCTGGTATTGGGGAATGAACCCGGCCAGGTGGTAGAAGTTTCAGTAGGGGAGCATTTCGGGAACAAAGTGCTGGTGGACAAGGATAAGAGTGGTCCTAGGATGAATGTGCTAAATTGGGGGAATTATAACAATATTAGGCAGGAACTGAAGAACATGGATTGGGGGCGGATGTTTGAGGGCAAATCAACATCTGACATGTGGGAGGCTTTCAAGTGTCAGTTGAAAGGAATTCAGGACTGGCATGTTCCTGTGAGGAAGAAGGATAAATACGGCAATTTTCGGGAACCTTGGATAACGAGAGATATTGTAGGCCTCGTCAAAAAGAAAAAGGAGGCATTTGTCAGGGCTAAAAGGCTGGGAACAGACGAAGCCTGTGTGGAATATAAGGAAAGTAGGAAGGAACTTAAGCAAGGAGTCAGGAGGGCTAGAAGGGGTCACGAAAAGTCATTGGCAAATAGGGTTAAGGAAAATCCCAATGCTTTTTACACGTACATAAAAAGCAGGAGGGTAGCCAGGGAAAGGGTTGGCCCTCTGAAGGATAGGCAAGGGAATCTATGTGTGGAGCCAGAGGAAATGGGCGAGGTACTAAATGAATACTTTGCATCAGTATTCACCAAAGAAGAAATTGGTAGATGTTGAGTCTGGAGAAGGGTGTGTAGATAGCCTGGGTCACATTGAGATCCAAAAAGACGAGGTATTGGGTGTCTTAAAAAATATTAAGGTAGATAAGTTCCCAGGGCCTGATGGGATCTACCCCAGAACACTGAAGGAGGCTGGAGAGGAATTTGCTGAGGCCTTGACAGAAATCTTTCGATCCTCACTGTCTTCAGGTGATGTCCCGGAGGACTGGAGAATAGCCAATGTTGTTCCTCTGTTTAAGAAGGGTAGCAAGGATAATCCAGGGAACGACAGGCCGGTGAGCCTTACTTCAGTGGTAGGGAAATTACTGGAGAGAATTCTTCGAGACAGGAAATACTCCCATTTGGAAGCAAATGGACGTATTAGTGAGAGGCAGCATGGTTTTGTGAAGGGGAGGTCATGTCTCACTAACTTGATAGAGTTTTTCGAGGAGGTCACAAAGATGATTGATGCAGGTAGGGCAGTGGATGTTGTCTATATGGACTTCAGTAAGGCCTTTGACAAAGTCCCTCATGGTAGACTAGTAGAAAAGGTGAAGTCACACGGGATCAGGGGTGAGCTGGCAAGGTGGATACAGAACTGGCTAGGTCATAGAAGGCAGAGAGTAGCAATGGAAGGATGCTTTTCTAATTGGAGGGCTGTGACCAGTGGTGTTCCACAGGGATCAGTGCTGGAACCTTTGCTGTTTGTAGTATATATAAATGATTTGGAGGAAAATGTAACTGGTCTGATTAGTAAGTTTGCAGACGACACAAAGGTTGGTGGAATTGCGGATAGCGATGAGGACTGTCAGAGGATACAGCAGGATTTAGATTGTTTGGTGACTTGGGCGGAGAGATGGCAGATGGAGTTTAATCCGGACAAATGTGAGGTAATGCATTTTGGAAGGTCTAATGCAGGTAGGGAATATACAGTGAATGGTAGAACCCTCAAGATTATTGAAAATCAAAGAGATCTAGGAGTACAGGTCCACAGGTCACTGAAAGGGGCAACACAGGTGGAGAAGGTAGTCAAGAAGGCATACGGCATGCTTGCCTTCATTGGCCGGGGCATTGAGTATAAGAATTGGCAAGTCATGTTGCAGCTGTATAGAACCTTAGTTAGGCCACACTTGGAGTATAGTGTTCAATTCTGGTCGCCACACTACCAGAAGGATGTGGAGGCTTTAGAGAGGGCGCAGAAGAGATTTACCAGAATGTTGCCTGATATGGAGGGCATTAGCTATGAGGAGCGGTTGAATAAACTTGGTTTGTTCTCACTGGAACGAAGGAGGTTGAGGGGTGACCTGATAGATGTCTACAAAATTATGAGGGGCATAGACAGAGTGGATAGTCAGAGGCTTTTCCCCGGGGTAGAGGGGTCAATTACTAGGGGGCATAGGTTTAAGGTGAGAGGGGCAAGGTTTAGAGTAGATGTATGAGGCAAGTTTTTTTTACACAGAAGGTAGTGGGTGCCTGGAACTCGCTACCGGAGGAGTTGGTGGAAACAGGGACGATAGTGACATTTAAGGGGCATCTTGACAAATACATGAATAGGATGGGAATAGAGGGATACGGACCCAGGAAGTGTAGAAGATTGTAGTTTAGTCGGGCAGCATGGTCGGCACGGGCTTGGAGGGCCGAAGGGCCTGTTCCTGTGCTGTACATTTCTTTGTTCTTTGTTCAATGTACTTCATTGGCTGTAAAGCACCTTGGGGGCTTCCTGAGGCTGTAAGAGGCGCTGTGGAAATGTAAGTGTTCTTTTTGCCTGCACTGCAATGCAAATAGAGAGCGAGACTTTCAGTTTCCAATGGAATTCCACCAGCAATAGCCCCTGCTGTTGCATTTAAAAAATGCCAGTTCCCCCTCATTCATATGTTCTGATTCAGGAAATGCACATTTTCAGCTGATTAATTCTGTTTGCTGCGGTGCAGTACTTCAGGCCGCTGATCAGTTGCTGCGAGTGTCGCATGTCACGATTTTGCCCAGTGCCGTTGGGATTTCTTTGTGTGTGTGTGAAGCTTTTGATCCAGTCAACAGCATAGGCATTGTTTTACTCCGTGCTCCTGAAGGCATATACAATTTGTTGTGGCAAGGTTGCTTTGTTTAATGTCTGGCTGGCTCCCTTTTATCATAGCCTGTAAAGAGACTGTGTCAAGATCTAAACAATCTATTCCACCGTTGCTGGCCATCATTTTTTGTTGTTGCTGATTTTAATATAAGGTAATGCAATGTGTACTTGAGAAGACAGATGCACTAACCACCGTTAAATGTGCGTGCACCATATGTGGACTGTTATCTTCCCAGATCTGGCTGTCCTTAAACAGCAAAGGGGGGCAAAAAGATGAATACAGAAGTAAAAATACTATGATTGTTGGAAATCTGAAATAAGAACAAAGAAAGCTGAAGAGCATCTGGCAGGCGAGGCAGCATCTCTGTGAGAGAAACATTTCCGATCGATTACCTCATAAATGGGCATTGATCTCAAAACTGGCGCAAAATAATCTTTGAAAGCACCCGGGATCAGCTATACATTAGCCCACTCGCAAATCGTAATACAGGCTTTTTACATTGTGACCTGCAGGTTATAAATTGTTTGCTGTAGATTATTCCAGGTTTGCAGAGATGGTAGATGAGTGATTTTTTTTTTCCCCGAGGCTTTGTTGGATATAAAGAACACCTGTTTTACTTCAGAGTTTGTAGCACATTCAATTGCTTTCTGAGACTTGTGCATGTGTCGAGTGGGGGAAGCTCCGGAGAATTCCAGGGCCAGTAGAAAGCTTTGGAAAAACGGATTTGAGTTCCGAGTGCTACTGTGTTACATGGTTGGTTGCAACCCGGTATTCCCCATTCTGCTGATCTCTATCTTGTCATGGGCTAGTTAATAATGTTTGTGTGATAGAAGCCTTCAGAAGTATGTTTTATTTTTTCTCCTGGGAAAGCATATGTGCTAACTGATGTTGCGTGTTAAGTAGCACTGTTTCTTGGCAACCCATAAGTTTACAAAACTGTGTATTTTAAGCTTAAATAAACAGTAGCAGTTTCCTCATTCTTCTCATTTTGTTGCTATGTAATTGGTATGTGCTGAGTCCGAGCTACCCGTTCAAAGTTTCTCCAGTAGCGTGCAAGCAGGCTGCGGCAAAGAACATAAACTCACCTGACTGATGGCCACATTTTTGTTCTTTTTAAGTATGTGTGTTGGGAGCCATCGGATTGTTTCGGTCCCTAAAGGCTTAGTACTCTTTAAGTGAGTGCTATTATCTCTTGGTGTTCTAGTGTAAATACTGGAACTGCTGCAAAGGTACAGTTGCCATGGCAAAGTGTGTCGAGAGAGAAAGAAAATATATGGTGTTGGTTAGTGAAAGGGTGCATTAGTGTCACTTGATAGGAAGTTAATAGGATCGGACTGTTGGCTGTTACATCAAAGCACGTTTGTTAAGAAGTTCTTCAAAAGCATATCCAGGTATTCATGATTATTGGTTATGAGTACAGGTGAAATCCATAAGTTCCATCCTACCCACCCAGTGTTGCACCCAGTTAATCACAGAGTGACTAAGCAGGAAGGTTCAACTCTCGGTATTGGGTGAGGCAACAGTAGAGGGCGTTGCAATTGTAGCCTGCATTAGTGAGGGGGATCAGCTGAGAGTTGCCACCTCTGGTCACCATTGAATAACCCTCGGTGCAAGTCGACTTGGGTTCAGTTGGGTTAAGGAGGGGATTGTGTATGCTGTGATGCCCCTCTATCTCTCTCTCTCTCTCCCTCCCGCCACTGAATAGCCTGCCAGCATGTTGTCTAGATTTGCAGATTAAACACTTGTTACCCACGTCAAATACTAGAGAGAACCATGTGCCTGTGAAATTGTACCTCTGCGTGAAATCAACACATTCGGGAGAGTGACAGGAATCTGGCAGAAAATCATAGGTTGGGCAAAGGATTAAAAAAAAATTCTAACACATATATTATGATCCCAGACCAAACCCCAACAGTGGCTAGGATACTGGACAGCATTCCCAATATTTTAGTTTATTTGTAAGGTTGTGCGGAAGACTGATTTGCTCCAGAAGTGATTGCATGAAGAAATAGGATGTCGGTATTTTTAAAGCTAAACTTAATGAAGACAATATTAAACTTTTTAACTTTACACTCGAAAAGAATAGCTTACAATTAACCCCTTAAAGACTACTACTCAATTTCCCATCAAACAACCAGAAAAGAAACCGACCGACTCGCTCAATCAATCTTAAAATCAACATGGCATAGAGTAATACTTGCTTTATAAAACAGATTTGTCTCATGCTAGAACCTTTTCAGACTCTGGCTGAATGTCTTCAAAAAGCTGGCACACCTGGTGTGTTTCAGCTTCTTCCTTGCCCCCAGACTAGGCTGATCTACTTTAAATATTACTACTCTTTTGTAATAATTCTACTGTGAGAGAATTGTGGACTCGGTGTCAGACAGGTCAGACTTCACCTCTTCTCTCTCTAAAGCCTTCTCCAAAACTGACTCTTAGCATTCCTTGGCTCCACCCAACAATGACATCACCTCCCCAAGCTGAAAAGCAATTAATTTTGCAGACTGAGACTTCCGGGTGCAGCGATGACCAGCTAGGTCGCACGTTTCGGCAGCTCCCGATAGAACGGACTTTTGGGCTCTTGATAGGAGCCCCAACGGCAATTTTAACGGCAAAAAACACTGTGCTGTAATCCAGAAGGGAATCCCCCCCAGACACGGATGGAAAAAAGAGAGGAAGGTGGCCGGATTGCGGTGGATCCTCTAGAGCAGCGGCCAGGAAGGCAGGCACAAAGCAAGATGGCGTCGGAAGGAGGCAGTTTAATATGGGGCCCTGACCAACAAGAGTTCCTGCGGCGTTGCGTGGAAGAACTCAAAAAGGAGATGAAGAAGGAGCTGTTGGCCCCGATATTACAAGCGATTGAGGGGCTAAAGGAGGAGCAAAAGACCCAGGAACAGGAGCTTCGGGTCGTGAAGGCAAAGGCTGCTGAGAATAAGGACGACAAACAGGGCCTGGTGGTGAAAACGGAGATGCACAAGGCACAACACAAAAGGTGTGTGGAAAGGCTGGAGGTGCTGGAGAATAATGCGAGGAGGAAGAATTTAAGGATTCTTGGTCTTCCCGAAGGTGTAGAAGGGGCGGACGTCGGGGCATATGTGAGCACGATGCTGCACTCGTTAATGGGATCGGAGGCCCCCGACGGGTCCGCTGGAGGTGGAGGGAGCCTATCGAATTATGGCGCGAAGACCGAGGGCTGGAGAAATTCCTTGAGCCATAGTGGTGAGATTTCTCCGATATAAGGACAGAGAGATGGTCCTCAGATGGGCAAAGAAAACTCTGAGCAGTAGGTGGGAGAACGTGGTGATCCGCGTATATCAAGATTGGAGTGCGGAGGTGGCGAGAAGGAGGGCAAGCTTTTATCGGGCCAAGGCGGTGCTGCACAAACGGAAGATTAAATTTGGAATGCTGCAACCGGCAAGACTGTGGGTCACACATCAAGGGAAACACCACTACTTCGAAACGGCAGATGAGGCGTGGACATTTATTGTCGAGGAGAAACTGGAGTGAGCGGGCCATAAAAAGAACGTTTGGGACAAAGTGGGGGGGGGGGGGTGAATATGTGGGATGAAGGGGGGGAAAAGAGGGAAGAGATGACTTCCCAAATTGTTAATCCTGCGACCCTGTAACTTTTCTCTCTTCCCCATGTCGTGGGGGAGGGAGGATGAGGAGCTGAGGGCGCCGGCCATTGTGGGAACCGGGTGAGGAGCTGGATTGGAAAAGGAGATGGCTAGTCGACAAGGGGGGGGGGGTAAAGAGCCCCCCAACCCGGTTGATCACGTGGAATGTGAGAGGGCTGAATGGGCCAATAAAGAGGGCACGGGTTCTCGCACACCTAAAGAAACTTAAGGCAGATGTGGTTATGCTTCAGGAGACGCATCTGAAGCTGATAGACCAGGTCAGACTACGCAAAGGATGGGTGGGGCAGGTGTTTCATTCGGGGCTAGACGCAAAAAACAGGGGGGTGGCCATACTAGTGGGGAAGCGGGTAATGTTTGAGGCAAAGACTATAGTGGCGGATAGTGGGGGCAGATACGTGATGGTGAGTGGCAAATTGCAAGGGAAGGCAGTGATATTAGTGAATGTGTATGCCCCGAATTGGGATGATGCCAACTTTGAGGCGTATGTTAGGACGAATCCCGGACCTAGAAGTGGGGAAGTTGATAATGGGTGGCGATTTTAATACGGTGCTGGACCCAGGGCTGGACAGATCGAGGTCCAGGACCAGAAGGAGGCCGGCTGCAGCTAGGGTGCTTAAGGACTTTATGGAGAAGATGGGAGGAGTAGACCCCTGGAGATTTAGTAGACCTAGGAGTAAGGAGTTTTCGTTTTTCTCCTATGTCCACCAAGTTTATTCACGGATAGACTTTTTTGTTCTGGGAAGGGCACTGATCCCAAAGGTGACGGGGACGGAGTACACGGCTATAGCCATTTCGGATCATGCTCCACATTGGGTGGACCTGGAGATAGGGGAAGAAAAACAACAGCGTCCACCCTGGAGAATGGACATGGGATTATTGGCAGATGAGGGGGTGTGCTTAAGGGTGAGGGGGTGTATTGAAAGGTACTTGGAACTCAATGATAATGGGGAGGTACAGATGGGAGTGGTCTGGGAGGCACTGAAGGCAGTGGTTAGAGGGGAGCTGATATCTATTAGGGCACATAAAGGAAAGCAGGAGGGTAGGGAAAGGGAGCGGTTGTTGAAAGAACTTCTGAGGGTGGACAGACAATATGCGGAGGCACCGGAGGAGGGACTGTGCAGGGAAAGGCAAAGGCTACATGTAGAATTTGACTTGTTGACTACGGGTATTGCAGAGGCACAATGGAGGAAGGCACAGGGTGTACAGTAGGAATACGGGGAGAAGGCGAGCAGGTTGCTGGCCCACCAACTGAGGAAAAGGGGAGCAGCGAGGGAGATAGGGGGGGTGAGAGATGAGGAGGGAGAGATGGAGCGGGGAGCGGAGAGAGTGAATGGAGTGTTCAAGGCATTTTACGAAAGATTATATGAAGCTCAGCCCCCGGATGGGAAGGAGAGAATGATGTGCTTGCTGGATCAGCTGGAATTTCCCAAGGTGGAGGAGCAGGAGAGGGTGGGACTGGGAGCACAGATTGAGACGGAGGAAGTGGTGAAAGGGATTGGGAGTATGCAGGCGGGGAAGGCTCCGGGACCAGACGGATTCCCAGTTGAATTCTATAGGAAATATATGGACTTGCTGGCCCCACTACTGATGAGAACCTTTAATGAGGCGAGGGAAAGGGGGCAGCTGCCCCCGACTATGTCGGAGGCAACGATATCGCTCCTCCTAAAGAAGGAAAAAATACCCGCTGCAATGCGGGTCCTACAGGCCCATTTCCCTCCTGAATGTGGCCACTAAGATTCTGGCCAAGGTAATGGCAATGAGGATAGAGGATTGTGTCCCGGGGGTGGTTCATGAGGACCAAACTGGGTTTGTGAAGGGGAGACAGCTGAATACAAATATACGGAGGCTGCTAGGGGTAATGATGATGCCCTCACCAGAGGGGGAAGCGGAGATAGTGGTGGCGATGGATGCCGAGAAAGCATTTGATAGAGTGGAGTGGGATTATTTGTGGGAGGTGCTGAGGAGATTTGGTTTTGGGGATGGGTATATCAGGTGGGTACAGTTGCTGTATAGGGCCCCGATGGCGAGTGTGGTCACGAATGGACGGGGGTCTGACTATTTTCGGCTCCATAGAGGGACGAGGCAGGGATGTCCTCTGTCCCCGCTATTGTTTGCACTGGTGATTGAACCCCTGGCCATAGCATTGAGGGGTTCCATGAAGTGGAGGGGAGTACTCAGGGGGGGGGGAGAAGAACACCGGGTATCACTGTATGCGGATGATTTGTTGCTGTATGTGGCGGACCCGGCGGAGGGGATGCCAGAGATAATGCGGATACTTGGGGAGTTTGGGGATTTTTCAGGGTACAAACTGAACATGAGGAAAAGTGAGTTGTTTGTGGTGCATCCAGGAGAGCAGAGCAGAGAGATAGAGGATTTACCGTTGAGGAAGGTAACAAGGGACTTCCGGTACTTGGGGATCCAGATAGCCAAGAATTGGGGTACATTACACAGGCTTAATTTAACGTGGTTGGTGGAACAGATGGAGGAGGACTTTAAGAGATGGGACACTGTGTCCCTGTCATTGGCAGGTAGGGTGCAGGCTGTTAAAATGGTGGTCCTCCCGAGATTCCTTTTTGTGTTTCAGTGCCTCCCGGTGGTGATCACGAAGGCTTTTTTCAAAAGAATCGAGAAGAGTATTATGAGTTTTGTGTGGGCTGGGAAGACCCCGAGAGTGAGGAGGGGATTCTTGCGGCGTAGTAGGGACAGTGGGGGGCTGGCACTACCGAGCCTAAGTGAGTACTACTGGGCCGCCAATGTTTCAATGGTGTGTAAGTGGATGGGAGAAGGGGAGGGAGCGGCGTGGAAGAGATTGGAGAGGGCGTCCTGCAGGGGGACTAGCCTGCAAGCAATGGTGACGGCGCCGTTGCCGTTCTCACCAAAGAAATACACCACAAGCCCGGTGGTGGTGGCTACATTGAAAATTTGGGGGCAGTGGAGACGGCATAGGGGAAAGACGGGAGCCTCAGTGCGGTCCCCGATAAGAAATAACCATAGGTTTGTTCCGGGGAGAATGGATGGGGGATTTAGAGCATGGCAAAGAGCAGGGGTAGCACAATTGAGAGATCTGTTCGTAGATGGGACGTTTGCGAGTCTGGGAGTGCTGACGGAAAAATATGGGTTGCCCCAAGGGAATGCATTTCGGTTTATGCAACTGAGGGCTTTTGCGAGGCAACAGGTGAGGGAATTCCCGCAGCTCCCGACGCAGGAGGTGCAGGATAGAGTGATCTCAGAGACATGGATGGGGGATGGTAAGGTGTTGGACATATACAGGGAAATGAGGGACGAGGGGGAGATCATGGTGGATGAGCTGAAAGGGAAGTGGGAAGGGGAGCTGGGGGAGGAGATTGAGGAGGGGCTGTGGGCTGATGCCCTATGTAGGGTAAACTCATCGTCCTCGTGTGCCAGGCTAAGCCTGATACAATTTAAGGTGTTACACAGGGCGCATATGACTGGAGCACGGCTCAGTAAATTTTTTGGGGTAGAGGATAGGTGTGCGAGATGCTCGAGAAGCCCAGCGAATCACACACACATGTTCTGGTCATGCCCGGCACTACAGGGGTTCTGGGTGGGGGTGGCAAAGGTGCTTTCAAAGGCGGTGGGGGTCCGGGTCGAACCAAGCTGGGGGTTGGCTATATTTGGGGTTGCAGAAGAGCCGGGTGTGCAGGAGGCGAGAGAGGCTGACGTGTTGGCCTTTGCGTCCCTAGTAGCCCGGCGCAGGATATTGTTAATGTGGAAGGAAGCCAAACCCCCGGGTGTGGAGACCTGGATAAATGACATGGCAGGGTTTATAAAGTTAGAACGGATTAAGTTCGTGTTAAGGGGTTCGGCTCAGGGGTTCACCAGGCGGTGGCAACTGTTCGTCGATTACCTCACAGAAAGATAGAGGGAATGGAAAAGAAGTAGACAACAGCAGCAACCCAGGGGGGAGGGGGGGGGGGGAATCGAACGGACTCTCAGATGTTATTGTATATGTATAATATGTATACGTAGTTGCTATAGGTAATTGTATATTGGATTGTTGGATTGTATTTTTGGAGAGTATTTATTTTGGACAAGGCAGTTGCCATTCAGTTTTGTTTTTGTTTATATATTATTTATTTATTTGTTTAAAACTGGCCACTGTTATTTATATTGCTTTATTGTTGTGTAAAAGAAACACTACGTACTGTTACGTTTGGCCAAAAATCTTGAATAAAATATATATATTTTTTTAAAATTTGCAGACTGAAAGTACGTTAACTCCCCAGGGACTTTCCCCGGTCAAACCACAGTGTATTAGCTCAGACTGAAAAACCACGTTCCTTTGGTCAATTTCACCTTCTGGCTCCGAGAAGCACCCAGGCCTTTACAAAACAAAATCCAATTTGGAAATATCACTGCGGTCAAACATGCTATAACCCCATGACTCATAACCCTTAAATTGTCCCAATATTTAGATGCCGCTATTCCTAAAATCCTCCAACATACCAAGACTTTACACCGCATAGTGAAAATAATTTAAGCATTTAACCGTGTAAACTTCACTGCAAGTCTTTCAAAAGATTACATAAAGCTACGACAAGCACATGACATTTGTATTGGAGCAGCTCTTTAAGGGTAAATCCACATTTGAAATGTGGCAGTCTTTTAAGGAAAGGTTGATTAGAGTGCAGGACAGACATGTCCCTGTGAAAATGAGGGATACAAATGGCAAGATTAGGGAACCATGGATGACGGGTGGAATTGTGAGACTAGCTAAGATGAAAAAGGGAGCATACATAAGATCTAGGCGACTTAAATCTGGTGAAGCTTTGGTGGAATATCGGGAAAGTAGGACAAATCTCAAACGCGCAATAAAGAGGGCTAAAAGGGGTCATGAAATATCTTAGGCTAACAGGGTTAAGGAAAATCCCAGAGCCTTTTATTCTTATATAAGGAGCAAGAGGGCAACTAGAGAAAGGATTGGCCCACTCAAAGACAAAAGAGGGAATTTATGTGTGGAGTCAGAGGAAATGTGTGGGCAGCACGGTAGCATTGTGGTTAACATAATTGCTTCACAGCTCCAGGCTCCCAGGTTCGATTCCCGGCTTGGGTCACTGTCTGTGCGGAGTCTGCGCGTTCTCCCCGTGTGTGCGTGGGTTTCCTCCGGGTGCTCCGGTTTTCTCCCACAGGCCAAAGATGTGCAGGTTAGGTGGATTGGCCAAGCTAAATTGCCCTTAGTGTCCAAAATTTGCCCTTAGTGTTGGGTGGGGTTACTGGGTTATGTGGATAGGGTGGAAGTGTGGACCTTGGGTAGGGTGCTTTTTCCAAGAGCCGGTGCAGACTCGATGGGCCGAATGGCCTCCTTCTGCACTGTAAATTCTATGTCTAAATGGGTGAGATTCTTAATGAGTACTTTGCATCGGTGATTCACCAAGGAGAGGGACATGACGGATGTTGAGGCTAAGGATGGATGTTTAAATACTCGAGGTCAAGTCGGCATAAGGAAGGGGGAAGTTTTGGGTATTCTAAAAGGCATTAAGGTGGACAAGTCCCCAGGTCCGGATGGGATCTATCCCAGGTTACTGAAGGAAGCGAGGGAAGAAATAGCTGGGGCCTTAACAGATATCTTTGCAGCATCCTTGAGCACGGGTGAGGTCCCGGAGGACTGGAGAATTGTTAATGTTGTCCCTTTGTTTAAGAAGGGTAGCAGTGATAATCCAGGGAATTATAGACCTGTGAGCTTGACGTCCGTGGTAGGCAAACTGTTGGAGAAGATACTGAGGGATAGGATATTTTCACATTTGGAAGAAAATAGACTTATCAGTGATAGGCAGCATGGTTTTGTGCAGGGAAGGTCATGTCTTACAAACCTAATAGAATTCTTTGAGGAAGTGACAAAGTTAATTGATGAGGGAAGGGCTGTAGATGTCATATACATGGACTTCAGTAAGGCATTTGATAAAGTTTCCCATGGCAGGTTGATGGAAAAAGTGATGTCTTATGGGGTTTAGGGTGTACTAGCTAGATGGATAAAGAACTGGCTGGGCAACAGGAGACGGAGAGTAGTGGTGGAAGGGAGTGTCTCAAAATGGAGAAAGGTGACTAGTGGTGTTCCACAGGGATCCGTGCTCGGACCACTGTTGTTTGTGATATACATAAATGATCTGGACGATGGTATAGGTGGTCTGATTAGCAAGTTTGCAGATGATACTAAGATTGGTGGAGTTGCAGATAGCGAGGAGGACTGTCAGAGAATACAGCAAAATATAAATAGATTGGAGAGTTGGGCAGAGAAATGGCAGGTGAAGTTCAATCCAGGCAAATGTGAGATGATGCATTTTGGAAGATCTAATTCAAGAGCGGACTATACGGTCAATGGAAGTGTCCTGGGGAAAATTGATGTACAGAGAGATCTGGGAGTTCAGGTCCATTGCAGGTGGCAACGCAGGTCGATAGAGTGGTCAAGAAGGCATACAGCATGCTTGCCTTCATCGTTTGGGGTATTGAGTACAGGAGTCGGCAGGTCATGTTACAGTTGTATAGGACTTTGGTTAGGCCACATTTGGAATACTGTGTGCAGTTCTGGTCGCCACATTACCAGAAGGATGTGGATGCTTTAGCGAGGGTGCAGAGGAGGTTCACCAGGATATTGCCTGGAATGGAGGGTGCTAGCTATGAAGAAAGGTTGAGTAGATTAGGATTGTTTTCGTTGGAAAGACGGGGGTTGAGGGGGGACCTGATTGATGTCTACAAAATTATGAGAGGTATGGACAGGGTGGATAGCAACAAGCTTTTTCCAAGAGTGGGGGTGTCAATTACACGGGGTCAAGATTTCAAGGTGAGGGGGGGAAAGTTTAAGGGAGATGTGCGTGGAATGTTTTTTACGCAGAGGGTGGTGGGTGCCTGGAACGCTTTGCCAGTGGAGGTGGTAGAGGCGGGCACGATAGCATCATTTAAGATGCATCTAGACAGATATATGAACGGGCGGGGAGGGCCGAAGGGCCTGTTCCTGTGCTGTAATTTTCTTTATATCTATATAATTATCGTCCCAACTCCATGCTATCTTTCATTTGACTTGGGGAAGGAGATGGATGTTTTGGGTTAGATCTTCACCCAGAAGCACTTGTTGGCAGCCAGCAAAGAGTATGTTCCGGTCATGCCAAATATCCTTGCCATTTTCTGCCCATTTCTAATTGCCTTTGAACTTACGAGGCCATTGCAGAGGGAGTTGAGAATCAGCCACATTGTTCTGGATCTGGGATCGCATGTGAGCCAGACCACACAAGGATGGCAAATTTCCCCTCCTGAAGGGCATCGGTGAACCAGATACAACAAATCGAGAGTTTCATGGTCACCATTGCTGAGACTAGCTCTCCGTTGTGGTTTTTCAATCATCGAAATTGAATTCCACCAGCTGCTGTGGTGGGATTTGAACCCATGCTCCCAGAGCATTAGCCTAGGCCTCTGGATTACTCGTTCAGTGAAGTTGCCACACACCGCCAACTCCCCCGAAGTTGGAATTGAAGATGTCCATGAAAGGCAAGCAAGTGATGTGAGCTGAGTTCTTGGAATTTAAATCTTGACTTTCTTGAACTATTTCAACTACTCCCAACAGTTCAAAAATCTAATATACCTGTTTTTGGAATCTGACACCCTTTTTATTTAATGGTTTTGATTATTTTGTGGAATGAAGTTTTCTTAAAAGCATCAGTATATGATGACCACCTCGATCCCCATTTTGTACGAAGAAACTGGAGTGATTGGTGTGGAAAATTAAGCATATTTTCTTTATATGCTCTTTAAATTAGCACAGCAAATTACTGTCATTGTGGAACATGGTTAGAAGCTGGGCTGACACAACCAATAAAGTTTAATATTGAACCGTGTGCTCCAGAAAGCGATGCTGACGCACTACAAATCGTTATTGGGGGCTGTAGTCCCCACAAACAGGGCACCACTATGAAGCAGTTCAAGATTGGATGTCTTTCAGTAATGCATTCCAACACTGCTTTTTCTAAAAATTTTAATTCCTTCCAATTCCTCTAGGAATTTCTGATTTCCTCGGGAGTTGGTCCATGAAGCAATCACTCTTCTCTCCAGCCAAAGGTTCTTCAGCATCAGCTACCTCACAAAAATGTCCCTCTTGATCCATTAATTTTCCTGACATCTTTTTGGTGCAACTCACGGTTATTGTTTGGTAATCTCTCTGGGCACTTGGGTCGTGTTTGGATATCTGTGAGGATTGGAATAGACAGGCACCCTATTTGTGGCATTGCATCACCTGTCTCCCCTCTTTTTCTCAAATGCTTTGTTACTGGATGCCAGGCCATTTTCTTTCCCCCATCTTCCCACTGTCGCAGGATAGTTTGTATTTCAACAAACACAAGCCAGGGGCATAGACCTCGGTCTTGATTCTCGATGTCATGAGGTAAACAGAAGGTTTTGACAACATAATTTTGCAAAAAAACTTGATGCTTTTTCCGCTCAGTATTTTCAGCTTATATGCTTGGTTTGTGCTACATTTGGCTTCAATTTAAATTGCCAGGATTCCCCAGTGACTCACTCAGTTTTACAATTATATAAGCAGCTTTTCTGCATTCCGAAACAATATGCCTAGTTTTCATTGCAAGCAGCTGTTCTTGGGACTGCTATAGTTTCAGGTGAGGCACTGAAGAGTCCAGCGTTTGTTTTCACCATTGCAAGCATAATTGCCGTGAAAATTATTGACTTATTTTGTATATATTTACTTTATATGTGCGTCTATGCGTGTCAGTCTGTGAGCGTCTTATGTGTGAAAATAGTGGTTCCCCCCTGATTACCTCCACACGTGGTGCATCTGGGCAGGAATTAATTGTACTGAACATTCACTGTATCTTAACAGTCCTGGATCAGATAAACATTGACTGGCTGCTTTCCATAAACTGGCTTTTGATTAGCCCATCAGTTTTAGACTTGATAATGTCCAGTTAATTTTGCATACCACGAAGTGTTCCAGTAATCAATATCCCACACCAGTTAGGGCCACTTTAATCTCTGCGTCAATGTAACAGTGCAATGGAATGGTGCCCCTGGGTTTATCAGATGCTACTCTATTGTCACTGAAGTGAACACAATGGTTAACTGTTTGATTGTTGATAGTTATCTTGGCTTGAGGTAAGGGCAGCACGGTGGCACAATGGGTTAGCATTGCTGCCTCACGGCGCCGAGGTCCCAGGTTCGATCCCAGCTCTGGGTCACTGTCTGTGTGGAGTTTGCACATTCTCCCCGTGTTTGCGTGGGTTTCGCCCTCACAACCCAAAGATTTGCAGGTTAGGGGGATTGGCCACGCTAAATTGACCCTTAATTGGAAAAAATGAATTGGGTACTCTAAATTTTTTTTTTTTAAATGTTGGCTCAAGGTGTAAGTGAAGTTGGAGACAAATGTGAAACGCTCTTTGTATCATGGTGCCTTGCTCCAACATAAGTCACTTGCAACTTTAAAACAAAATTTAGATTAGCTGGGCGGCACAGCGGTGCAGTGGTTAGCACTGCTGTCGACGACGCTGATGTCGGGGTTCGATCCTGGCCCCGGATCATTGTCTTGTGTGGAGTTTACACATTTTCCCTGTGTCTGCATGGGTTTCACCCCCACAACCCAAAGGTGTGCAGGTTAGGTGGATTGGCCACACTAAATTGCCCCTTAATTGGAAAAAAATAATTGGGTACTCTAAATTTTTTTTTAAAATTCAGATGAGCACAACTAGCAGTTGGAAGACTGGTTAACAAGATTATTTTGATCTGATGGACATAATAAGATAATTAAGAGTCTGTGGATACTTGTGGACTCTGCCAGCAGATTTCCATATTCAAGGTTATTGGTGGAACAGTTAGATTTTTGTGACAATTTGCCATGTCCCATTTATTAATCCTCGAGAAGGAAAATTCACATTTCCAAACTGCTGGGGTGTGATTTGATCTCCGTATTTTCTAATGCCAGAATGTTAACAGGAGAGAAATAATATATTAAGCCTGGCTCCTTAACGTCGTCCACCGTTTACAATGACATTGCGTCTGCTTGCCTTACAGATTCGGGATTGGTTGTCCCGAGTATTTCGTATGACTTACACAAGAGGTTACTGGCAACCGCTGAAAGGCACGGCTTGTCATTGGAGCGCAGACTAGAAATGACGGGAGTGTGTGCCAGCCAAATGACACTAACACTGCTTGGCGGACCTAACAGGTACTTCTGGACTTATGTGCATCACCTGTTGTCCTATTTAAACGAAAATGCACACTGATTCATCTTCAATCTAGCCAGTTTCTCTTGGTGACAGATTTTCATGGTTTTCAGTGGCAGCATCAAACTTCCGTTCTTTCCTGTGTGACAGGAGTGATTTTAGGGGTGGATTGCTTGTCTCCTGTGGATCCTCACCTAATGGGAATTTGTTTGCACTAACTAAAGACACTTGTGATATCCAAAGTCCTTTAGAAGAGGAGGAAAGCCAAAGATGGGATACTTCCAGTGGAAAGTAATTCTATCCTCCCACTCCCCCATTACATGGAAGCCCTTCTTTAGTATCACCACTCCCCCATCTGTGCACCTATGGAACACCTTCATTCACTCAGATGACAGTTAGTGTTTCAGTCTGGAGAATTCCCCCGTCAGCAATTGTTTGCTCTAGTTTGAAACTTTGCTGCTCACTGTAACTTTTTTCCTGCTAGCGTAACCATGAAGTTATCGATGTTGTATGCAGGTAAATAGAGTGGATTTGAGCAGTGACCGTGGCACAAAATGGTCGCCCATTCATGTCAGGACAAAGAACAGAAAAATAAGTAATGTGAAATGTTAACATTGAATGCCTGCAAAATGCAAAGGCACAAACACCGTGAGGATAATGATGCGTCAGTGGATTTTGGAGGTCTACGCTGTGGCTCCTGCTGGTGGTGTGAGACTTGCTTGTAACACATCAGCATATATCTGGCCTATATGTGACTCCAGACCGACAGTAATCTTCACTCTTAACTGCCCTCTGAAATGGCCTGGCAAGCCACTCCGCTCACGGGCAATCAGGGATGGGGAACAAATGCTGACCTTTCCAGAGACGCCCACATCCAATAAATCAATTTTAAAAAATTCTTGTTCGGCTGGTCCCAAGTGTGCAAACTTGGCATATCTTAACTCAAATAATGGTTGTACCGTGAGAACATAAGCAAGTAGCACTGAAGCACAAGAAGCCATGCTGCAATAACTTAATCAAACCCAGTACAAAAGCATCAAAGTCCCAAGCTGATCCCAATGGTAAACTTGATGCTGAATAGTGGTCATGCCGTTTTCTTCGTCCAAGCAGGGCATGAGCTGGCACTAACAAATATTAATTTCAATTTGTGACTTGATGTCTGCTGGGGCTAGAACTGAGGAAATGGATACATATGGTGCAGGATATTTTAACGGACAATTTCCTCCTTGGGTGTGGAACTTAAACAAATCAGAATTCCAAGTATTGTGAGTTCCTGCCAGTTTGTGACTATTTTATCTTGGGTGCGGGAGTGGGGTATGGAGACTAGACTTTTTTTTCCCTGTCGTCGTGTTTGGCCCACACATTGTGCATTTGTACACAGAGGGCCCCCTCATTGTGCTCAGTAACATTACATCCTTTATTGAGACTCTGGACATTCTTGGAACATTTTGCAAATGTTTGAACTTTTAGAGTCCAATGATACAATCTTTTATTCATCAGCACACTTCAAAACTGGCTCAAGACTGTTATTTTAGAAAAAAGTGACTCCTGCTCGTGTGAAATGTTTGAAGCCACTGACTTACACAGGAAAAAATGGGACAGATGTTGAGACGCAAGCTCCCAGAATCCTGTGTAATACTTTGACCCTTGACCCATTCACTCAGCATTAAGTCGGTGTCCTGGTTATGACTCTTGTTCAACAAGCAACTGGTGCTATGTTTAGATTATCAAATGTCTGAGAGACACCAGTGACTGCTGCCTTTTTTTTTATGCCCAGTCCCATTTTCTAATTCCAGTGGGGCATGGTTTGTTCCATGACTGGTGAAAATGCTCAGGTGCCCCCCCCCCCCCCCCCCCCCCCAAAGACCAGGGAGAGAAATTGCGGGCCCAAGTGCTTCTCCTGTTTCTGAGCCACTTATTCCTCCGCTCCCTCCCACCGCCCCAACCCTCCCCTCCCATCAGACGTTATGTTTTTTTCCACCCCCCCTTTCAAAATTCTCCAATCAATTCATCAAACCATCACAGGAAGGCCTGGGTAACACCCATTGTTGGCATCTGTTACAAATATCGTCCAATTATATGTGCAGCATTGGTCATTAACATCAGGGCAGCACAGTGGCTAGCACAGCGCCAGGGAACCGGGTTCGATTCCCGGCTTGGATCACTGTCCGTGCAGAGTCTGCACGTTCTCCCTGTGTCTGCGTGGGTTTCATTGCAGTGTTAATGTAAGCCTACCTGTGACGCTAATAAGGATGATTATTAATTAAATTTATTACTAATATCAGCAGCAACAATATAATGCAGTTTGTGTGCACCCGTTAGGTGACGACTAAACAAACCAGAGTACGTATTTCAACAGCATCGTGCAATATTGTTAATTTGACAGGGAAATATTCCATTAGTTACTTGTCTCACTGCAGACGATAACGCTGATTTCAGTGACCACCTCTGCCCTCATTACCAAGTTCTACACATGACACCGTATAGACATAGTGACAGTAAATTCATATTTGGGGGAACCACTTAAAATTGCAACCAGACAAACTGCACACTATATTTTCCATTCTATAGAAGTAGAGGAAGACTCTCCTTCCTGAGTCTGAACACACTGCTGCTGCTGATTACAATATATTTACAAGATCTATTGTGCAGCACACTTTATCAGATATTTCAAAAACCTCAAACTCCACAAAATCACCAAGCGTGAGTGGGTTAAAAGTGGGCAAAAGGACAAGGTTGAAGTTCATGGAAAAGAATCATGTGCAGTATGAAATAGGATACTGATTCACGATGAGCCCCTTATGCATATCTGTCCTGGCTATCTCACCCCACAAAGCTCTCGCTCTCTCAGGAAACTTTCATGAGCAACAAAATAAACAGAACTCCACTCTCTCTGTTCGCAAGATAATTTTGGATGACAAAGGCTACCTCCCTCGCCTGGTTGATCTCGTCCATCCCAGAGTAACAAACAAACATACATATTAGAAGCAGGAGTGTACCATTTGGCCTCTTGAGCCTACTGCTCCGTCATTTGATAAAATTGCCTACATTATACCAATGACTGCAACTGAAGTATTTAATTGACTGAAGTGGTTTGGGGAATCGTGAAAGATGCTGTATAAACGTAGGTTTTGTCATTCAGTTCACCCGCTTGTACACCAGATTGACAGGACCGATGGTGAAATTGGAGGCCCAAAGCTGATTTTCTAAGGATAGTTAATCACAGAGCAATCAACTGATGTCAGGAAAAATAATGTAACTCTCAGTAAACATCCCCCCCCCCCCCCCTCCCCCCCCCCCCCCAAATCCCCTAACCCTCCCCCTGGGATCTCCCGTCCAGTGCACACCACACCCATTTGGTTCTAGGATTACACGGATTTGACTGCCATTTTTCAAGCAAAAATGCTCAGTCACACTGCTGCTGACCTTTGGCCAGCTTTGCAGTCTACTGGTGGCTTTATAAAAGAACAATTAGAATCCCGACTAGGACCAGCGACGCAGTTCCGTCAAATAGTCATGACAGTGCCAGACTCGCTTTAAATAACCGGCATTCTCAGCCCAACGTCAGTTTTCTTTTAAGATGACCTTCAGTTTTAATAATAATAATCTTTCTTATTGTCACAAGTAGGCTTACATTAACACTGCAATGATGCTACTGTGACAATCCCCTCGTCGCCACACCCCGACGCCTGTTCGGGTACACGGAGGGAGAATTCAGAAGGTTCAATTCACCCAACGGCATGTCATTCGGGACTTGTGGGAGGAAACCGGAGCACCCGGACGAAACCCAAGCAGACACTGGAAGATCATGCAGACTCTGCACAGACAGTGACGCAAGCGGGAATCGAACCCAGGACCCTGGCGCTGTGAAGCAACAGTGCTAACCACTGTGCTACCACGCCATCCCTTGCAATTCTGGCTGCTAAATGTGAATGACGAGAAGCTCTGTTTACGACATCGAGCTGGGTCCCCTAGCCAATGGGTCCCAATATGTTTCACCGTCTGTGCACTCCACCCACCCCAGCCTTGCCCTGCCCACGTAGATGGCGTGGAAAAGCAAGGAAGACGTGCAGTCAAGGCCGATCCTGAAATACCTCAACATTCAGATAATTCCTCACAGGACACGCTGGATAACATTAGCATGGGCACAATTGCTGGCATTCCTTCTCCCTACCGCAGTGGTGTCGCTACCTCAAACGGGCTATGGGATGAAACTTAGACTTTGGTCTGTGTGACATGATGCTGCACTGGGAAAACAGTGTGCAGCCAACTTTCACACCCATTTTTAAAAAAATCCGAAAGCATTTTGTCAACATAGTATTTAAACTGATAAAAGAACTTAAAATTCTCATTTCATTATGGCAGCATCTAAAACCGCACACCATGGTGGATTTTGCAGCACTTGCATATAAGTTTGGGGATGGCAAAATAGTCAGCTGGGCAGGATAATGAACTTTGCCAGTTCCTGCTGTCCCACACTGCAGCATGAATGAGGAGAAAGTATGGAAGACAATTGGGTTGCATGATGGATGCCCAAACAATTACTTTATCCCTAAAAATGATTTGCTCTTTTTTTTTTAATTTTAGAGTGGCCAATTTTTTTTTTTTCCAATTAAGGGGCAATTTAACGTGGCCAATCCACCTAACCAGCACATCTTTGGGTTGTGGGGGTGGAACCCACGCAGACACGGGGAGAATGTGCAAACTCCACATGGACAGTGACCCAGGGCCGGGAATCGAACCCGGGTCCTCAGCGCCGTAGTCCCAGTGCTAACCACTGCACCACCGTGCTGCCCATGATTTGCTCTGTTGACAATTTTTCATCGGTTGCAATACATAATTTTTCTTTCATGGGATGTGGGCATCGTGGGCAAGGCCAGCACTTGTTGCCCATCCCTAATTACCCTTGAACTGAGTGCCTTGCATTTGAGGGAAGTTAACAGTCAACCACATTCCTGCGGATCTGGAGTCACGTGTAGGCCAGACCGGGTAAGACCCAAAGGAGCATTAGTGAACCAGACTTTTTTTTTTTATATGACGATCAATGATAGTTTCATGGTCACCATTACTGATGGATATTGGGCCTGTGAGAGTACCACTGTGCCCCTGTCTCCTCCTACAATTCTTCCACGTGATTGCAAATGGCCCTCGGGAGGAATTTGCATAAAGATTAAATCAAGGTGACCTTTATTCTGTTTTCAAGGTTAAACCCCAAGAATGTTCACCAGCGTCCGACAGTCGCATTGTTGTGTGGACCGCATGTGAAGGGCGCTCAGGGAATCAGCTGTGGCCGCCATCTTGCCAACCACCAGGTACAGATCATCCTGTTCCTACCCAACTTTGTGAAGATGCTGGAATGTATTACAACGGAGCTTCAGCTTTTCAGCAAGACGGATGGCAAGCAAGTGGCCAGTGTCAAAGGTGCGTACCCGTCCAGCCTGCGCGATTCTCCTTCCTCTGCCCTTTTGTTTATCGCGGGACATGTGGAACCAGTGAGTGTAAATGTTAAACCTTGGACAATCCTCCCTGAGTTTTCGAGAAGCCTTTCGCCAACTAACTGGCTATCAAGCACCCATGCTTAATGGATTTCCGTAGTGTGGGATTGCCTCCATTTTGTTCTAGAGCCGAGCAAATTTACTTTTTAAACAAGCAGGCAGCCATTTACTAAGTTATTTATTTCTTTTTCTAAAATAAATTTAGAGCACCCAATTCGTTTTTTCCAATTAAGGGGCAATTTAGCGTGGCCAAACCACCTAACCTGCACGTCTTTGGGTTGTGGGGGCGAAACCCACAAAAATAGGGAGAGAATGCAAACTCCACACGGACAGTGACCCAGAACCGGATATCGAACCTGGGACCTCGGCACCATGAGGCAGCAGTGTTGCCCTAAGTTATTTATTTCGATAATAAATTTTAGTGATTTGCACGGGTATATTAAACAAAGAGTGGAGAAAACCACAATGTGCTTGAAAGTGTACAAGTACTGCCAAATATCTAAAATCATGGACAGAGTCGATAGGGAAAAACTGTTCCCGCTGAATCAAGAATGAGGGGGGCATAGAATTAAGGTAATTGGTAAAAGAAGCAGCGAAGGTACGAGGAAAAGCTTTTTCATGCAGCAAGTGGTTAGGATCTGGAATATGTTGCCTAGAAGCAGTTTCAATTGTTGCATTTAACGGAATTAGACTGTTATCTGAAAAGGAAGAATGTGTCGGGCTACGCAGTGAATTGCTCGTTCACACAACTGGCACAGACATGATGGGCTGAATGGCCTCGTGTTC
The DNA here is from genome assembly GCF_047496885.1 of Scyliorhinus torazame. Classification (NCBI taxonomy): domain Eukaryota; kingdom Metazoa; phylum Chordata; class Chondrichthyes; order Carcharhiniformes; family Scyliorhinidae; genus Scyliorhinus; species Scyliorhinus torazame. The sequence goes on from NC_092736.1 coordinate 13,213,108, forward strand.
TGTCACAATTCTGTCCAAAGGACTGCACAGCTAAGCGAGTAACCTGTTTTGATAACTTTATTTATAAGTGGCAATTGAACTGTATTGGGTTGCTTAATCAAAATTAGTGGCAGGGGTAGGTAGTGCATTCAAGTTTTTTCTTTTTATTTAAGAACTGTTTAACTGATAATGGTAAACCTATTTATTTGATAATGTGGTTAATTCTGTTTAAATTAAAGTTTGTTTTAACATAAAAGATAACCATTGGACAGAGTCATCACTCCAGCAGTGGACAGTTTTACAAATACAAAAATTGTCTGAGGTTCTCGTCCGGTATTTTAACAAAAGTTGGGCTCTGGTTCAGTATCCTAACAATATCTTACGGCCAGCTGGAGACGCATGCCGTTGCAACTTGTCACGGCTGATGAGTGAGAGCAAGTTGAAAAAAGGTGCAGTTTTTCTCTTTGTGTTTTGGTACCAATGTACCAAATATTTTTGATGATAACAGAGTCTGGTTGGATAACAGTTAATGTATTTAGTTCACAACTTCAATATGTAATAAATTTGGGCATCTAACAAAAGTGTAGCTGCTTTTATTTTGAGCTCACTGCACTGTCTGTGGGATAAACGGGGCAACACGGTGGCACAGTGGTTAGCACCGCTGCCACAGAGCCAGAGACCCAGGTTCAATTCTGACCGTGGGTGACTATGTGGAGTTTGCACGTTTTCCCCGTGTATGCGTGGGTTCCGCCGGGTTCTCCGGTTTCCTCCCACAGTCCAAAGATGTGCAGGTTAGGTGGATTGGCCATGCTAAATTGCCCCTAAATGGGGTTACGGGGATAGGGTGAGGGAGTGGGCTTGGGTAGGGTGTTCCTTCAAAGGATCGGTGCAGACTCGATGGGCCGAATGGCCTCCTGCTGCACAGCAGGTATTCTATGATAAACTCCGATGTGCGGGTTTCACTAAAGAGAACTAGTCAGATTTACTCAAAGCATCAGCCTTCAGGAATCTCTGCTGCCCCTCAAATTTACGTTGACTGTGTGGAACCTGGGTGCCTGGAGCTGCCTACACTAGACCGATGGTATGGCAGTATAAAACCAGTGTTTTAAAAACACGTTTTCTCACTCACTCCTCCCTCTCTTCCTCTGCCTCCTTTGCTCTTCCTTCAAATTGAACTTTCTTTCTGGGCCATTTGCCAGACCAGTCCATCTGAGAGGGAAAAGATGGGCTAGACTGCTTTTCTACTTTGCCATTGGTGCATTATATTTACCAGTTCTTGTTTATTAAACTTGGCATCTTGCAAGAAAGCAAATAAGGACCATTGTTCTGTGAGTTCAATTGTAGTTATTCTAAAAAGTCTGTAGAAGGACTATTATGTCTTTACAGGGTCAGTGAATCAGTGTACTGTTTAAACAATGGTGATGTTTATCTAGAAGGTTTTTGGCTGCTAATTATCTTTACATTATAATGGCACATATTGGGTTACACAGGAACTTGCAGCAGTTTATCCAGAACAACCAAAACTGGTTTCAACATTGCTTGTTATTAACTAAAAAAAAGCCACAACTTTATGCTCACTGCGTAACCTTTTGAAGATCCCGGACCAGACCCCAACATTTGTTCGGATACTGGACAAGAACCCCAAACGCATTTTTTAAACTACGAGGAAAGAATACTTCACTCCAGGAGTGATTCCGCTGACCAATAGGTATCTTTTATATTAAACCAAACTTTATTCTTAACACAGGATTAAATACATCAACATCACAGAAAATATCTTACAATTAACAGTTAAACAATTCTTATAAATAAAAGGGAACACTTTACTAACTTATTCAAATTAGGCAAAGCCCATCACAGGTCAAAAGCCACTTATAAATAAAGTTAGCCAACACAGGGTTACTTACTGTACACTTGAATAGCGATTTCTTGGAAATAATGCTCTAAGAAGGAGAGGTGCTTTCTCTAAACAGCCTGCACATCCTTCTGCCTGCATCATACTACTGCTTAAAGCAATTACATGGTTGAGATGAACATCACTTTTATGACATCTTAATTGCACCTTTTGCAGACACAGAGCCTATAGAATTTACATAATTTACAGTGCAGAAGGAGGCCATTCGGCCCATCGAGTCTGCACCAGCTCTTGGAAAGAGCACCTTACCCAAGCCCACACCTCCACCCCATCCCCATAACCCAGTAACCCCACCCAACACTAAGGGCAATTTTGGACACGAAAGGCAATTTATCATGGCCAATCCACCTAACCTGCACATCTTTGGACTGTGGGAGGAAACCGGAGCACCCGGAGGAAACCCACGCGCACACGGGGAGGATGTGCAGACGCCGCACAGACAGTGACCCAAGCTGGAATCGAACCTGGGACCCTGGAGCTGTGAAGCAATTGTGCTATCCACAATATATATATGTATAATCCAGGCATTAGTAACATTGCTGCAACAGTTACATATACTATAATCTATATAAAAAATTCCTACATTCAGCACAGCTGTTAGAACACTATTCGGATCCTTCTGTAATTCCCTAATTCTTATTTTTAATAGAAATGGGCAGTTTGCTATTTAAACATTCCTCCCCCTCCTTTGCATACGCCCTCACCTCCCCCGCCCCAGATTTTCTCCCCATCTCTCCCGAAGGCACTGACTCTTGCGGAATAACATTTCCATGCTGGCTGCCCTCCACTGTTCATCCACGTGGCTGCTCTTCATGCGTGAGCTCAAATCGTGAGTGTTTTCCCCAACATTCATATCTGCCGTTTCCAATAAAGCGTCTGACCCCAATGTTATCTTTTTTTTTACACCATTATCCTATTGCAGAGACACTGTCCTCCTCCGTTCTCCTTTGTAATCAAGACCTTGTTCTAACTGCACCATTGATCATAAACAGTTGTGAATGTGATTTATGCGTTGGGGGAAAAGTGCTTTTCCATTATTCATTTGGCATTTATCCGCAGTTTCTTTGCGAAGTTCTAGAGTTGCGTTACCAAAACTGAAAAGGTTAAAAATTTTGATTGATATTTTGGCAATCATTAATAACGCCATGTCTCTGGTTCCTGAAAGAATTCCACCTCCGGTTTGAGGTCATGAGGAAATGGCTCTCAAAAGAATGCAGCAAGGGTGCATGTGGCCAAGTCATGTTCCAGCTTGGATTGTAGGCAAGGAGAATATGTTATTGACTCCTGATACACACCACTTCATTCAGCTACAGCCTCAAAACTGCTCATGTCTGGGGTTCTTGAACTTTCTTTCTCACGCTAAAACCTCAAAAGCGTTGCAACCCTGAATCAGTCGATGTTAATAGGGGATATTAATCTTGCCTGTGGCAGTTTTTTTTTTAACCACCTGTTGCAAATGCGTACAGCTTGGCATAGATTAGGATTCCCAGTTCTGTATGACACCTAGGCACGAGTACAGTTCTAAGAAGTGGAAAGAGAAATTGTCTGTGAGGAACTCCATCTCGTAAACTTTTAAGAAGTGTTCCTTCAAAGTTACAAGCCCTGATATTTCATGTTTCACAGCTTGCATGCTGTGTGAATGTCTGCTGTTTAAATTGGGACTCATGGATCCGAGACCAGAGGTCGCAACTGAAATTTAGATTATACCTACCGAGGAGAATGAAAGGAATTTAATTATATAGTACCTTTAATGACCTTCTAGATGTCCCAAAGCGCCTCATAACTTATTAGGTACCTTTTTTATAATGTTACTATTGCAATATCAAGAAACTTGGCAACCGGTTTGTGCACACAGCAAGGTCCCTTAAAATAGCATTGTGATAAATATTCAGGTAGACTGCTTTGGGGTCCTCACGGCTTTGGGTCACTGTCCGTGTGCAGTTTGCACATTCTCCCCATGACTGCATAGGTCTCACCTCCACAACCCAAAGTTGTGCAGGGTAGGTGGGTTGGCTGTGCTAAATTGCCCCTTAATTGGAAAAATAGAATTGGGTACTCTCAATTCTCAATTTTTTTTTTTTTAAACTGCTTTAGGGGGAGAGGAAAATATTGGGCAAGAGACTGGGGAGAACTTCCTCGCTGTTCTTGGAATAGTGCTGTAGAATCTTTTGCATTCACCCAAGCAGGCAGAGGGCACCTCAGTCTTGCGCAAAAAAACACCGCCACCAACAGTGCTGGGCTCCCTCAGTGGTGCACCCCAGTCAGCCTAGATTATTACATGACCGCCTGGTTAACTGTGTCTCTATTGTATAACTCCCTTGCGCTGTAACTTGTACTGCGCAGATCCTCTGCATTGCAACTGTTACACAATGCTTAGACGCAGCTGGACCCATACTGTCCCCTGAATCTGTGTGCATGCGCTTTGCAGCAGGGTTCACCGGGTTGCAAAGGGTGAGCAGTCCAGGTCAACTGTACTGCACTGCCCCAACCAGCGCCCTGGCTGAGACTAAGAGATTCAGCAACACCACGAGGCAGAACATAAATTTTCCTAGTATACATAGCTTTGCAATGCTCTCTGCCTCACGCCCACACTCGACGTTCTGTAATCTCCTACTAAACACAATCTTGGGAGCATTGCAAGAACTGCAGCTGTTTGAGAGCACTCATTGTGGCCTTGCCGGGGCCACTAGGGATGAGCATTAAATGCGGTTTCGCCATCGCCCAAATCCTGAAAGCGATTCAGATAGTTTAGTCAGAGCGAGAGCTCCCACTGACCAGTCAGATTTACCTTGGCTCAATCGTCCAGCACCAGGAGAGTCACTTGGAAATTTCCCAGTCTCTAATTGGTAGCAAATGCCATAAAGCAGATCACATTATTGGAGGTTAGACTTGACACAAAAAGCTGGTACTCTTTTTCAGTGGAATTATCTCCCATCAGTCTTTCTTGAGTAACTAATCCTTTTGTTTTCTTTGCAAACTTCCAGACTTGCCAAACACTCCTGTTGACTTGGTGATCAATTGCCTCGACTGTCACGAGAATCCGTTTCTCCGCGAGCAGCCATGGTACAGAGCGGCTGTCGAATGGGCCAACCAGAATCGGGCTCCAGTGTTGAGCATCGACCCGCCCGTGGCCGAATTACAGCACGTCATCGATGCCAAGTGGTCTTTAGCCCTTGGCCTGCCTTTGCCATTGGGGGAAAGTGCCGGCCGGGTGTATCTTTGCGATATTGGAATACCAAAGAAGGTTTTCCAGGAAGTGGGAATCTCCTATCACTCGCCTTTTGGTTGCAAGTTTGTTATACCTTTGCACTCTGAGTAATCGTGGCTTAATGCACAAGTGGAAACCCATACAGACCATAAACCATCTCAGCAACTGGCAGAGAGAAAATGTGGACAAGTGTTTAGAAGCCTTAATGTACAACTGACTTGGATCTCAAATGTTATTGCTGCAGGAAATTGTTTATGAAGCAGGGAAAGCATTGCAAGCTTCCTGTTGCGACTGGTGCCACATCACGTTTCAGTGAGGGATGACCACACCAAAGGTCTGCAGTTATGCCTTGACCCCACACACATTTACTGTGCCTTTATCGTGAAGGCGAGTTACACTTGCAAGGACTTTTGGGTAGGGTTGAAATGGGCGCCACCACGAATGCCCGTGTTGAATAGTCTCTATTCAAGTGTTTTATTTGGGGGTGAGGGTTGGACACTGCTGTCTTAGGTGTGAGCAAGTTTAAAGTAAGAAGATATTCATGAAGAAATGTAGGAATTGTCACATTTGCGGTTTCCTTTGAATTCTATGCACCATTTAGAAATGATCACTGGTGGCATTTCTTTTGGCCACTGACAAGATCTCTAATGGCTTAAAACTGTGTTTTCTTCATGAAGCTAATGCTTGTGGTGCAGTGCCAGCTTTACACACTGTGGGTATCGAGCTGCCAGTAATTGTGATCTTTGCAATGCACTAATAGCTCCCCCTAGTGCAGCCAAGCCTTGAAAGCAGCTTCTGTGGAGATCCCAGCTTTGGGTGGATAAAATGCCTTCCGCTCAGCCTTCTGCTTTGCCTAGCTAAGCACCAGATGAGGGATATCTGGTGGAGTTGTGGCAGTTTCCGTAGTTCCCAGTCATAAACCGCAAGGTGCAGGAGAATCCCCTGATGGCGTCAGCTCCATTTCCGCGAATTATAAGGATTTGAGCCCGTTGGATATGCAACCGTTTTGAACGGCATGAACTGCGCAGTGTCTTAAGACTGAGTGGGGGATTCACTCATTGGTTTTTCAACAGTTCCACCACACTTGAGTATTTTTGTGTGTCTTATATTGTTACGTGTCAATTTAGTCGATCTACCAATTGGATGGGGTAAGGAGGACTTTGTTTTGTTTGTCAAGTGGGTTGTTTAAAACAATTGCACGTATTCGCACAATAGTTGATGGGACCATTAGTTCAGTGGATTTTTTTTTTGCCGGAGCCAGCCGAATCAATACACCTTCCCGTGTTCCTAATCTATTGAAGTATTTCTAATCACTTTTGTTGCATGACTAGATTAGCGTAGGGAACATTTTCAGGTGTAATAGATAAGCATTTTAAGTAGATTCACTAATGTAGGAAGGGAGGTTTTTTTTCCACTAAAGCTATTTTCGCAATGTCCAAGGAACTGATACAAACATATGTGACCTCGTACCCTCAAATTCAGTCCACGTGGCTTTCGTGATATTGTGCTTCTTTCCTTCACCATGACAATAATAGAAGAAAATGCTGTTATTATTTTAGACGTGGCTATCTTTCGATTCTCCGATGACAAACTGAATCAGTCATCAAAAATGCACGAGGTGCAACTTCAAAGTTGTAAATGTGTTCTTGAGTGTAGGTTAATTCTTTGTTCCTCAACTCCCAATATTTCATTCCCTGTCTCATCGCTTTTGCTTGGACAATCTTAACCTGGCCACTGGAAAATATGGGAGTGGGAGGAAGAACAGTCATTGCAGAGAAATTGCAGCGTTGTATCACTTACAAGCCGCTTGCAAACACAAATGCAATTTCCTGAGCGGAGCAAGGCCGAATATGGCTTAATTTCTTTTGTGGAGCTTAGCAGCCACAGCTTTACTGCTGACCATGTTCTGGCGAGAGAGTCCGAATGTTTCTCTGAAGGAGCTCCTTTAGTCTTTCCTCTCTGCGGTGTTCTTCACACTCGGTGAAAATTGGCAACGTTTCAAGAGGCTGAGGAAGATTCTTTAATTTTCAAATTGTAGCTCTTCAAACTTCTGCTGAGGTCTCTGGAAACTGCTTCCTTGAAGGTGCCAAGGGTTGCCTTTGTTGATCTTTGTATTTTAACATTTGGCCAATCTCTGGTAGAACAACAGCAAGAAGTACTTTTGGCAGCTTGGAAGAACGTGTTTGCCCGTACAATGTGACTATGCTTCAAGCCAGTTTAACTGTTTAATGGAGTGCTAGCAATGATTACAGCCTTCCATTGCCCCCTTTGCTTTGAGCAACAGTAGTCAGTATACCTTCTTCAGTAGCTTGAATCAAGCCATCACATGCGGAATCAAGTTGATTTTTGGAGGAGGGATGTTTAGTGGTAAATGTGGATGGGAAAAGGGGGTACAATGCTTGACACCATGAGGGAGATAAATTAACATTTTGCCCTTGCTATGATATGTTTGGCAAAAGACCCTGGTTTAATGTCCAATAATTCAGCCCCATTTTTGTTTCCTGCTCAAAACCAATGCGACACCCAACAATATACCCATTTCTCAAACCCACAGATTCGTTAAGCCTAAATACCGTAGATGTGAGCCATCATTATTTGAACTTTGAGTACAATAGTAGAGTTTACCATCCGGTTATAGTAGTCATTGTGCGACTGCAGCTTTTAAAAGGGCAAAACCTTTGTGCATATTTTTCATTGACAAAAGAATGTAGGTAAACAGACATTACCCAGACTTGCAGGGGCGTACTTTCCAAGAAAACGAGCAATTTTTGTTGCCTGCAAACTGGGGCACAAGCTGTGAGAGATGATGCATGCAGGGCTTTGCATAGGGCATCAGCATTCTTGTTGAAAGCTTGAAACAGACGGCGGTTTGGACAGTGCTGGACCTATACTTTCAATGCAACCTAGTATTCTAGGAAAGCCACTTCTGTCTGCAAGTGCTCCAACTTTGGGCAGTGGCTGCCTTTGGGGCAATCCTGCCCCATTTTTAAGCCAAATAATGTGATTTCTTTTTTTTTTAATGTAAAATTTTCTTTGGATCGATTTGTGCAGTCTACAACAATGGGCTTAACACCACGACAGTGAGGAAGAGCCAAACATGGGGTAGTGATGGAGTCTGTCTGGTGAAAATGTTACGCCTGACCTGTTACGCTATTCCAAGAAGTCCCCTAACACCACTGAGCCCTCGGTACACTGAGCCCATTGTTCACAGCAGATGGGCGGAACCCAAACATCCTGGTGCTTTTGTTTGAGGCAGATAGAAAACATGGGCCATTCTCCAAAATATACCACCCTATACTTTATTGAGCACTCTGGTCTGATGCCATCGCGCTGTATTTCCCCTCTTCCCTCTCCCGCATGACCGTAATGGCCCCGTACATGGAGTATGTTGTGCTTTGTTTCCTTAGCCAGGGGTTTTAACAAGTCCCTGCGGTGGCGATTCTTGCGTAAAGGGAGGAAGAACTGTGGCCTGGATTATTCTTTGCTTACTTAAAAAAAATAATAAATCTGGCGAACAGGATAGAATTTGGAAAACCTCAACCTTTCAGGTCACTTTATGTTATGACAGCACTGATTTGAGGAGCCAGGAAGTTTTGAAGAATTAATGTCCTATTTTAGTTCTAGAAAATGAAGCAAATGGTTTATTTTTAGTGAAATGTTTTGGAACCGCAGTAAAAAGGAGATGGCAAACAACTCGAGTTATCCAGTTTGTCGTTCCTTGCCTCACTTTGTTTGAGCAGACCCTTCCCACTTGCTCTTCTAGAGGCAATGTGCCAGTCTGCTGTTGCCAAATCATGCCTTGGTAACTGAAGTACACGAGAAGATCCATGAACGGGCAGTAAGTTTCCTGCGTGAGGATTAGGGCATGTTACCGAGCATCGGATCTTCAGTGCGATATGCCTGATGCTTAAATGTGGCGTGTGGTGTTTCATGCTTCACTGAACGACCCACACTCTGTGTGTGTGTGTGTGTGTGTGTGTGTGTGTGTTGATTGCCTCTTTTTTTTTTTGCCAGCAGCGTCCCTGGCTTATTAAGGAGAGGGACGGAGGAAACGAAATAAGTTAAGTTTCCTCCTCCTGACTATTTTCTAGTTACCCTCCTAAGCACTGGTGCTTGGGACATTGAGCGAGGATATATTTGGATTTCAGTGGGGGCAGCTGGAAATACTTGCCGACACTTATTTTTCCAGCTCGTTCCTGAAGAATGAATGGTCATTCGATGAAGGACTGCAGAGCCAGAGGAACTGGGAGCCCAAGAAAATGTTAAGAAAAGTTCTTGTATAAAACTGAAGTCATGATGTCTGTATGTTGGTGTTGATGTTGCCCTCTCCTGGCACAGTGCCGGCGTAATTCCACACCTTAACAACTCTCATTGCAATTTACTGGGAAACGCTGTGAGCAACGTGGCCATCAGCTGTCCAGAATAAAGCGAAACACCCGTTATTTTTATAAAAACAAATAAAGTTTTCACAGAATAAAATGATCAAAATTTGTACTCTAGAATTGAAACAATATTGAACACACAGTAAGGTCACTGGAGTCCAGTATTTCCTTACAAGGCCTTACAAAGTTCGATCAACGAGAGCTTATAAAACTTGATTCTTTACAGTACGTCAGAGCATTAATGCATAATTTTCCTTTTTTAAAAAAAAAAGTTTACATATCTTACGGGCATATTCCACCCCTACCCAAGCTTATTGGTGGCGGGAAGCCAAGCTCCTTCCCAGACAATTGCACGTGTGCTCAATACAAGTTGTCCGGTTAGCCGAGCTTTGAGGAGTGTGTTCTATTACAGCAGTGTTAAATATTGTACCGTGGTGCAGCTACAAGTGGTCACCAGCGCTGCTTTTCTTTCCCATCTTCCAGCTTCGCTGTCCTCCAGCTGCTATCGCGGCCGACTCCTGAAAAATAAAAAAAACTTGTTGATGCGAATGTCCACTTAAATGGACTGGTGCACTGTGCCGTGATCTTTTGAGTAACCGTTAGATACTTTTTAAGATAAAAGCGGGTGAATAGTCGCTCACTTTTTTTGTGTGGCCGATTTACAGTATCGGAGCCGGCCGGCATGTCGATTCATACAGCGGTTTCTGCCTGCGCTGCTTGTCACGTGTTTTCCAGTCTACTGCAAGGCTGGGACTTGAGCGTTGGAGCCAGAGCTAATTACACGTCGCACCCGTGCTGTGCCAGTTTGTTATCGTCGAATGATTACTACCCCTGAATCGTTGTGACCAAGACGCTTTGTGAATGTGTTTTTTTTGTGTGTGGCTTCACTGTTGACTCCAAAATGTAAACCTGTTGCCTCGAGATTTGCAATCCAAATGCTGTCCATCTTCTGGAAGGTACGTGACTTCTCATGGTTAGAACTAAATAAAGACAAGAATTTCTGTTGACTGGTCACCTTTTCTGAGTCTGACACCTTGCAGATGAGAATTCGCAGCATAAAAAGAAAATTTGGGAATGCCATACGTTGAAAACAAAATGGCACTTCGCTGCCAAATCTTTCTTTTTCCAAAAATATGCTTAATTCCTAAAATTTGTAAAAGCACATTTCTTAACAGTTCAAATTTGACACAATGCAACACAAATCGGTTTGTTTCATTGCAGGACATGTGGGGGTCCCGCTGCACTTGCCATTATAGGTGTAATTGCATAGGTGGCACAGTGGTTAGCACTGCTGCCTACGGTGCTGGTGGACCCGGGTTCGATCCCGGCCCTGCGTCACTGTCCATATGGAGTTTGCACATTCTTCCCGTATCTGCATGGGTTTCACCTCCATAACCCAAAGGTGTGCAGGTTCGGTGGATTGTCCACGCTAAAATTACCACTTAATTGGAAAAAAAGTAATTGGGTACCCAAATGCATATATTTCATGACAAAGACCTGATGTGGACAGCCTGAGGGGTTTTACATAGCTTTTGGCGCCTTCGTCTACTGTGGCAGGAAGGCCTTAGATAGTGGTCGTTCCCCAAGTGGAGTTGCAATGTCACTGGACTAGTAATCCTGGGGTCACGGGTTCAATCCCACCACAGCAGCTGGTGGACATTAAATTCAAGTAATTAAAATGTGAACTTTCAGTAATGGTGACCATCAAACGACCATCAATTATTATTTAATATTTTGAGGCATCAGGGAAGGAAATCTGCCGTCCTTATCTGGCCTGGCCTATATGTGACTCCAGATCCACAGTGGCGTTGTCAACTCTAAGCAACCTGGAATGGTCCGAGCCAGCCACTCAGTTGAAGGGCACTTAGGGATTGGCAACGTTGGCCTTGCCACCGACACCAACACCCCATGAAGGAATACCTTTTATAAAGTGCTGCAGTGTGGCCCTGGGCACGGAGTCTTGGATTTTGGAATGTGCCAGTCCACAACACGCAGTTGTCCGACAGCTCGCTTGGAAGACCGAACTTTCGAGCAGGCCGGAGAGCTTCTTTCACTGTGTGCTCACTTGGGCATAACACGGAGCATGCTGTTCAGGATGAAGCTCAGGAAAAAAAACACTGCATCTCCTTTCACATTCCAGATTAAAATGAAAAAACAGGCAAGGAAGGGAGCAATCGGTGCAAATCCTCCTCCCACCTCTGTAGACACATCTCTGTAGGGAGTCTGCATGTTCTCCCAGTGTCTGCGTGGGTTTGTTACGAGTGCTCTGGTTTCCTGCCGCAAGTCCCGAAAGATGTGCTGGTAAGTGAATTGGACATTCTGAATTTTCCCTCGTACCCGAACAGGCGCCGGAATGTGGCGGCTAGGGGCTTTTCACGGTAACTTCATTGCAATGTTAATGTAAGCCTACTTATGACAATAAAGATTATTATTATTATCTTTTGGATGATGCAAAAAAAAAAGCTGGAGGCTAACTGAGTTGAACTGAAATTCCCCCCTGATGTGAAAGCGATGGAGCTTTAGGGGGGATTTCAGGCCCTGAGCTTACTCCAGGTATTAAATTGGAAATGACGATATGGCATGGCTGCTATAATAGTTACTCTAAAGTACTGCGAAACAAATGCAATGATAGAAACATGGCTGAAATGTCTATTTTTTAAAAATAAAAATTTAGTGTACCCAATTCATTTTATTTCCAATTAAGGGGCAATTTAGTGTGGCCAATCCACCTAGACTGCACATCTTTGGGTTTTGGGAGCGAAACCCATGCAAACACTGGGAGAATGTGCAAACACCACACAGACAGTGACCCAGAGCCGGGATCGAACCTGGGACCTCGGTGCCATGAGGCAGCAGTGCTATCCACTGTGCCACCATGCTGCCGTAACGCACTGCTTTAATTATGGGTATAGAAAGGGCACTCTATATTTGCAATGTTGCTTCATAGTGTGGTGAATTGCTGAATTAGATAGGCTTCCATTTATGAAAAGTGGAATTATTGTTGTCGGGAACACCAAGTTGTACACAGCTAAGTCTCACTAACAGCGATAATGTACGGTGTTTCATATATTGAAAGCCAGGTCGCCTCGAAAAATGCCCCTCCACAATAGTGCCATGGGATTCGTACGAACAGGCAAATTAGTAGAAAGGGTTGGCCAGCTCATCATTCAATAAGATCATGGCTGATCTGATTGTAATGGTGACTCCAGTCCCACCTACCCTGATATCCTTTCACACCCTTGCTTATTAAGAATTCATCCGTAAAAAATATGCAAAGACTTCCCACCACTCTTTGAGGAAGAGTTCCAAAGACTCAATACCCTCGGAGAGAAAAAAGTTCTTATTTCTCTTAAATATTATTTTAAAATAGTAACACCTGGTTCTAAATTCTCCCACAAGAGGGAAACATCCTCTCCACAGCCACCCTGTCAAGACCCCTTCGGATCATGTATGTTCCAAACAAGTCGCCTCTCACTCTTTTAAACTCCAGCGGATACAAGCCTAGCCTGTGCAATCTTTCCTCATAAGACAACCCACCCTTTCCAGGTGTTAGTCTAGTTAACCTCTTAACTGCTTCCATTCCATTTACATCTTTCCTTAAATAAGGCCAATACTGTACATACTACTCCAGATCTGGTCTCATCAATGCCCTGTCTAACTGAAGCATAACCCCTCTCTTTGAATTCAATTCCCCTCGCAATAAACAGTAACATTATATTAGTGTTCCCGTTTTCCCACATTATACTCCATTTGCCAGATCTTCACCCACTCGCATATCCTCCCTCGTATCCCTTTCTATTTTCCTTGTGTCCTCTTTACAACCTTCGTATCATTCAGCAAATTTATCAACTAATACCTTTGGTCCCTTCATCCAAGTAATTTATATCAATTGTAAAAAACGGAGGCCATACCACTCATTACATCTTGCCAATCTGAAAATGACACATTCATGCCTACTCTGTTTCACGTTAGCCAGCCACTCTTCTATCCATGCCAAAAAGTTGCTCCTTGAACGATGATCTTTTCTCTTCCGCAATCACATTTGATCCGGAAATCAAGTATAGAAACATAGAAATAGGAGCAGGTGGAGGCAGCTTGGCCCTTCGTGCCTGCTCCGCAATTCTTTATCATCAACTGCGCACTCTACCAGTCCAGAAATTTAAAGTCTTCATCCTCGCATCTGAAACCCTCACCCTAACCCGTGTCGGTAACAATCTCTGGTCCCACATCCCTCTTAAGCTCCGTGTGTTACTGCAATTCTGGCCTCTTGAGCATCTCCACCTTGTTGCCCCACTGTTGGCAGCCGTATCTTCAGCTGGCTGGGCCCTTATCTCGAGGAATCCCTTCCTGAACTTCTCTTCCCCTTCAATCTCTCCGCCTATTGAGATGTTCCCTGTAACCAACCTCTGTGATCGAGCTTTTTGTTTCTGTCTTAATCTCTTCCCCGGTGGCTAGGCATTAATTGATTGATAATATTCCTGTGAAGTTCCATGGGATTAAGTATCCTATTAAAGAGTGGAGCGATTAAAATTAAGGATGCACAGGAAACCATAATTGGATCAACGTGTCTCAGACTGTCGGAGGTCTGAGAAATAGGGACGCCAAGGAGGAGATTGTGGTAATGTTACTGGATGGGTAATCCAGAGGCCTAGGCTAATGGGGACATTGGGTTCAAATCCCACCACGGCAGCCAGTGGCATTTAAATTCAATTAATCAAAAATCTGGGATTGAAAACTTGTCTAGGTAATGGTGACCATGAAACTGTGGTTAACATTGCTGCCTCACAGCACCAGGGACCCAGGTTCAATCCTAGCCTTGGGTGACTTGTCTATATGGAGTCTGCACTTCCCACCCGGGTCTGCGTGAGTTTCCTCCAGGTGCTCCGGATTCCTCCGACAGCCCAAAGATGTGCAGGTTAGGTGGGGTTACAGGGATAAGGTGGGGGGAATGGACCTAAAGTAGGGAGCTCTTTCAGAGGGTCGGTGCAGACTCGATGGACAGAATAGCCTCCTGCACTGTGGGAATTCTCTTGTTACATGGAAACTATTATTGATTGTTGTGAAAACACTTCTGTCATTTTAGGGAAGGAAATCTGCTGTCCTTACCTGGTCTGGCCTACATGTGACTCACAGCAACATGGTTGACTCTTGGCTGCCCTCCGAAACTCATTTCAAGAACAATTAGGGATGGGGGAAAAAATGTTGTCCTTGCCACTATGACCACTTTCCTTGAAAGAATATGTTTTTTAAAGGTGAGAGCACGTGAATATATTTTTTTTAATTTACAGTACCCAATTCTTTTTTTTTTCCAATTAAGGGGCAATTTAGCGTGGCCAATTCACCTACCCTGCACATCTTTGGGTTGAGGGGTTGAGACCTATGCAGACACAGGGAGAATGTGCAAACTCCACATGGACAGTGACCCAGGGCCCGGATTGAACCCGGGTCCTCAACGCCTTGAGGCAGCAATGCTAGCCACTGTGCTGCCCCTGAGAGCAATATTTAAAAAAAAATTTAGAATATCATTTATTTTTGGTCCAATTAAGGGCAATTGAGCGTGGCCAATCAACCTAACCAGCACATCTTTGGGTTGTGCGGGTGAAACCCACACAAACATGGGGAGAATGTGCAAACTCCACACAGACAGTGACCCAGGGCCGGGATTCGAACCCTGGTCCTCAGCGCCGTAGCCTGCAGTGCTAACCACTGTGCTGCCCCAGAGCATGTGAATATTAATTGTAAAACCAGGGCTGGGATGGTTTTCAGGAACAGTTAAGATGGGTGAATGGGACACGATATGAATTAGCTTGTGGGCAGCAGAATGTTGAAGAAACTTACATCAATGGAGGTCAGGGCTGAGCAGGAGGGTGTGCAAATAATTGTCTGGAGGTAACAAAAAATGTGGACGAGGGTCTTGGACATCAGATTGGTTGAGGCAGGGGATATTCCAGAGGTGGCAGTAGCTGACCTTGCTGAAGGAGCAGATATGGAGTTAGAAGCTCAAGTTTATATAGAACACCGAGGTGTGAACAGTTTGATTCAGCCTGATGCAAGGAGCAAGCAGGAAGATCTTCCACACACAAAAGCTGGACAATCTCAGCAGGTCTGACAGCATCTGTGGAGAGAGAGCGGAGCTAACGTTTCGAGTCTGGAGGACTCTTGTCAAAGATCTTTTTACTGGGTTGTGGACATCAGTGGCAAGGCAAGCATTGAACTGAGTGACTTGCTGGGTCATTTCCGGAGAGAGCACAGCTAAGAGTCCACCACATTGCTGTGGGTAAGGAGTTAAGGATGGCAGATTTTATTAGTAAACCAGATGGGTTTTTATGACAAATGATCGATAATGGTACCATCAATGCCATGGTGGGATTTGATTGAAACCCACATTAGTCTAGATCTCTGTATCACCAGTCTAGCAACATTACCACTATGCCACAATCTCCCGCTAGTGGAATTTGTGGCAGGGACTAAAGACAATGACTTTGGTTTTCCCAGTGTTTAATTGGAGAACACTTCGGCTCAATCAGAACTGGAAGTTGGATAAGCAGTTTTTAAAAAAAAAAGTACTTCACAGGATCTGGGTGTTGTTGGCTAGGCCAGCATTTATTGCCCTTCCCTAACTGCCCCTGAGAATTTGAGCCGTCCTCTTGAATCGCTGCAGCCCCTGTGAGGTGGTACAGCCACAGTGCTGTTAGAAAGGATGTTCCAGGATTTTCTATTGACAGTGAAGGAACGGCTGATATATTTCTAACTCCAGGTGGGTTTTTTTTAGAAATATTTTTATTCAAATTTTTACAAATTTTCAACAAACCCCCCTCCTTACAGAAAAAGAAAAACAAAGAACACATAAAACAGATAAATAATCATCTTACAACTACATCACGAATTCCCCCAATATACAAACCCCCATTAAGCAATAATAAACACAGTAGAAAACACAAAGTACACGCCCCCCCCCCCCCCCCCCCCCCCCGGGTTGCTGCTGCTGCTGACCACCTCCTAACGCCCTGCTAGAAAGTCTAGGAACGGTTGCTACTGCCTGAAGAACTCTTGCACAGACCCTCTCAAGGCAAATTTTACCCTCTCCAATTTAATGACCCTCACCATGTCGCTGATCCAGGCTTCCACGCTCGGGGGGCCTCGCATCCTTCCATTTAGCAGAATCCTCCGCGGGGCTACCAGGGACGCAAAGGCCAGAATACCGGCCTCTTTCGCACTCTTTCGGCTCGTCCGATACTCCAAATAGTGCTAACCCCCAGCTCGGCTTAACCTGGGTGTTCACCACCTTAGACATACCCCTCGCAATACCCCTCCAGAACCCATCCAGTGCCGGGCACGCCCAGAACATATGGGTATGATTTGCTGGGCTCCCCGAGCACCTCCCACACCTGTCTTCCACCCCAAAGAACCTGCTCAGCCTCGCCCCTGCCATATGCGCTCTGTGAAGAACCTTAAATTGTATCAGGCCCAGCCTGGCGCAAGAGGAAGAATTAACCCGACCCTGGGCGTCCGCCCACGTACCCTCGCCTATCTCCTCCCCAAGCTCCTCCTCCCTTTAGCTCCTCCATCGAGGTCTCCTCCTCTTCCTGCATCTCCTGGTAGATCGCCGAGACCCTGCCCTCTCCAACCCACACCCCCGCGAGCACCCTATCCTGGATCCTGAGTGCTGGAAGCAGCGGGACCTCCCTCACCTGCCGTCTTACAAACACCCTTACCTGCATGTATCTGAAGGCATTTCCGGGGGGAAGCCTGAATTTTTACTCCAGCGTCTCAAGACTCGCAAACGTCCCATCTAAAAACAGGTCCCCCATCCTTCTAATTCCTGCCCTGTGCCAGCTCAGGAACCCTCCATCCATTCTCCCCGGGACGAACCAATGGTTCTCCCGGATCGGGGACCAAACCAAAGCCTCTGCCTCACCCCTGTGGCGCCTCCACTGCCCCCAAATTTTCAAAGTCGCCGCCACCACCGGACTCGTGGTGTACCTAGTCGGCGGGAGCGGCAGCGGTGCTGTCACCAGCGCTCCCAGACTTGTGCCCACACAGGACACCATCTCCAGCCTCTTCCACGCTGCCCCTTTCCTCTCCATTACCCACTTGCGTATCATCGCCACATTGGCAGCCCAGTAATACCCACACAGATTAGGTAACGCTAACCCTTCTCTGTTCCAGAAACACCCTTCTCACCCTCGGGGTCTTTTTCACTCACACAAATCCAATGATACTCCTACTGACCCGCTTAAAAAAGGCCTTAGGGATCAGGATAGGGAGGCACTGGAATATAAAAAGGAACCTCGGGAGCACCATTATCTTCACCGACTGTACCCTACCCGCCAAGGAGAGTGGCAGCATATCCCACCTTTTAAACTCCTCCTCCATCTGCTCCACCAGCCTCGTCAATTTGAGCTTGTGGAGGGCCCCCAGCTCCTGGCCACCTGGATCCCCAGGTACCGAAAACTCCTTTCCGCCCTCTTCAGTGGAAGCTCGTCTATCCCCCTTCGCTGGTCCCCTGGGTGTACCACGAAGAGCTCACTCTTCCCCAAGTTGAGCTTATACCCGGAAAAGTCCCCAAATTCCCTGAGGATCCGCATCACCTCCGGCATCCCCCCCACTGGGTCCGCCACATACAGTAACAGGTCATCGGCATACAACAAAACCCGGTGTTCCTCCCCACTCCGGACCAGCCCCCTCCAGTTCCTGGACTCCCTTAGAGCCATAGCCAAAGGCTCAATTGCCAATGCAAATAGCAAGGGGGATAGGGGGCACCCCTGCCTCGTCCCCCTGTACAGCTGGAAGTATTCCGACCACTTCCTATTCGTGGCCACACTCGCCACCGGGGCTTCGTAAAGTAGCCGAACCTAACTAATGAACCCCTCCCTGAACCCAAACCTCCTCAGCACTTCCCAGAGGTACCCCTACTCCACCCTATCGAAGGCCATCACCACGTCCATCACCGCCACTATCTCCGCTTCCCCCTCCACTGTAGGCATGATTACGTTAAGGAGCCTCCGCACATTGGTATTCAGCTGCCTTCCCTTAACAAAACCCGTCTGGTCCTCGTGAATCACCCCCGGGACACAGCCCTCAATTCTGGTAGCCAACACCTTCGCTAACAGCTTCGCGTCCACGTTGAGGAGAGAGATTGGCCTATATGACCCACACTGTAATGGGTCCTTGTCCCGCTTCAAGATCAGTGCCCTGGACATCGTCGGGGGTAGGGTCCCCCCTCCCTCGCCTCATTGAAAGTCCTCACTAATATAGGGCCCAGCAGGTCCATGTACTTCCGGTAAAATTCCACCGGGAACCCATCTGGCCCCGGTGCCTTCCCCGCCTGCATACTCCCCAGCCCCTTAGTCAGCTCCTCCAGCCCTACCGGTGCCCCAAGCCCAGCCACCTGCTCCTCCACCCTCGGGAACCTCAGTCGATCCAAAAATCGACGCATCCCCCCCTCCTCCGTCGGGGGCTCAGACCTATACAGCCCCCCATAAAAGTCTCTAAATACCCCATTTATTCCCACCGCACTCCGCACCGTGTTCCCCCTTTATCCCTAACTCCCCCAATCTCCCTCGCTGCCTCCCGCTTCCGAAGCTGGTGTGCCAACATCCGGCTAGCCTTCTCCCCGTACTCATACACCGCCCCTTCCCTTTCCTCCACTTTTTCCCGTACCAGCCTCCCCGAACAGGCGCCGGAATGTGGCGACTAGGGGCTTTTCACAGTAACTTCATTTGAAGCCTACTTGTGACAATAAGCGATTTTCATTTCATTTCATTTTTTTCATTTCACTGCTCCTCTGCCTTCTTCGTGGTCAACAGGTCGAACTCGGCCTGGAGGCTTCGTCGCTCCTTGAGGAGTCCCTCCTCGGGGACCTCTGCATACCTCCTATCCACCCTTAAAATCTCCCCCACCAATCTCTCCCTCTCTGTCCTCTCCTTCTTTTCCTTGTGGGCCCTAGTGGAGATTAGCTCTCCCCTAATCACCGCCTTCAGCGCCTCCCAGACCACCCCCACCTGCACCTCCCCATTATCGTTAGCCTCTAGATAGCTTTCAATGCACCCCCGGATCTGCACGCTCACTTCCTCATCCGCCAACCAGCCCACATCCAGGCGCCACAGCGGGCGCTGATCCCTCTCCTCCCCTAGCTCCAGCTACACCTAATGCGGGGCATGGTCTGAGATGGCTATGGCCGAATACTCCGTGCCCTCCACCCTCGGAATTAGTGCCCTGCTTATAACGAAGAAGTCTATCCAGGAGTAGGCTTTACGGACGTGGGGAAAAAAAGAAAATTCCCTGGCCCCCGGCTTGACAAACCTCCATGGGTCCACTCCTCCCATCTGGTCCATAAACCCCCTCAGCACCTTGGCCGCTGCTGGCCTCTTACCCGTCCTGGACCTGGAGCGGTCCAATGCTGGATCCAGTACCATGTTGAAGCCCCCCCCCCCCATTATCAAGCTCCCTGCCTCCAGGTCCGGAATCCGGCCCAACATGCGCCACATAAATCGGCATCGTCCCAATTCGGGGCATATACATTCACCAAGACCACCCGCACCCCTTGCAGCTTACCACTCACCATCATATACCTACCTCCATTATCTGCCACGATGTTCAGCGCCTCAAACGCCACCCGCTTCCCCACCAAAATCGCCACCCCTCGATTCTTTGCGTCCAATCCCGAATGGAAAACCTGCCCTACCCACCCCTTTCTCAGCCTGACCTGATCTGCCACCCTCAAATGCATCTCCTGGAGCATAACCACGTCTGCCTTCAGTCCCTTCAGGTGCGCGAACACACGGGACCTCTTGACCGGCCCATTCAGGCCACTCACATTCCAAGTTATCAGCCGAATGAGGGGGCTTCCCGCCCTTCCCCCTGCCGACTAGCCATCCCCTTTTCTAGGCCAGCCACGTGCCCATGCCTCCCGCACTCTCCATTCCCCCCAGCGGCAGACCCCCGCCCCGACTCTCTCTCCGAGCTCCAGCTCACCTTTGGCCAATGCAGCAGCAACCCAGTTGGTCAGGGAGGAAGTGGTCAAGGGAACCGTGGTTTACTAACGCAGTCGAAACACTTGTCAAGAGGAAGAAGGAGACTTATGTAAAGATGAGACATGAAGGTTCAGTTAGGGCGCTCGAGAGTTACAAGTTAGTTAGGAAGGACCTAAAGAGAGAGCTAAGAAGAGCCAGGAGGGGACATGAGGTGTCTTTGGCAAGTAGGATCAAGAATAACCCTAAAGCTTTCTATAGATATGTCAGGAATAAAAGAATGACTAGGGTAAGAGTAGGGCCAGTCAAGGACAGTAGTGGGAAGTTGTGCTTGGAGTCCGAGGAGATAGGAGAGGTGCTAAATGAATATTTTTCGTCGGTATTCACACAGGAAAAAGACAATGTTGTCGAGGAGAATACTAAGATCCAGGCTACTAGACAGAAGGGCTTGAGGCTTATAAGGAGGAGCAATTCTGGAAAGTGTGAAAATAGATAAGTCACCTGGGCCGGATGGGATTTATCCTAGGATTCTCTGGGAAGCTAGGGAGGAGATTGCTGAGCCTTTGGCCTTGAAGATAGCAATTGTTGTCCCCTTGTTCAAGAAGGGGAGTAGAGATAACCCCGGTAACTATAGACCAATGAGCCTTACTTCAATTGTGGGCAAAATCTTGGAAAGGTTTATAAGAGATAGGATGTATAATCATCTGGAAAGGAATAATTTGATTAGAGATAGTCAACACGGTTTTGTGAAGGGTAGGTCGTGCCTCACAAACCTTATAGAGTTCTTTGAGAAGGTGACCAAACAGGTGGATGAGGGTAAAGCAGTTGATGTGGTGTATATGGATTTCAGTAAAGCGTTTGATAAGGTTCCCCATGGTAGGCTACTGCAGAAAATACGGAGGCATGGGATTCAGGGTGATTTATCAGTTTGGATCAGAAATTGGCTAGCTGGAAGAAGACAAAGGGGGGTGGTTGATGGGAAATGTTCAGACTGGAGTCCAGTTACTCGTGGTGTACCACAAGGATCTGTTTTGGGGCCACTGATGTTTGTCATTTTTATAAATGACCTGGAGGAGGGCGTAGAAGGATGGGTGAGTAAATTTGCAGATGACACTAAAGTCGGTGGAGTTGTGGACAGTGCGGAAGGATGTTACAAGTTACAGAGGGACATAGATAAGCTGCAGCGCTGGGCTGAGAGGTGGCAAATGGAGTTTAATGCAGAAAAGTGTGAGGTGATTCATTTTGGAAGGAATAACAGGAAGACAGAGTACTGGGCTAATGGTAAGATTCTTGGCAGTGTGGATGAGCAGAGAGATCTCGGTGTCCATGTACATAGATCCCTGAAAGTTGCCACCCAGGTTGAGAGGGTTGTTAAGAAGGCGTACGGTGTGTTAGCTTTTATTGGTAGAGGGATTGAGTTTAGGAGCCATGAGGTCATGTTGCAGCTATACAACACTTTGGTGCGGCCGCATTTGGAGTATTGCGTGCAATTCTGGTCGCCGCATTATAGGAAGGATGTGGAAGCATTGGAAAGGGTGCAGAGGAGATTTACCAGAATGTTGCCTGGTATGGAGGGAAGATCTTATGAGGAAAGGCTGAGGGACATGAGGCTGTTTTCGTTGGAGAGAAGAAGGTTAAGAGGTGACTTAATTGAGGCATACAAGATGATCAGAGGATTGGATAGGGTGGACAGTAAGAGCCTTTTTCCTCGGATGGTGATGTCTAGCACGAGGGGACATACCTTTAAATTGAGGGGAGATAGATATAAGACAGATGTCAGAGGTAGGTTCTTTACTCAGAGAGTAGTAAGGGCATGGAATGCCCTGCCTGCAACAGTAGTGGACTCTCCAACATTAAGGACATTCAAATGGTCATTGGATAGACATATGAACAATAAGGGAATAGTGTAGATGGGCTTTAGAATGGTTTCACATGTCGGCGCAACATCGAGGGCCAGGGGCCTGTACTGCGCTGTAATGTTCTATCTATCTATCTTCTATTTTTCTGATGCAGAACCGCCTTAGCCCGATTGTAGCCGGCCCTCTTCTTGGCCACCTCCGCGCTCCAGTCCTGGTATATACGGACCTCTGCATTCTCCCACCTGCTGCTCCGCTCCTTTTTTGCCCATCTTAGGACACATTCCCTGTCCACCAAGCGGTGGAACCGCACCAATACCGCCCGCGGCGACTCGTTAGACTTGGGCCTCCCCGTCAGGACTCGGTGGGCCCATCCAGCTCCAGAGGCCTCGGGAAGGCACCCGCGCCCATCAACGTGTTCAGCATCATGACCACATATGCTCCAGCATCCGACCCCTCCACTCCTTCCGGGAGACCCAGAATCCGCAGATTCTTCCTCCTCGACCGATTCTCCATATCCTTGAACTTCTGCATTTTTTATGCAGCGCCTCGTGCGCCTCCACCTTCACCGCCAGGCTCAATATCTCGTCCTCATTCTCCGAGGCCTTCTGCCGCACCTCCCGGATCGCCGACCCTTGGGCCTTCTGGGTCTCGACCAGTTAGTCGATCGAAGCCTTCATCGGTTCCAGCAGCTCTGCTTTCAGTTCCGTGAAGCAGCGCTTGAGAAACTCCTGCTGCACCTTGTGCCCACGCTGCCTGGTCTCCACCCGCCGCCATCTTGGCTTTCCTCCCTCGCACTTTTCGCTGCACCAGAATTACTTTTTTCTCCACTCCTGGTCCAATCCATACAGTGCCGGGGACATCGTACTGTCACCTTCCCACACAGGGAACCGTCGAACAAATGCCGCTGGGGCCCCTCAAAAGAGCCCAAAAGTCCGTTTCTAGCGGGAGCTGCCGAACATGCGACTTAGCTCAGCATAGCCGCAACCGGAAGTCCCTAACTCCAGGTGGGGAAATTCCAGGTGTTCCCACGTGTCTGCTGCCCTTGTCCTTCTAGTGGTTGGGGGTTTGGAAGGTGCTGCCAAAGAAGCTTTGCTGAGTTGCAGTACACCTTGCAAATGGTACACATGGCTGCTACTGTGTGTCAGTGGTGGAGGGAGTGAATGTTGAAAGCGGTGCCAATCAT
The DNA here is from genome assembly GCF_047496885.1 of Scyliorhinus torazame. NCBI lineage: Eukaryota > Metazoa > Chordata > Chondrichthyes > Carcharhiniformes > Scyliorhinidae > Scyliorhinus > Scyliorhinus torazame. The sequence continues at coordinate 13,236,607 of NC_092736.1, forward strand.
GTGGGCTGCTTTGTCCTGGATGGTGTCGAGCTTCTGGAGTGTGGTTGGAGCCACTCTCATCCAGGCAAGTGGAGAATATTCCATCACAATCCTGACTTGCACCTTGCAGATGGTGGACAGGCTTTGTGGATTCAGGAGGTGAGTTACCCTCCTAAGAATTCCCACCCTCTGACCTCTTGCAGTTAAAGGATACATATGGTTGGTCCAGTTCAGTTTCTGCTCAATGGTAACCCCCAGGATGTTGATAGTGGTGGATTCAGTGATGGTGATGCCATTGAAAGTCAATGGGAGATGGTTAAAATCATAGAATCCCTACAGTGCAGAAGAAGACCATTCAGCCCACTGAGTCTGCACCATCCCTCTGAAAAAGTACCCTACCTAGACCCTTGTCCCCACCCTATCCCCAAAACCCCACCTAATCTTTTGGACACTGGGACAATTTAGCATGGCCAATCCATCTAACCTTCACATCTTTGGGCTGTGGGAGGAAACTGGAGCACTCGGAGGAAACCCATGCAGACGGTCACCCAAGGTCGGAATCAAACCTGGTCCCTGGTGCTGTGAGGCAGCAGTGCGAACCACTGTGCCACCGTGCTGCCATTCTCTCTTGTTGGAGACGATCTTCACTGGCACTTCAGTATCAGCCCAAGCCTGAATGTTGTCCAGGCCTTGCTGCATGTGGGCATGCACTGCTTCAGTATCTGAGGAGTCACTGACATAGCTTTACAAAGCCAAAGTGTGACTCAAGTCTGACTCCAGAGCAAACCACACTGATATTACCTTTGAAAAATGAGTGATTTCCCAGACATGTGGTAGACTGTAAGGTAAAGGGGAGTCTTCAGACCTTGAAGGGTTGAATTGTCACAAACGACCCAATTCCATGCAAGACATATCAGTAAACTGAGCAATGCGGTAATGAATGCAACTTGTAAAAAATACAGGTGTTGGGGGCTATGTAGAGGGCATTGTGAAATGTCACTCACCACCCTGACTTGGAAATGTATCACCGTTCCTTCAGTGTCGCTGGGGCAACATCCTGGAACTCTCTCCCTAAAAGCACAGTGAATGTACCTACACTTGAGGGACTGCAGCGGTTCAAGAAAGCAAGTCACCACCACCTTCTGAAGGGCAACTAGGGATGGGCAATAAATGCTGGCCTAACCAGCGACGCCCACATCCAGTCAATTAATTGTTCCACTGTATGTCAGTGTCAGCTATGGGTGGGTGAATAGCCGTGGTCACATTGGGAGATCAAGACATAGACATATAGACATAGAACATACAGTGCCGAAGGAGGCCTTTCGACCCATCAAGTCTGCACCGACCCACTTACGCCCTCACTTCCATCTACCCCCAGAACCCAGTAACCCCTCCGAACGCATTTTGGTCACGAAGGGCAATTTATCCTGGCCAATCCACCTAACCTGCACGTCTTTGGACTGTGGGAGGAAACCGGAGCACCCGGAGGAAACCCACGCAGACACGGGGAGAACGTGCAGACTCCGCACAGTGACCCAGCAGGGAATCGAACCTGGGACCCTGGCGCTGTGAAGCCACAGTGCTAATCACTTGTGCTACCGTGCTGCCCTTTGCTACCGTGCTGCCCTTATAATGATTGAACCTGCAGATTTGTTCCTCTACATCATTTCCACGAGTTGGCGGTCTATAAACGACACCTTTTTATTCCTTCGCTCCATTCAAATTGATTCTGTTCTTGAACCCTCTGAGGCATTCCCTTTCTCCAACACTTCTCCAACACTTCAATGCTCTCCTTAATCAACACCGCCCCCTCCTCCTTTTCTAAGACCCATTCGAGAACCTGAGAACGACATTCATAGCTGGTACTCTGATGTAGCACCAAGGGAGTGCGGCACTGCCAGAGGTGCAGTCTTTTGTCTGAGATGCTCTGCCTCCCCCTCCAAGGTGGATGTTAAAGATCCCATGGCATTAGTTTGAGGAAGGGCAGGGGTGTTCTCCTGTGATACGAGGGAAGGGGGGCAAGGTAACTAAGAAACAGCCGGTTGGCTACCACGATCATCATCATCACGTTGCTGCTTTGTACAAACCGGGCCTCCCGAGTCCACAAGAGTGACTTCCCTGAGCTGGACAGGGAGGGAAGGGCAAGTCTTATTTGATGTGAGGGGCGAAATTCCCGCCGTTCCCCGCGCCGCCGGGGGCTGGCCGCGCAGGCGCAGTCCGCCTGAAATCACAAGGACGCTGGATACATTGTAACTGAAAGTTACCGTTTCCAAGTGGATGCGTTGTCGCGGGGTTCGAGGGAAAGTATCCAGTGTCTGGGATACTGTGAAACTCACTGTAAACGGGGAGGGGGAGACAGACCACCTCAAAACCTGCCACAAAGAACCCGGGAGGGAGGGGAAACTGGGGGGGTCTAGCTGCAGTTGCGGCTGTGTTTCTGGTAACTGTGGACGCGGAAGGCGGGGTATTTCAAAGTGAACAACAGAAGAATGATTCCTTCCAGGAGTGGCAGGGGTTTTGATTTGAAGCGTCTTTCATGGAGTTGGGAATAGGGAGGAAGAGAGTGGCAGGCGGGTTTGGGAGCTGATTGTTCCCTCCCGGATTGCTGCATGTGGGTTTGTTTGGGGTTCAACCCCCCCCCCCCCCCCCCCCCGGGCAGCGCGTAATTGACAAATGGTTGATTTCAGCACAAGGCGGTGGGACCGGCGACAGGGGCTGGGGGCAAGCGGGAGTTGGCACGGTCAAGGGCTCCTGCCGTCCCCACCCCTCACCCTCTCCGAGCTGGCCAGGAGCCCCGAAGGACTGCACAGGGCCAGGAGTTCTCCCCTCCGATTTCAGGTAATGAACATTTTCTGAATGTTTCTCTCCCCCCCCCAAATCATCTTTGGCAATGATCAACTGTGTAAGTGGTGGTTACCTGGGGGAGTGACCAAATTATACCTCAACTTCTGAAATCGTGGGTCTGGCACCTTGGTCGATGGTAGCGCTGAAGTAGTAACTACCTGGAGCTGTCACATTTGGCAGCGAGGTGTGGTAATGCGACTGTACAAGTAATCAAGAGGCCCAGGCTATTGGGGCAAGGATTTTAACTCCCGCCATGGAATTTATCATGGGCGGCACAGTAGCACAGTGATTAGCACTTTTGTTTTACAGCGCCAGGGTCCCAGGTTCGATTCCCGCTTGGGTCACTGTCTGTGCGGAGTCTGCACGTTCTCCCCGTGTCTGCGTGGGTTTCCTCCGGGTGCTCCAGTTTCCGCCCACAAGTCCCGAAATATGTACTTGTTAGGTGAATTGCACATTCTGAATTCTGCCTCAGTGTACCCGAACAGGTGCGGGAGTGTGGCGACTAGAGGGGTTTCACAATAACTTCATTGCAATGTTAATGTAAACCTACTTGTGACACTAATAAAGATTATTATTACCGCGTCTTTCCTTTCCTCACCTGCTGTATGTAAAGCACGTGCCTACCGTTAGATATGAGCAGTATCTGTTTATGGGTTTATTCAGAAGAGGCAGGAAATTGAATATGTAACCTGGAGGAAACGAACCAATTGCAATATTCCATATGTTGCTCTGGATAAGACCAGCTGACACAGGACGAGATGTGTTATATAACGTGATCTAACCCAACACCTATCTAGCCATGTTGTATATATATCTTGTATATGTTATGTTGGAAAAAGCTTCTGTCTTACCCCAATTGGATAGAGGCTAGGTTTTTTTTCTAATGCTTGCATACAAACATCATGTCTGTTTGCGTTTTTGCAGATTGTTTTTTGAGACACAACGTTCTAATTTAGATCTTTCACAATTAGTGGACACGGTCTCATGTTTCAGGATGACAATGTTGGTCACCTTACTGGTTGTTATATCGCATGCAGCACTCACCATCAGGATTGCAATGGTTCAAGAAGGCAGCTCCCCGTCACCTCCTCGAGGGAACATAGACAGTCAGTCCTGCAAGCCTGTCCCGCCATTTAGTGAGATTATGGTTGATGTGTGACCTAACTCCATATACCTGCTTTTGGCCCATCTCCCTTAATATGTTTTCTAAACAAAAATCTAACTTGGATTTAAAATTAACAACTTTTCCAGCTTCAGCTGCTATTTATGGGAGAGAGTTCCAAACCTCTACCATCCTTTGAGTGAATAAGTGCTTCCTAACATCTCTCTTGGATGATCTGGTTCTAATTTTGAGACTAGTTTTAGAATCTCCAACCAGTGGAAATAGTTTATCTTTATCTGCCCTGTCTTTCCCTGTTAATATCTTGAATACTTCAATCAGATCACCCCTTAACCATCTAAAGTTTAGCAAAAACAGGCCTAATTTGTGTAATCTCTCCTTGTAACTCGACCCCTGTAAATCCAGGCATCATTTTAGTAAACCTACGTTGCACTCCCTGCAAGGCCAAAATATCCTTCCTAAGGTGTGGTGCCCAGAACTGCTCACAGTGACTCCCAAGTGGGGTCTAACCAGGGCTGTGTATAGCTGCAGCATAGCCTCTTTCTCTAGATATAAACCCGAGGAAGGAGCAGTGCTCCGAAAGCTAGTGATTTAAAACAAACCTGTTGGACTATGAAACGAAAGAGAAAGTGATGGAAAATCTCAGCAGGTCTGATAGCATCTGTAGGGAGAGAAAAGAGTAACGTTTCGAGTCCAATGACTCTTTGTCAAAGCCTGTTTGCCTACCCTGTTGGACTTTAACCTGGTGTTGTAAGACTTCTTATTGTGCTTAACCCAGGCAACGCCGGCACCTCCACTTCTAGATATAAAGGCTAACATTCCATTAGCCTTTCTGATTATTTTCTGCTCTTGTTCCTTGCATTTTAAGGATCTATGGAACCCCCAAGTCTCTTTGGACATCCACTGTACCTAACCTCTTTCCATTCAGAAAGTACTCTGCTCTATACTTTCCTTCGTCTGAAATGGATAACCTCACACTTGCTTACATTGAATTCCACCTGCCACAATTCTGCCCATTCACCGAGTCTGTCAATATCATCGTGCAATTCTATGCGATCGCCGAGGCTGTCTACAATGCCGCCTAACTTTGTATCATCAGCAAATTTGGATCTGGGACTTTCTGTGCCATCATCTAAGTCATTAATGAATAATGTGAATGGGCAACAAGGAATGGGCAATACGTGTCAGTCTTGTCAACAATGGCAATGAATGAATTAAAAAATTTTTTAAAAAATCACTCGCTTTGTTTTTAAGCGAAGATCATCCATTTGCATTAACGATATGAGCAGGTCGCATGAGGTTTGCTACAGTGTCAGCTCTTCATTGCACCCTCTATTCGAAAGAAACGTGCCCTCGGGCATTTTACTTGACTGACCGAACCCTATTAACCAAGAGTACGGGGTGTACAAATTCTATTGGTTGTTGCAGCATTGACCTACGAAACAAATTAGGAGCAGGAGCTGGCCACTCGGCCCATCGAGCCCATTCCGCCATTGAATAAGATCATGGCTGATCGGTTTGTAAATTCACCTCCACGTTCCCACTTTATTTATTTTCAGCTTCAAGGCCCTGGCTAATTCGGCAATGTATCTGTTCTGTATTCGGACCTTGTGCCAGTCAAGGTGTTCATTTTAAAAAGTTTGATTCCCAATCCTCTGTGGCCATCACTGGCAAAGCCTACATTTATTGCCCCTGAGAAGGTAGTGTTGAGCTGCCCTCTTGAACTGCTGTGGTGCATGCAATGGCTGTGTTCTGAGGAAGGGAGTTTCCGGATTTTGACCCAGCATTGACGGAGGAATGACCAATATATTTCCAAGATAGGATGGTGTGTCACTAGGAGACCTCGCATGTGGTGGTGTTCCAATCTGTTTCCTACCTAGGTGGTACAGAGATGTATGTGGGTTTTGCAGGTGCTGTTTGTAGAAGTCTTGGTGAGCTACTTTAGTCCACCCTGTAGGTGTTACACACTCTGCCGGTGATAGAGGGAGTGGATGTTGAGGGTGGTGGATGGGGCACCAGTCAAATGGGGCTGCTTTGTCCAGGATGGTGTCGAGCCTCTTGAGTGTTGTTGGAGCTGCGCTCATCCAGGCAAGTGGGGAGTATTCCATCACACTCCTGACTCGTGCCTTGTAGATGGTTGACAGGCTTTGGGAAGTGTTAAGTCGAACTACTAGCTGTAGAATTTCCAAACTGTGATCATAAAATTTACAGAGCAGAAGGAGGCTATTCGGCCCATCAAGTCTGCACCGGCTCTTGAAATGAGCACCCTACTTAAGCCCACGCCTCCACCCTCTCCCTGTAACCCAGTAACCCCACCTAACCTTTTTGGACATTAAAGGCTATTTAGCATGGCCAATCCACCTAACCTGCACATCTTTGGACTGTGGGAGGAAACCGGAGCACCTGGAGGAAACCCACGCACACACGGGGAGAACGTGCAGACTCCGCACAGACAGTGACCCAAGCCGGGAATCGAACCTTGGACCCTGGAGTTGTGAAGCAACCGTGCTAACCACTATGCTACCATGCTGTGATCTGCTCTTGTAGCCGCAGTGTTTAAATGGCTGGTCCAGTTAAGTTTCTGGTCAATGGTGGCGCCTAAAATATCGATGGCGGGTTTCAATTACAGTAATGCCATTGACTGGTGGTTGCACATTGCTTGTCGGAGATGGCCACTGCCTGGCACGAATGTTGCCTGCCACTTGTCAGACAATGTGACGCTGAGGGTTTTTGAAAGCTCCCCATATCTAGGCTTCGCAATCACCAGAAATCTGTCACTGATGCTGAAATCGGCACACGAGTCACAGAGGCTGCAAACTGAGTGAGAGTGTAGAATAACTAAGAACACCAAACTGAGTGTACCAAGCCTGAGGCCTCCGAGCACTCGTCTACACTACTGAGGCCTGGACAACAGATGCCAGTCAGAAGAAAAGGCTGGCCAGTTTCCACCTTCGCTATTTACAGTGTCTTTTGGTCGGACAAGGTCACCAGCTCGGGTCCTGGAGTGAGCCATTTCCATCTTCATATGCTTATTGCTAAGTCAATGATGTCTGTGCTGGCTCGGTCACGTTCATTGGATAGACGATGCCTGTGGACCCAAAGACCTTCTGTCCGGTGAACTGGCCATTGGGCTATGACCCCTTTGGTGTCCATCCCTCAACTCCAAGGACGCCGTCAAAGTGAGATGTGAAGATGGGTGGACACTGAAAACTGGGTGATAGCCGCTGGTGACCCTGACCTCCGCACGCTGACTGTTTGGAAAGGAATTGGAGGAAGCAAGCAGAAATGCGGCACGGTAACACAGTGGTTAGCTCTGTTGCTTCACAACTCCAGGTCCCAGGTTCGATTCCCGGCTTGGGCCACTGTCTGTGCAGAGTCTGCACGTTCTTCACGTGTCTGCGTGGGTTTCCTCCGGGTGCTCCGGTTTCCTCCCACAGTCCAAAGATGTGCAGGTTAGGTGGATTGGCCAATTTCCCCTTGGTGTCCAAAAACGGTTAGGTGGGGTTACTGGGTTATGGGGACAGGGTGGAGGTGTGGGCTTAAGTAGGGTGCTCTTTCCAGGAGCTGGTGCAGAGTCGACGGGCCAAATGGCCTCCTTCTGCACTGTACATTCTATGAATCTATGAAACGAGCGGCTCAGCTGATCGACAAGAGAAGACAGTGATGGGCAAATCGGCGCACCTTCTCGGCCCATAGTCTCCCTCGGCTGTAAGTGCGGCAGAGTCTGCCATGACAAAATGGGTCTCCTAAACCACCATGCTTAACACGGAACAGCCCCACCTTTGACCTTCTAATGGGAGAGAAGGTCAGTGATGAAGCATCTGGCCTGAGGAGCACATGCAGCAGAGTCCCGGAGGTGAGATGCTTGGCCTCCAAAAGCTACAACCATCTTCTTTACTCGGGCATTTAGATGTTACAGTTGGTCAAATACTGCCTCGTGTATGAGGAGCGCTTGAGGGCCTGTACTAGATGGAGTTTAGACAGGATGGATCTCATTGAAACTTGCAGGATACTGCGAGGCCTGGATAGAGTGGACGTGGAGAGGATGTTTCCACATGTAGGAAAAACCAGAAGCAGAGGACACCATCTCAGACTAAAGGGACGATCCTTTAAAACAGAGATGAGGAATTTCTTCAGCCAGCGGGTGGTGAATCTGTGGAACTCATTGCCAAATCACTGAGTGTCTTTAAGACCGAGGTAGGTAGATTCTTGATTCAGGGGTGATGGGGAGTGATGTGTTAGGCAGGTTGGTTCGGTGTGGACCGCACTTGATGCAGTGATGCTAGAAACAGACCTCTTAACACTGGAGAAGATCCAACACGGTTTTATTGAACGATAGAACTAATCTACATATTCAGCTGTGGGTCGACACTATACTGAACTGACTGGAGACCTTGTAGTAGCCTGACCAGACTTACTAGCTACCGCATGGTGTTCGCACTGTGCTAGCTCGTGGACTCTGACTGTCTCAGTGGCTGGGTCCCGAGAGAGCGGGATACCTAGTGCCCTCTGGCTTTATAGTGGTAGTGTCCTGTCTGGTGCTTACTGGTCATCCTGTGTGTCAATCACTGCCTGTCTGCACCTCATTATCTACATGAGTGGATATTATGATAGGGAGAAGGCAGCAGAATGGGGATGAGAAACATATCAGCCGCAATTGAATGGCGGAGCAGACGTGATGGGTCAAATGGCCTAATTCTGCGCCTATGTCTTACATAGAACATAGAAAAAACAGCACAGAACAGGCCCTTCGGCCCACGATGTTGTGCCGAACCGTTGTCCTAGATTAATCATAGATTATCATAGAATTTACAGTGCAGAAGGAGGCCATTCGGCCATTTGAGTCTGCACCGGCTCTTGGAAAGAGAACCCTACCCAAGGTCAACACCTCCACCCAACACTAAGGGCAATTTTGGACACTAAGGGCAATTTATCATGGCCAATCCACCTAACCTGCACATCTTTGGACTGTGGGAGGAAACCGGAGCACCCGGAGGAAACCCACGCGCACACGGGGAGGATGTGCAGACTCCGCAGACAGTGACCCAAGCCGGAATCGAACCTGGGACCCTGGAGCTGTGAAGCAATTGTGCTAGCCACAATGCTACCGTGCTACCCTTAAGAACAAATTAATCTACACTATATCATTCTACAGTAATCCATGTACCTGTCCAATAGCTGCTTGAAGGTCCCTAATGTTTCCGACTCAACTACTTCCACAGGCAGTGCATTCCATGCCCCCACTACTCTCTGGGTAAAGAACCTACCTCTGATATCCCTCCTATATCTTCCACCATTCACCTTAAATTTATGTCCCCTTGTAATTGTTTGTTCCACCTGGGGAAAAAGTCTCGGACTGTCTACTTTATCTATTCCCCTGATCATCTTATAAACCTCTATCAAGTCGCCCCACATCCTTCTCCGTTCTAATGAGAAAAGGCCTAGCACCCTCAACCTTTCCTTGTAAGACCTACTCTCCATTCCAGGCAACATCCTGGTAAATCTCCTTTGCATTTTTTCCAAAGCTTCCACATCCTTCCTAAAACGAGGCAACCAGAACTGTACACAGTAGTCCAAATGTGGCCTTACCAAAGTTTTGTACAGCTGCATCATCACCTCACGGCTCTTAAATTCAATCCCTCTGTTAATGAACGCTAGCACACCATTGGCCTTCTTCACAGCTCTACCCACTTGAGTGGCAACTTTTAAAGATGTATGAACATAGATCCCAATATCTCTCTGCTCCTCCACATTGCCAAGAACTCTACCGTTAACCCTGTATTCCGCATTCATATTTGTCCTTCCAAAATGGACAACCTCACACTTTTCAGGGTTAAACTCCATCTGCCACTTCTCAGCCCAGCCCTGCATCCTATCTATGTCTCTTTGCAGCCGACAACAGCCCTCCTCACTATCCACAACTCCACCAATCTTCGTATCGTCTGCAAATTCCCTCATCCAAGTCATTAATGAAAATCACAAACAGCAGAGGACCAAGAACTGATCCCTGCGGTATGCCACTGGTGGGATCCAGGCTGAATATTTGCCATCCACCACCACTCTATGACTTCTATTGGTTAGCCAGTTCGTTATCCAACTGGCCAAATTTCCCACTATCCCATGCCTCCTTACTCTTCTGGTGTCAACAGCGGTTACTCGCCTCAGATCTGGAATTCCGCTCTTGCGTCCATTTCTTTTTGGACTAGGACTGTAATAAAGTCTGGAGAACAGTGGCACCTAAACGTCTTCTGAGCTGAGCGTCAAAGCTCGAGGCAGCTTACTCCACCACAGCCACACCTAGGTTACGGTTACTTGTTGCAAATATTGCTCAACCGCAGTTTAAGTTGTAGATCTTCAAAGGGTGAATAGTATGCCGCAGATGCCAATTTATTGTCATGCATGGAAGGTTGTATGCAAGGTTACTGTTGCAAAGGCCAGAGTGTTCCTTGTAAAGCACTTCATCAGCCAGCATTAAGTAAATGTTCAGTGTTTCCAATTTGCATTGTCATTGTACCTTTGATGAAAAATCACCCTTTATTGAAAGCACCTTGCACTGCCAACAGGGCTGTGCTCCTATGAATGCATTAGAATAGCATATGTGCATCTGTGCTTTAGAAAATTGTTATACTGATTGAGCAGTTTCCTTCCCTCACTGACATCTCCTGCTCAGTGGGGAACTCAGTTGCCTCCCAAGTAAAAAGGTTGTTGGTTCAAGTCCCACTCTAGGTACTCGAGCACAAATATCTCGGCTAACACTCTGGTACTGTACTGAAAGAAGGGCTGCACTGTCGGAGGTGCTGTCTTTCGGATGAGGATTTAAAACGAGGCCTTGTCTTGGGTACGCACGAGGAATCCCATGGCGCTACTTTGAAGCAAAAACAGGGAAGTTCTCCCTGCTGTTCTGGCCAAATCCTGCCCTATAACCCACCAAAATAAAATTACATTCCTATTTTCAATAAATCAAATAACCAATTAAACTAAATCAAATAAACTGAGGGATAAATTAAATGGGCAAATGGATACTGTATGAAATAAAAAGCAAATGAAACTTAAAAACATTAAACCAAAATATAATAGGGTCAAAAAGGCACCCCAGTCCCCATGGTGCATGGAAGGAAACAAAATTATATTGTTGTTTGTGGGGCTTAATGTGTGCAAATTGGCTGTGCATTCCCCACATTACAAGCGACCTACACTTCATGGACAGGAAAGCCCTTTGGGATATCACGCAGCTGTGGAAGTCACTCCAGAATTGCAAGTTTGTCTTTTTTTCCTCCACAGCTTGTCTCGATCGCTAGCCAAAGAAAAACTCTGTTCCATTGCACACTTCTACCTACTGTTCAAAGTGTGAGGCTCTGAGAGAAAAGCAGATGAATTAGGATAATTTGGTGACCAGAAGCTTGATGGTCAAGGATGATAGGAAAAAAGGGTTTAGCGAGGAGGGGTTCAGGTTTTGCTCAGTATTGGGATCAAGTAACACTGGAAGAGGACATTCAGCCTGATGTCTATGCTGCCACTTGAAAGAAAAATCTAATTACTCCTCTGCTCTTTGCCCCCCCCCTCCTTCCCCCCACCAGCCCTGCAAACTTTACTTATCCGTTTCCCCTTCGAAAGTTATTCATAGCATCATAGAATTCACAGTACAGAAGGAGGCCATTCAGCCCATCGAGTCCACACCGGCCCTTGGAAAGAGCACCCTACCCAAGCCCATGCCTCCACCCTATCCCAGTAATCCCACCTTACCTTTTGGACACTAAGGGCAATTTAGCGTGGCCAATCCACCTAACTCTCACATCTTTGGACTGCGGGAGGCAATCGGAGCACCCGGAAGAAATTGCTGGGTCTGCTGTCACCACTATCTCAGGCAAAGTATTGCAGATCCAAACCCATGGTGTAAAACACATTCTTCTAATCCGTGGCTCTTTGGTCAGTTATCTTAAACCTGTATACTCCGGCTCCCAACAATCCTGCCAGTCGATCCATTTATCCCCCCCCCCCCCTTATTAAATGCCGAAACAAACCCTTTGAGAACCAGGGAATGAAAGATTAGGACTGCAAGGTTTTGCAACAGTTGGGATTTCAGTGCAGTGACGATACGCTGAAGAGCATGTGGAGCTTGTGGTTGTTAGGGACGAACCTGGAAGACATCCAAAACCTAGTGGGGTGTGAGTGGGGGGGGAGCGAGAGGAGTGTTGAATGATCTGATGTTTCGAACTAGAATTTTTAATGTATAAACCTTCCATGGGGCTAACTGTTGACTTGGTGAGCAAAGACTAGAAAGATGTGTTGCTTTGGTTACAGTGGTTGCTATAACAACCAGTTGGATGATTCAGGGACTGTCATGAAATCCCAAATTATTTTTTAAAGCCAAGGATAAACGATGTAGCTTTTTATTTAAAAAAAAATAAAAATCTCTGGTTTATTGTCCTCTAGACTGGAGTCCATTCTCAAAACATTAACAGGCCATGACCACTTTTGAGATTTGATTCAGATGTTCAAAATCATGATGGGGCCTGGACAGATAGCGAAAAACTGTTACAGTTCACGAGCGGGTATGTATTGAAAGGTGATTTGCAAAGAAGGCAAATGTGATGTGTGAGACCAAGTGGAATACAAGAGCAGGGATGTACTGCTGAGGCTGTATAAGGCTCTGGTCAGACCCATTTGGAATATTGTGAGCAGTTTTGGGCCCCGTATCTAAGGAAGGATGTGCTGGGGCCTTGGAAAGGGTCCAGAGGAGGTTCACAAGAATGATCCCTGGATTGAATAGCTTGTCGCATGAGGAACGGTTGAGGACTCTGGGTCTGTACTCGTTGGAGTTTAGAAGGATGAGGGGGGTTCTTATTGAAATGTGCAGGATACTGCGAGGCCTGGATAGAGTGGACGTGGAGAGGATGTTTCCACTTGTAGGAAAAACTAGAACCAGAGAGCACAACCTAAGACTGAAGGAACAATCCTTTAAAACAGAGATGAGGAGGAATTTCTTCAGCCAGAGGGTGGTGAATCTGTGAAACTCTTTGCTGCAGAATGCTGGGGAGGCCAAATCACTGAATGTCTTTAGGGGTGAGATAGATAGGTTCCTGATTAATAAGGGGATCAGGGGTTATGGAGAGAAGGCGGGAGAATGGGGTTGAGAAAAATATCAGACATGATTGAATGGTGGAGCAGACTCAATGGGCTGAGTGGCCTAATTCTGGTCCTATGTCTTATCATCTTATGGTCTTATGATTGAATGGCAGGGCAGACTCGATGGGCCGAGTGGTCTAATTCTGCTCCTATGTCTTATGGTCCAGGTCTGGAATGCATAGCCTGGAGGTGTGGTGGAGGCAATATCAATCGCATTCAAGAGGGCATTAGATTGTGTGCAGGGGACATGGGGAAAAGGCAGGGAAACGGCGCAAAGTAAATAATGCCCATTTGACAAGTGGACACGATGATCTGAAGGCCAGGCTTGTGTTGAGCATGGACTCATTGACCAATATGCCTGAGCATTTACAGATATTGTTGGCAGGCTGTTTGACTGTGGCGAGGCGTCACATCATGGGAGACCGTCTCCTGTGCACGTGCACACTTACAAATTCTCCATCAGGGATCACTGGGTGACTATCGGGCATGGAGTCTGGATTTTCCATCTTCCTTGCCGCTTCCTTGCCGAGGAGTGCTGCGATTGATTGGCGTATTCCATTGCTGTCTCGGATTAGATCAATTTAACTCCATTAAACCTGGGGTCTCGCTGGTCTGTGATCTTCAGGACAGCCCCGCGTGGTACAAAGATCTATTGAGCCACTGGGGAACTCCGATGAAGTTCCTGATAGCGGAGACCCGCACAGGTTTGTCAGACACGGCTGGCTAAATGTGGCAATGATTGAAATCCAGCGATAACCATCTTGGCAGGTGTAGGCATGTTAATAGATATTTGAATTCTTGTGGTTAACCCTTCATTTTCCAATTATTTTGCCATGGTATTGTCTCAACGAGAAAAACACTCTATTTTATTTATAAAGATCGTGTGCGATGATATACATCTATGTACCCAGAGCATCGCTCATGCACTAAAGGAAATCATCTCTTCCGCTGATGTCCTTGGGTAACGCCAAAGTGTGTTCACCAGTGAACTCGAGGAACATAATAAAACGCAAGAACAGTCGGCCATCAGGCTGCACAGTGGTTGGCACTGCTGCCTCACAGCTCCAGGGACCCCAGTTCAATTCTGGCCTCGGGTGACTGTCCGTGTGGAGTCTGCACGTTCTCCCCGTGTCTGCGTGGGTTTCCTCCGGGTGCTCCGGTTTCCACCCACAGCCCAAAATGTGCAGGTTAGGTGGATTAGCCATGCTAAATTGCCCCTTTGTGTCCAAAGAAGATAAGATAGGGTTACGGGGATAGTGTGGAGGAGTGGGCCTAGATAGGGTACTCTTTATTAGGGTCGGTGCAGATTTGATGGCCCTCTATAATTCTATAACTAAATTCTATAATTCTATGCATCCCCCTCACACTCCAACTCTCCCATTGTATCATCCAGTCCCTAATGCCTCCGTTGGGCATATTTCTTCCCGAGGTCTGTTTTCAATTGACCTTTCACAGATTTTAAATTTCATGCCCTTTGGTCCCACTAGCCGGTTTTGCTTTAATGTTCCGTGGGTTCCCCTTACTGAACTGTGCACCGAATTTATTGCAGACACCGAATGAAGTCCTGCCCTGCCTCGCATCCTTCGAGACTGATGTGTGAAGCTCAACATTTATCATGGAGATGTAATATAACGCATTGCTGTGCCACATACCTGTGACACCGCTACGCCACTCCCCAATCTGATCAGAATCGTCACCAAGGGATCATTCGCCCATTGTGTCAGTGCTGGCTGTTTGAAGGAGCTATCCAAATTAGTTTCGCATACCTAAGCAGCGGCTTAATGAGCTGCTGATTTGCTTGACACTTCACCCCAACACACATTGGGCCCTGCCCAGCGTGCAACCCCGTGGCGCCTCCTTTCAGTTGGCTGTCTGTCACACCTGTCGGTAAGCATGAGCGTGCTATTTGACTGGGGGGGGGGTTAGGGGGAGAGGAGGTATCCCTCATGGCCACACCTCTGATCTGTATGTCGTCCAACAGCTCCACACTTTCCAATTGTCCAGCAAAATAATGGTTGGGACTGGAACCCGACTGAATTTAAACACCTCCCCCACACTGCGTCCCGTCCCCCACCCTGCCCTGGCCACCTCCAGCTCAGGGGTGCCGAGTCCACTTCAACCCTACCTGCTCCCCAATACCGATCCCCTTGCACTGTAGGATGGATAGTGCACAATAGAATCATAGAATGTATAGAAGCATAGAATTTACAGTGCAGAAGGAGGCCATTTGGCCCATCAAGTCTGTACTGGCCCCTTGGAAAGAGCACCCTACTTTTTATTTTATAAATTTAGAGTATCCAATTCATTCTTTCCAATTAAGGGGCAATTTAGCGTGGCCAATCCACCTACCTTGCACATCTTTGGGTTGTGGCGGCGAAACCCACGCAAACACGGGGAGAATGTGCAAACCCCACACGGTGACCCAGAGCCGGGATCGAACCTGGCACCTCAGCGGCGTGAGGCAGCAGTGCTAACCACTGTGCCACCGATCTGCCCAAGCGCACCCTACTTAAGCCCACGCCTCCACCCTATCCCTGTAACCCAGTAGCCCGACCTAACCTTTTGGACACGAAGGGGCAATTTAGCGCGGCCAATCCACCTAGCCTCCGCATCTTTGGACTGTGGGAGGAAGCCGGAGCACCCGGAGGAAAACCACGCAGACCCGGGGGGGAGAGAGTGCAAACTCCACACAGACAGTCACCCGAGGCCGGAATTGAACCCAGGACCCCGGAGCTGTGAGGCAGCAGTGCTAACCACTGCGCCACCATGCCGGACCGCAGCCAAATGTGTGAGAACCTCAGCGTGTGCTGTGGCGAGTCTTTAGTAATAATTTGTCTCCCTATTTTGACCATGTTATGTAAGCAGTGTGGCTTTAAATAAGCTGGCAAGCTGTCATTTTGATACTGTGTGCACGGAAGCCAATAGCATCTGACTCTGAGCTGGTGTGGGAGGAAGATCTGCTGAGGGCTGAACATCTCCTCGTCGATTTAATCTAAGCCCCTTCCTTTTGTTTTAGGACTCCCTGCCCGAGGACCTGGAATGCTTCGATCCGCTCTGCCCCTGCCGTGGTGTGAGGGTGCCGGGGTCTGTTAACCCATCACGAGAGGAGCCCCTGCCATTAGCACGGAGGCTTTTTTATGATCCGTCTGATGGCGTCAGGTAGGGAGCGTGGATTCGACGGACAATTCCGCTGTGTTGCTGACATGTATCATTATTTTTTTGATTCCTGCTTCAATTTGTCCCAGGAAATTAAAGCAATCAAATTTGTGATCTCTCCCCGTCATCTCTTCCCTTCCATAAGCAGCCGAAACCGAAGTAAACAGGGCCAGTAAAGATTTAGCATGACTTGCTTTTGGGAAGGAGTTAACAGCAAGGCAGTAGGGGTTGTGTAAAGGGGCATGACTGAGCTGGGGCAAGGCAGCCAGAGAGGGGCGTATCGTCCAGTTGACACAGGCATGGGAAGAGATGCAGCGGTTTCTTTTGTCGAGGTTTATCTAGCAGCTCGGTGACGCAGGACTCTGTGCCCCAGTGTTTCCAGTCACGCGCACCCAGATGTGCATCAACCGCTGCTGGGGGACCATTAGCTCGGCGAAAGATGCCCTTTAGCCTCCCAGCCCAAAGAGTTGTGGACGGTCAGGTGTTGCAAGATTCGGGGCCACGTGCTGAGGGGCGGGTCCCCAAGCACGGGTTAGCCGCCACAGAGGCTCAATAGGGAAAGGTGACCGTTCTGCGTCCGTCCATCATGAGAGGCTGCATGCCCTGTCAAACCCCCTCAGGCCCACACATTTGATAGTAAATCTAACCTGTAATTGTAAATGCAGTGTGGCACCTCAACAGAGCCACATGCTATGTTGAAAGAAATTGAGCAGTATTGCACAAAATGAAATGTCAAATTTGAACGGTTACGTAACATACCCTATCGATAACATTTTAGAAGTACATTTTTAGACAAATGGAACTCCCAGTGCCTGAACTGAGGGGGGAGGGGCTTACTGTCGGGGAATGCCATCTTTTGGGTGCGACATTCAAGCTAAGCCCCATGTGCCCCCGGGGCGCTATTTTGAGGAGAGCAGGAACGTTTTCCCAGCGATCCGACCAATATTTATCCCTCGCTCCACGTCGCTCAAAGCAGCTCATAATCCTGCGGGTGACACGGCGGCACAGTGGTTAGCACTGCTGCCTCACAGTGCCAGGGACCCGGGTTCGATTCCCGCCTCGGGTGACTGTGCGGTGTCAGCACGTCCTCACCCCGTGTGTGCTTGGGTTTCCTCCGGGTGCTCTGGTTTCCTCCCACGGTCCAAAGGTGTACGGTTTAGGTGGACTGGTCATGCCAAATTGCCCGTTAGTGCGCAAAGATGTGTTCGGAGATAGGGCCTAGGTCGGGCGCTCTATCCGACAGCCGGTACAGACCTGATGGGCTCAGTGGCCTCCTTCTGCACCGTAGCCATTCTATGTTTGTGGGAGCTTGCTGTGCACAGATTGGCTGCCACGTATGTGGCACGACAATAGTGACTGCACTCAGAGGAGAGTAAAAATGATTCACTGGCTGTGCAGGGATTTGGAGACCCCTGAGGTTGTAAAAGGTCCTGTATAAATGCAGATTCATGAGCCAAAGTCAGTATTGGATGGGTTGCTTTGGATCGAAGGCTGTGATCAATACTTGCTGGACTGGCTGATTCATCTGGGCCGGTGGATATCAAGCAATAGTCACTGTGATCATTAAATCATTTGGCAGACAAACAGTAAAACCAACTCCCAGAGTACTGCTCTTCTTTTCTCCAGGACCAGTCCGAATAAAACTGAATGTGACACGTTATTTATATAATGATTATCAAGGAGCCAATTTGCCTTGTGATGCCCTTTGATATCCATCTTCCCTCCTGAGGAACCCTCGATGCAAAATCTTGTAAGTAATTCTGCAACTCAACCGCTTGTTACTGAGGAGCGTGTCCGCCCATTCCCCAGTGGGAAATGGAGACCATCCCACAGTCCCAAGTCACCATTAACCTTTCTGCCCAACATTAAACTACCGCTTTTTTTCAAAATAAGTGTTTCTAATTTAACACTAATATTTCTGGCACTAACACTCGACGCAGGAAGGTGCTGAACTGTGGAATTCTTTGCCCTTTGCTCTGGAGATTTCCCCTGGCACCAGTGGCCTCCCAGCCCATTGCCCTCGCAGCCAATGTTCATACTGCGTGTGCCAGTCAGGGGCGGCACGGTGGCGCAGTGGTTAGCACTTCTGCCTCACGGGGCCGAGGACCCGGGTTCGATCCCGGCTCTGGGTCACTGTCCGTGTGGAGTTTGCACATTCTCCCCGTGTCTGCGTGGGTCTCGCCCCCACAACCCAAAGATGTGCAGGGTGGGTGGATTGGCCGTGCTAAATTGCCCCTTAATTGGAAAAAAAAAAGAATTGGGCACTTAAAATGTTTTTAAAATATCTTTGGGTTGTGGGGGTGAGACCCACGCAGACACTGGGAGAATGTGCAAGCTCCACACGGACAGTGACCCGGGGCCGGGACTCGAACTCTGGTCCTCGGTGTCATGAGGCAGCGGCGCTAACCACTGCGCCACCGTGCTGCCCGTCCCACAACCCAAAGATGTACAGGGTAGAAGGATTGGCCGCGCTAAAGTGCCCCTTAATTTAAAAAGAAATGTGCGTGCCAGTCCGGCAATGGTTGGTGGGCTATTCAACCTTGGAAGGCATCAGAGCTGAGCCCTCTTGTTGTTGCCCCCGTTTAGAGCAGACAGAGAGGGGCAAAGCCGTGGAGGGATTTGAAAATGAGGATGAGTGCTTTTAAAATCGAGACTGATGCCGGACTTGCAGCCTTCCCTATCCACACCCCTGCCCCCCCAACCCCTCCTCGTTCAAGAAGCTCCGATGACTTTATCCAAATATTTGCCCACCTCTCCTCAAGGGAGGCAGTGTTGAATTTATTTTGCCTGATATCACACTGTTGGAACAATTCGGAACTTTTAAGGATGCTTAATGGAAATCGGCAGACTACCAGCCGATATTGACCAGCGCGCACAAGTGATTGGCGGGTGAGACTTGTTGGGAGTTTGTTTCAATTTATTTTGTTTGGTTTGAAAGATTGTTTTCTCTAGCCGGGGAGTTTAAAACCCCGGGGGAGTGGAGTGGAGTGGAGTGGGGGGGGGGTGGGGGTGGGGTGGGGAGGGGGGGGGGGGGGGGGTGGGGGGGGGGGGGGGGTGGTGGTCGGGGGGGGGGGGGGGACTGGGGGCAGGGCGCAGTCCCAGGATAAGGGGGATTGGGAGCGATCATTTGGGACTGAGATGGGGAGAAATTCTTTGCTCGAAGGGTGGTGAATCTTTGGAATTCTCCATCCCAGAGTGTTGTGGGTTCTCCATATATTTAAGGCTAGGATAGGCAGTCTTTTCGTCTTTTTATATTCTTTTAGGCAGAGGAGTTGTTGACAATTAGGTAGCCGTCCGATGAGAAGTGGGATGCAAGATGTTGCCGACTATGTTACTGATAAATACGAAGCATACTCAGAATCATTATTACGGCAGGAGGTTAAATGATCATTTCTGCCCTCTCGATGAGGCTTCACTAGGCTTAGATTGTTACCATAGTGACAGCGGAATCGTGACTCTAAATGGAACGGTTGCCAAACACAAGTCCAGTGGCCCCGGGCAGTTAGTTTTCAATTGGTTTCAAAGGTGAAGCCCTTCACATGGAGAACTGTACCTCAGAATGCACACAATTTGCTGCAATTCGAGATTAAAAGTGGCTGTGGCCTCGGATTGTGCTGACATTTTGAGTCCTACAAATGGGCTTGCTTGTTCACCCGCCGAAAGTTTAGGATCGAGAAGACTGGAGAATTGTCCTTCGCGCCTGTAGGTGACAACAGTGAAGAGTGCGTGCAATCTGTTTGCGCTTAAGCTTGGTATGGAGCTCATGATGAA
This sequence comes from Scyliorhinus torazame, assembly GCF_047496885.1. NCBI lineage: Eukaryota > Metazoa > Chordata > Chondrichthyes > Carcharhiniformes > Scyliorhinidae > Scyliorhinus > Scyliorhinus torazame. The sequence continues at coordinate 13,256,603 of NC_092736.1, forward strand.
TGCCATACCATATTGTTGGTTATAGTGGGTCACGCGATGATGATGTGTTTCTTTCACATTGCACATCAGCCAAGCGAAGTTAATTAATGAGGTCTGTGCGCTCAGAATTAGCTCTTTGACTGAAGAATGGCTAGAATGCTGGACCCGCTGCCACTAGGGTCGATGGATGGAGTTTGTTTATTGTCAGGTGTACCGAGGTACAGTGAAAAGTATTTTCCTGCGAGCAGCTCAAACAGATCATTAAGTACATGAAAAGAAAATGAAATAAAAAGAAAATACATAATAGGGCAACACAAGGTCCACAATGTAACTACATTGACACCAGCATCGGGTGAAGCACACAGGGGTGTCGTGTTAATGAGGTCAGTCTATAAGAGGGTCGTTTAGGAGTCTGGTAACAATGGGGAAGAAGCTGTTTTTGAATCTGTTTGTGTGTGTTCTCAGACTTTTGTATCTCCTGCCTGATGGACAAAGTTGGAAGAGTGAGTAAGCCGGGTAGGAGGGGTCTTTGATTATGCTGCCCGCTTTCCCCAGGCAGCGGGAGGTGTAGATGGAGTCAATGGATGGGAGGCAGGTTCATGTGATGGACTGGGCAGTGTTCACGACTCTCTGAAGTTTCTTGCGGTCCTGGACTGAGCAGTTGCCATACCAGGCTGTGATGCAGCCCGATAGGATACTTTCTGTAAAAGTTGGTAAGAGTCAGTGTGGACATGCAGAATTTCCTTAGTTTCCTGAGGAAGTATTGACACTGTTGTGCTTCCTTGGTGATAGCAGCATTGACGTGGGTGGACCAGGACAGATTTTTGGAGATGTGCACCCCTCGGAATTTGAAGCTGTTTACCATCTCCACCTCGGCCCCGCTAATGCAGACAAGGGGTGTGTACAGTACTTTGCTTCCTGAAGTCAATGACCAGCTCTGTAATTTTGCTGGCATTGAGAGATAGATGGTTGTCGTGACTGGCACGGATACACTTAAGGGGCAGCTGGGCAACCCGATGTCGGAGAAGAGACTTGTATTTGTGGCCTTTAACGGCCACAGAATACCCCCAAGCATGTTCCAGCCAGTGGAGTCCTCTTTGAAGTGTGGTGGCTATTGCGATGTAGGAAACGCAGCAGTCGATTTGCACTGAGCAAGCCCACTCAAGCTAGCAATGTGACAATGACCAGGTCATCTGCTTCTGTTATACTGATTGAGGGATGCTTATTGGGTCGGACGCCAGGGAATAAAAGCGGGACGGTCTGACCCAGTCATTGCACAATTCATTCTGTGAGCTGGATTGAGCTGTGAGCGCTATACAGGTGCCGGAATGTGGCAACTAGGGGCTTTTCACAATAACTTCATTTGAAGCCTACTTGTGACAATAAGCGATTTTCATTTCATACCTGTGAGCAAGGCGATGGGAGCAAGGATGATGCTATTGAGCCCCTTTAGCCTATTTGGCAATTCACTTAGATTATCACTAATCTGTATATTAACTCCATTTACCCGCCTTAATTCCATAACCCGAACAATTCTTCAATCTCAATTTGGCTATTTTCAGTTGACCCCCAATTCTCAGTTCGAGTGGGTTTCACATTTTCGATACCCTTTCATATGGGGAAGTACTTACCCTGACTCTAATTTTAACGTTAGGCTCCCTAGTGGGGAAAGTTTCTGTCATTGCTCTCTGAACATCGTTAATTATCATAAACACCTCAATGAGATTACCCCGAAATCTTGCATACTCGAGTGAATACAAGCATTTTAAAAATCTTTTTCATGGGATGTGTGTCACCAGTCAGGACAGAATTTGGTCCCCTCCCATAATTGCCCTTGAACTGAATCATAGAATTTACAGTGCAGAAAGAGGCCATTTGGCCCAGCGAGTCTGCACCGGCTCTTGGAAAGGGTATTCTACTTAAGCCCCTGCCCCCGTAACTCAGGAACCCTACCTAACCTAAGGACAATTTTTGCACGGCCAATCCACCTAGCCTGCACATCTTTGAACTGTGGGAGGAAACCGGAGCACCCGGAGGAAACCCACGCAGACACGGAGAGAACGTGCAGACCCCGCACAGACAGTGATCCAAGCCGGGAATCGAACCTGGGACCCTGGAGCTGTGAAGCAACTATGCTAACCACTGAGCTACCGTGCCATGACTGGCTTGCAAGGCCAATTCAGCGGGCAGGTTGGATGAGCTGTGGGGTCGAATGGCGGCCAGACAGGGTAAGGGCATACGTGAACCCAATTGGCGATAGTTTCATGGCCACCATTGCTGAGAGTTTTCCATTTTAGGTTTCCTGCGACACCTAATATTCCAATTGCCAATGTCCCGTTATTCCAATAGCTGGAGGGGCTGGTTTAGCACAGTGGGCTAAACAGCTGGCTTGTATTGCAGAACAAGGCCAGCAGCGCGGGTTCAATTCCCGTACCAGCCTCCCTGAACAGGCGCCGGAATGTGGCTACTAGGGGCTTTTGACAGTAACTTCATTGAAGCCTACTTGTGAAAATAAGCGATTATTATTATTATTTATTATTATTATCTACTAATGGTGTAATCAAACCAGCTTCCTTGGTGGGATTTGAACCCGTATCTCACAGCCTGGGCTTCTGGATTACTGGCCCAGTGACTTAACCACTAAACCAGCATCTCTATCCAATCTGCCCTCCTAATTTAACCCCTTTAGCCCAAGATTAAGATACTTGTTTGATCTATATCAGAATTAATAATAATAATCTTTATTGTCACAAGTAGGCTGAAATTAACACTGCAATGAAGTTACTGTGGAAAGCCCCTAGCCGCCACATTCCGGCGCCTGTTCGGGTACACAGAGGGAGAATTCAGAATGTCCAATTCACCTAACAAGCTTGTCTTTAGACTGTGGGAGGAAACCGGAGCACCCGGATGAAACCCACGCAGACACGAGGGAGAACGTGCAGACTCCGCACAGACAGTGACCCCAGCTGGGAATCGAATCTGGGATCCTGGCGCTGTGAAGCAACAGTGCTGCCCCTAATAGCATTCTTGTTTAACTGAGGCTGATGAAGGAAAATCTTTGAATGTATCAGTCAGCCTCCCAATAGAAATATGTTTTTTCTGTGTTTAATTAGCTGATCTTGTCTCGGGTGGAAGTGACAGCATTGATGCAATTATTTTCAGCGACCATGGCTCGAGCAGAGAATATTTGGTCAGCCCGTCTTCATTTTCCCGCTGTCCAGTGACCTTGGCTGGAAAGTAATAATGCATCGCCATCATGGTGAGAATCTGCTCTGGCTTCACTATGGTGCCATTAATGGCCAGGTTTCTCATTGATCCTCATTCTCGAGGTTGATGTGTGAACATTGCGTGTTGGAGCCAGATATCGGATAACCGGAGGAACCAGAACCCAGCTTCCCTCTCAGACAACTGCTCGTCTGTCAAATGGAGTCACTTTAGAACAGAGATGAGAAATTTCTTCAGCCAGAGAGTGGTGGGTCTGTGGAATTCATTGTCACAGAGGGCGGTGGAGGCCGGGACGTTGAGTGTCTTTAAGACAGAAGTTGATAAATTCTTGATTTCTCGAGGAATTAAGGGCTATGGAGAGAGAGCGGGTAAATGGAGTCAAAATCAGCCATGATTGAATGGTGGAGCGGACTCGATGGGCCGAATGGCCTTACTTCCGCTCCTATGTCTTATGGTCTCAAATGGAGGTCTGGAGGCCTCGAAGGAGCAAATTGCCAGCTCAGGCTCAGGTGGTAGCCCCCTCGCCTCAGAATCACCAGGTTCTGGGTTCAAGTCCAACTCCAGAGCTTGAGCACAGAAATTGAGGTGGACATTAAGTGCAGCACCGAGAGAGTGGTGTGCTGTTGCAGGTTCCCTCCACTCCGACAGTATCTCCCGCTCCGGCAGTTCTCTACACTCAGACACTGGCCCCCGCTCCGACAGTTCCCTACGCTACAACAGTATCTTCCGCTCCGGCAGTTCCCTACACTCCGACACTGGTCCCCGCTCCGGCAGTTCCCTACACTCCGACACTGGTTCCCGCTCCGGCAGTTCCCTCCACTCCGACAGCAGCCCCGCTCTGCAGTGGTGTAGTGGTAATGTCACTGGACTCGTAATCCAGAGTACTCTGGGGTCGCAGGTTCAAACCCCACCACTGTATTCAATAAAATATCTGGAATTAAAACAAGTCTAACGATGACCTTGACACCATTGTCGATTGTCGTAAAACCCCATCTGGTTCACTAATGTCCTTTAGGGAAGGAAACCTGCCGTCCTTACCCGGTCCGGCTGACCTTGTACTGCAGACCCACAGCAACGTGGTTAACTCTTAACTGTCCCTTAAAGGGCAATTAGGGATGGTCAATAAATGCTCGCCCAGCCAGCGACAGTCTCCCCCTGCTCCGGCAGCCTCCTGTTGGAAAGTATTTGTTGGTTAGAGAGCACTTTGAGATGTCTCGCGATAGTAAAAGGCACTGTGCAAGTCCAAGTCTGTTTCGAATACAGTGCCAACATTTGTTGCCAACACACTAACGGTTGTTCCTTGCCTTCACCTGACATTGTGCCCCTCCTGTTTCTCTGCTAGCGCCCCTCTCACAAATGGAGCAGTGGACCTTGGGCCCTATGATTGGATGACAGCCAGAAGACGGTACTCTTTATCCCGCCTCCCGGACACCTCCCAAGCCGATGATCCTCTCCGCTCGTCCTCTCCAGGGCTGACTGTGGGCCACTCCGACGTTAACCTCAAGGCCTGCCTTTTCGACAGCGGGAAAAGGCGAGCACAGTTGGTGGACCGCCTGAAAGAGGCGCATGTCCTGATCGAGGGGCAGTCTGTGGAACTGCGGAAACGCGAGGATCAACTGCTGGAAAGCAAGGCCAAGATTGAGTTGCTGTCTGTCAAGCAGAAAGTGAGTGGCGTTTTGTTTTCTCTCCGATACATTGAAAGTGTATTTTCAAATTTAATTAGTGCTGTGGGAAAGTTCAAAACTAGGTCCAAATCGTGACTTTCACCATCTAGAAGGACAAGGGCAGCAGATACCTAGGAACACCACCACCTGGAGGTTCCTCTCCAAGTCACTCACCATCCTGGCTTGGAAATATATCACCGTTGCTTCACTGTCGCTGAGTCAAAATCCCAGGACTCCCTCCCTAACAGCACCGTGGGTGTGCCTACACCATGCGGTCTACAGCGGTTCAAGAAGACGGCCATCACCACCTTCCCAAGGGCAATTCGGGGTGAGCAATAAATACTAGCAATGCCCACATCCACTGCAATGAAGTTACTATGAAACGCCCCTAGCCGCCACACTGTTCGGGTACACTGAGGGAGAATTCAGAATGTCCAATTCACCTAACCACGTCTTTCCGGACTTGTGGGAGGAAATCGGAGCACCCGGAGGAAACCCACGCAGACACGGGGAGAACGTGCAGACTCCGCGCAGACAGTGACCCAAGCCGGGAATCGAACCTGGGTCCCTGGCGCTGTGAAGCAACAGTGCTAACCACTGTGCCACCGTGCCGCCCCTAACAACTTCAGCACGAAGTTGTAGAGAAACTTCATTCCCCAGAGAATTTCTTTTTTGCTTGTGAGTTGATTGTTCTTATTTTTCATTTTTAGCAATTGGAAAATTCTATTTCTCATCTCGAAGGGGAGAAGAACATGCTGGAAATGTCGCGACTTGAAGATCAAAAGAAAAGTGGAGCCCTGCAAAATAAGTAAGACTGGTAAATGTGTTGTGTGTAGCTCTGTGTCTGTGGGTAGAGGCCCAGCCCATTGTCTCAACGCTGCTCATTGCTGGAGCAATCTGAGACAAGTTACACAACCCCTGTGCTCTGCTCAAAGCTTTGACTCTTTGAGCCTTACAGCACAGAAGGAGGCCATTTAGTCCATTGGGCCTGTGCTAGCTCTTTGAAAGAGTTATCCAATTAAGTCCCACTCCCTGGCTCTTCCCCCATAGCCCTGAGAATCTTTATCTTTGCAAGTATTTATCCAATCCCCTTTGCAAGCTCCTATTGAAACTTTCAAGCAGCTCATGAAAGATCATCGTAAGTTTTTTGTTTTGAAAAAAATCTCCTCCTCTCTGGTATTTTTAAAAACCTTTCTTCCCTGGTTAGCAACCCAACCTCCAGAGGAAATATATTTTCCTTTGTTGCGCTATCAAAATGGCTCATAAAGGGCGGCACGATAGCACCGTGGTTAGCACTGTTGTTTCACAACTCCAGGGTCCCAGGTTCGATTCTGTGCGGAGTCTGCACGCTCTCCCCGTGTCTGCGTTGGTTTCCTCCGGGTGCTCCGGTTTCCTCCCACAGTCCAAAGATGTGCTTTGTCCTGGATAGTGTTCAGCTCCTGAAGTGTTGTTGCTGCTTCATTCATCCAGGCAAGTGGCGAGTATTCCAACACACTCCTGACCTTGAGCCTTGTAGGTGGTGGACAGGCTTTGGGATGTCAGGAGTTACCAGCTGCAAGATTCCTAGCCTCTGACCTGCTCTAGTAGCCAGAGTGTTGATATGAAAAAGAACAAAGAAAATTAAGGAACAGGCCCTTCGGCCCTCCCAGCCTGCGCCGATCCAGATCCTTTATCTAAACCTGTCTTCTATTTTCCAAGGATCTACTTCCCTCTGTTCCCCGCCCGTTCATATATCTGTCTAGATGCATCTTAAATGATGCTATCGTGCCCGCCTCTACCACCTCCGCTGGCAAAGCGTTCCAGGCACCCACCACCCTCTGCGTAAAAAAACTTTCCACGCACATCTCCCTTAAACTTTCCCCCTCTCACCTTGAAATCGTGACCCCTTGTAATTGACACCCCCACTCTTGGAAAAAGCTTGCTGCTATCCACCCTGTCCATACCTCTCATAATTTTGTAGACCTAAATCAGGTCCCCCCTCAACCTCCGTCTTTCCAACGAAAACAATCCTAATCTACTCAACCGTTCTTCATAGCTAGCACCCTCCATATCAGGCAACATCCTGGTGAACCTCCTCTGCACCCTCTCTAAAGCATCCACATCCTTCTGGTAATGTGGCGACCAGAACTGCACGCAGTTTTCCAAATGTGGCCTAACCAAAGTCCTATACAACAGTAACATGACCTGCTGACTCTTGTACTCAATACCCCGTCCGATGAAGGCAAGCATGCTGTATGCCTTCTTGACCACTCTATCGACCTGCGTTGCCACTTTCAGGGTGCAATGGGCCTGAACTCCCAGATCTCTCTGTACATCAATTTTCCCCAGGGCTCTTCCATTGACCGTATAGTCCGCTCTTGAATTAGGTCTTCCAAAATGCATCACCTCGCATTTGCCTGGATTGAACTCCATCTGCCATTTCTCTGCCCAACTCTCCAATCTATCTATATTTTGCTGTATTCTCTGACAGCCCACCTCGCTATCTGCAACTCCACCAATCTTAGTATCATCTGCAAACTTGCTAATGAGACCACCTATACCTTCGTTCAGATCATTTATGTGTATCACAAACAACAGTGGTCCAAGCACGGATCGCTGTGGAACACCACTAGTCACTTTTCTCCATTTTGAGAAACTCCCTTCCACCACTACTCTCTGTCTCCTGTTGCCCAGCCAGTTCTTTATCCATCTAGCTAGTACACCCTAAACCCCATAAGACATCACTTTTTCCATCAACCTGCCATGGGAAACTTTATCAAATGCCTTACTGAAGTCCATGTATATGACATCTACAGCCCTTCCCTCATCAATTAACTTTGTCACTTCCTCAAAGAATTCTATTAGGTTTGTAAGACATGACCTTCCCTGCACAAAACCATGCTGCCTATCACTGATAAGTCTATTTTCTTCCAAATGTGAAAATATCCTATCCCTCAGTATCTTCTCCAACAGTTTGCCTACCACGGACGTCAAGCTCACAGGTCTATAATTCCCTGGATTATCCCTGTTACCCTTCTTAAACAAAGGGGCAACATTAGCAATTCTCCAGTCCTCCGGGACCTCACCCGTGCTCAAGGATGCTGCAAAGATATCTGTTAAGGCCCCAGCTATTTCTTCCCTCGCTTCCCTCAGTAACCTGGGATAGATCCCATCCGGACCTGGGGACTTGTCCAATTTAATGCCAATTAGAATACCCAAAACTTCCCCCTTCCTAATGCTGACTTGACCTTGAGTATTTAAACATCCATCCTTAGCCTCAACATCCGTCATGTCCCTCTCCTTGGTGAATACAGATGCAAAGTACTCATTAAGAATCTCACCCATTTCCTCTGACTCCATGCATAAATTCCCTCTTTTGTCTTTGAGTGGGCCAATCCTTTCTCTCGTCACCCTCTTGCTCCTTATATATGAATAAAAGGCTTTGGGATTTTCCTTAACCCTGTTAGCCAAAGATATTTCATGACCCCTTTTAGCCCTCTTTATTGCGCGTTTGAGATTTGTCCTACTTTCCCGATATTCCTCCAAAGCTTCATCAGTTTTAAGTTGCCTAGATCTTATAGGGACAGTGTGGCTCTGAGGCAGAGCAGACAGGGAGAAGTTGCTGAACACAGTGGGTCTGGTGGCCTGAAGTGCATATGTTTTAATGCAAGAAGTATTACGGGTAATGCAGATGAACTTAGAGCTTGGATTAGTACTTGGAACTATGATGTTGTTGCCATTACAGAGACCTGGTTGAGGGAAGGGCAGGATTGGCAGCTAAGCGGTCCAGGATTTAGATGGTTCAGGCGGGATGGAGGGGGATGTAAAAGGGGTGGCGGAGTTGCGCTACTGGTTAGGGAGGATATCACAGCTGTACTACGGGAGGACACCTCAGAGGGCAGTGAGGCTATATGGGTAGAGATCAGGAATAAGAAGGGTGCAGTCACAATGTTGGGGGTTTACTACAGGCCTCCCAACAGCCAGCGGGAGATAGAGGAGCAGATAGGTAGACAGATTTTGGAAAAGAGTAAAAACAACAGGGTTGTGGTGATAGGAAACTTCAACTTCCCCAATATTGACTGGGACTCACTTAGTGCCGGGGCTTAGACGGGGCAGTTTGTAAGGAGCATCCAGGAGGGCTTCTTAAAACAATATGTAGACAGTCCAACTAGGGAAGGGGCGGGACTGGACCTGGTATTGGGGAATGAGCCCAGCCAGGTAGTAGAAGTTTCAGTAGGAGAGCATTTCGGGAACAGTGACCACAATTCAGTAAGTTTTAAAGTGCTGGTGGACAAGGATAAGAGTGGTCCTAGGATGAATGTGCTAAATTGGGGGAAGGCTAATTATAACAATATTAGGTGGGAACTGAAGAACCTAGATTGGGGGCGGATGTTTGAGGGCAAATCAACATCTGACATGTGGGAGGCTTTCAAGTGTCAGTTGAAAGGAATTCAGGACTGGCATGTTCCTGTGAGGAAGAAGGATAAATACAGCAATTTTCGGGAACCTTGGATAACGAGAGATGTTGTAGGCCTCGTCAAAAAGAAAAATGAGGCATTTGTCAGGGCTAAAAGGCTGGGAACAGATGAAGCCTGTGTGGAATATAAGGAAAGTAGGAAGGAACTTAAGCAAGGAGTCAGGAGGGCTAGAAGGGGTCACAAAAAGTCATTGGCAAATAGGGTTAAGGAAAATCCCAAGGCTTGTTACACATACATAAAAAGCAAGAGGGTAGCCAGGGAAAGGGTTGGCCCTCTGAAGGATAGGCAAGGGAATCTATGTGTGGAGCCAGAGGAAATGGGCGAGGTACTAAATGAATACTTTGCATCAGTATTCACCAAAGAGAAGGAATTGGTAGGTGTTGAGTCTGGAGAAGGGTGTGTAGATAGCCTGGGTCACATTGAGATCCAAAAAGACGAGGTGTTGGGCGTCTTAAAAAATATTAAGGTAGATAAGTCCCCAGGGCCTGATGGGATCTACCCCAGATTACTGAAGGAGGCTGGAGAGGAAATTGCTGAGGCCTTGACAGAAATCTTTCGATCCTCACTGTCTTCAGGTGATGTCCCGGAGGACTGGAGAATAGCCAATGTTGTTTCTCTGTTTAAGAAGGGTAGCAAGGATAATCCAGGGAACTACAGGCCGGTGAGCCTTACTTCAGTGGTAGGGAAATTACTGGAGAGAATTCTTCGAGACAGGATATACTCCCATTTGGAAGCAAATGGACGTATGAGTGAGAGGCAGCATGGTTTTGTGAAGGGGAGGTCATGTCTCACTAACTTGATAGAGTTTTTCGAGGAGGTCACAAAGATGATTGATGCAGGTAGGGCAGTGGATGTTGTCTATATGGACTTCAGTAAGGCCTTTGACAAGGTCCCTCTGTTGCTCTTTCTAGCTTTATTCTATTTGCTCTGTTTCGGTCACCTTTGCTCATGAGTCGCCAGGCATCTTTATGATACCGCCACGTGGTTCAAGTTTAGGTTATGATTTATGACACAGCACACCGCTGAGTAAGGATTAAAACAACGGTCATTTATTATATACAACAAGCAATATTAATACCCTAATACTACTTTCTATATAACAAACCTATCACTACTGCCCAATACTTAACTTAGGAAGAGCCCACCAGGTCAGGGAAACAAATGGCTTGCCCAATCAAATCTGGCCCGCGGGATTCAAAAGGGCTGCTACAGGTGGCTAGGTGTCTCTACTGGATAGCGATCGTTGGATTCACACTTACTGCTACCGGTGGCTGGTCTCCCGAAGGTCTCGAGCAGGCGAAGATGAGAGAGAGAGAGATCTGAACTTGGACCTTTACTTTTATGGGGCCCAGGGGCTTCCCGCCTCCCGGGGCGGCCCTTGACCCTGAGTCCCAAGTGATTGGATTCTGTCCCCAATCTCTGGGGTCGATGTGTCCAATGTAGATAGCCTGGGTCACATTGAGATCCAAAAAGACGAGGTGTTGGGCGTCTTAAAAAATATTAAGGTAGATAAGTCCCCAGGGCAATTCCTTGATCGGGGGGTGGTCGCTCACCTGTCTTTGTTTCGGCCACTGCAGGCGCCGACAGGTCTGGCCTGGTATTCAATTGCTAATATGTTGCAATTGTTCCCGGGGATAGCCAATTTAACTGTGGATGTCTGAGTTGATTAGGTGTAAACAGTCCTGAATGAAACTGCAGATACCTGGGTTGAAGGGCTGTTGATAGCCCAGAGTATCGATCTGGGCTATGTTCCCAGAGCTGAACATGCGAACCTGTCTGCAGCTGCCTGCTTGTGTCTTCTTGGCTGCTTTTCCCAGCAGTTTTTCGGGTTAGCCATATTAAACTGGGTTTTGGCCAGATTAATCGGAACGCAGCCATTTTACATGGCTACACCTCATGGTAGACTAGTACAAAAGGTGAAGTCACACGGGATCAGGGGTGAGCTGGCAAGGTGGATACAGAACTGGCTAGGTCATAGAAGGCAGAGAGTAGGAATGGAAGGATGCTTTTCTAATTGGAGGGCTGTGATCAGTGGTGTTGCGCAGGGATCAGTGCTGGGACCTTTGCTGTTTGTTGTATATATAAATGATTTGGAGGAAAATGTAACTGGTCTGATTAGTAAGTTTGCAGACGACACAAAGGTTGGTGGAATTGCAGATACCGATGAGGACTGTCAGAGGATACAGCAGGATTTAGATTGTTTGGAGACTTGGGCGGAGAGATGGCAGATGGAGTTTAATCCGGACAAATGTGAGGTAATGCATTTTGGAAGGTCTAATGCAGGTAGGGAATATACAGTGAATGGTAGAACCCTCAAGAGTATTGAAAGTCAGAGAGATCTAGGAGAACAGGTCCACAGGTCACTGAAAGGGGCAACACAGGTGGAGAAGGTAGTCAAGAAGGTATACGGCATGCTTGCCTTCATTGGCCGGGGCATTGAATATAAGAATTGGCAAGTCATGTTGCAGCTGTATAGAACCTTAGTTAGGCCACACTTGGAGTATAGTGTTCAATTCTGGTCGCCACACTACCAGAAGGATGTGGAGGCTTTAGAGAGGGTGCAGAAGAGATTTACCAGAATGTTGCCTGGTATGGAGGGCATTAGCTATGAGGAGCAGTTGAATAAACTCGGTTTGTTCTCACTGGAACGACGGAGGTTGAGGGGCGACCTGATCGAGGTCTACAAAATTATGAGGGGCATAGACAGAGTGGATAGTCAGAGGCTTTTCCCCGGGGTAGAGGGGTCAATTACTAGGGGGCATAGGTTTAAGGTGAGAGGGGCAAGGTTTAGAGTAGATGTACGAGGCAAGTTTTTTACACAGAGGGTAGTGGGTGCCTGGAACTTGCTACCGGAGGAGGTGGTGGAAGCAGGAACGATAGTGACATTTAAGGGGCATCTTGACATGAATAGGATGGGAATAGAGGGATACGGACCCAGGAAGTGCAGAAGATTGTAGTTTAGTCGGGCAGCATGGTCGGCACGGGCTTGGAGGGCCGAAGGGCCTGTTCCTGTGCTGTACATTTCTTTGTTCTTTGTTCTTATGTATGCTTCCTTTTTCATCTTAGCTAGTCTCACAATTCCACCCATCACCCCATGGTTCCCTAATCTTGCCATTTCTATCCCTCATTTTCACAGGGACATGTCTGTCCTGCACTCGAATCAACCTTTCCTTAAAAGACTCTCACATTTCAAATGTGGATTTACCCTTAAACAGCTGCTCCCAATCCACATTCCCTAGCTCCTGCCGAATTTTGTTATACTTGGCCTTTCCCCAATTTAGCACTCTTCCTTTAGGACCACTCTCGTCTTTGCCCATGAGTATTCTAAAATTTACGGAATTGTGATCGCTATTCCCAAAGTAATCACTGACTGAAACTTCAACCACCTGGCCGGGATCATTCCCCAATACCAGACCCAGGATGGCCCCTTCCCGAGTTGGACTATTTACATACTGCTCTAAAAAAAATCTCCTGGATGCTCCTTACAAATTCTGCTCCATCCACGCCTCCAACACGACATGAGTCCCATTCAATGTTGGGGAAGTTAAAATCTCCCATCACGACCACCCCATTCCTATATTTTTCAATAATCTGTCTACATATTTGTACCTCTACTTCACGTTCGCTTTTGGGAGGCATGTAGTAAAGTCCCAACAATGTTGCTGCACCCTTCCTATTTCTTAGCTCTACTCGTATTGCCTCAGTGCTCGAATCCTCCATCGTGCCCTCCTTAATCACAGCTGTGATATCATCTCTGACCAGTAATGCAACTCTTCCACCCCTTTTACCTCCCTCTCTATCCTCCTGAAGCATCTATAGCCTGGGATATTTAGTTGCCAGTCTTGCCCTTCCCTCAACCAAATCTCAGTAATACCAATAACATTATACTCCCAGGTACTAATCCAAGCCCTAAGTTCATCTGCCTTACCTGCTACACTTCTCGCATTGAAACACATGCACCTCAGACCACCTGTCCCTTTGCGTTCATCATCTGTTCCCTGTCTACTCTTCCCCTTAGTCACATTGAGTTTATTATCTAGTACCTTACTGGCTTTAGTTGCTGCCTCTTTACTGACCACTAACTTCCTAATCTGGTTCCCATTCCCCTGCCACATTAGTTTAAAACCTCCCCAACAGTGTTAGCAAAAGCACCCCCTAGGACATTGGTTCCAGTCCTGCCCAGGTGTAGACCATCCGATTTGTAATGGTCCCACTGCCCCCAGCAGCGGTTCCAATGTCCCAAAAATCTGAACCCCTCCCCCCTGCACCATCTCTCAAGCCACGTATTCATTCTGACTATTCTTGAATTTCTACTCTGACTGTCTCGTGGCACTGGTAGCAATCTGAGATTACTATCTTTGAGGTCCTACTTTTTAACTTAACTCCTAACTCCCTAAATTCTGATTGTAGGACCTCATCCCGCTTTTTACCTATATCGCTGGTGCCTATATGCACCATGACAACTGGCTGTTCACCCTCCCCCTTCAGTATGTCCTGCAGCCGATCTGAGACATCCCTGACCCGTGCACCCGGGAGGCAACATACCATTCGGGAGTCTCGTTTTCGACCACAGAAACGGCTGTCTACTCCCCTTCCAATTGAATCCCCTCTGACTATAGCCCTGCCAGTCTTTTTCCTGCCCTTCTGTGCAGCAGAGCCAGCCACGGTGCCATGAACCTGGCTACTACTGCCTTCTCCTGGTGAGTCATCTCCCCCAGCAGTATCCAAAACGGTACACCTGTTTTGGAGGGAGATGACCGCAGGGGACACCTGCACTGCCTTCCTGCTCTTTCTCTGCCTTTTGGTCACCCATTCCCTGTCTCCCTCACCAATCCTAATCTGCGGTGTGACCAACTCACTGAACGTGCTATCCACGACCACCTCAGCATCGCGGATGCTCCAAAGTGAGTCCATCCGCAGCTCCAGAGCCGTCATGCGGTCTAACAGGAGCTGCAGCTGGACACACTTCCCACACACGAAGGAGTCAGGGGCATCGGCCGCGTCCCTGAACTGCCACATTGAGCACGAGGAGCATAACACGGGTCTGGGATCTCCTGCCATTTTTCCACTTTATCTTAACTGATTACAAATATAATATCAAATAATGAATAAGTGAAAGGAATAAAGATTTTACTTAACAATCACAATACTTACCAATACACAATGAGTTAAATTCCTCCCAGCTACTGCTAATTGGAGCACTTTCCTTACCAGCCAATCAGATCACTGCTTTGCTGTGATGTCACTCTTCAAGGTAAGTTTTTAAAGAGGAAAACTTACCTTCCCGACAGACCCCTGGCCACTGCTCCTGCCTAAAATCTGAAGGCCGCTTCTCCGGCAACTGTGTCCCCACTCTCCTCACGCTCTTTTATCCTGTGTCCCCGCTGCTCTCCTAGTGCTCTTTTATCCTGTGTCCCCGCCGCTCTCCTCGCGCTATTTCACTGAGTCCCCGCCCCTCTCCTCGCGCTCTTTCACTGCAGGCTGTGATGTCACAGTTCAACTTCTTTCCACTACTACCTGCCCTCGAGTCTCCCTCTTGATCTTTACTCGGCTGGGATCCTTACAGTGATTGTCTTTTTTTTTTGGTTAGAGGGGGAGGTAGGGAGGGAAACACTGAAGAAGTGTTTCGGGTTTAACTGTCACTTGACAACAGCTCCTCCACAAACCACCTTCAAGATACGTTGACCGCAATGCACTGATGCAAATTTTCCCTACAACAGCCAATCAGCAGCTCCTTTTTACTGCCCTCTGCTGGATGCTTGCCTTGACTTGAACGCCTAGGGTGTCTTGCTCAGGTACACTTTCTGGATGCAGTGACCGTAATGCACTGATGCAAATTTTCCCTGCAACAGCCAATCAGCAGCTCCTCTCTACTACCCTC
This sequence comes from Scyliorhinus torazame, assembly GCF_047496885.1. NCBI lineage: Eukaryota > Metazoa > Chordata > Chondrichthyes > Carcharhiniformes > Scyliorhinidae > Scyliorhinus > Scyliorhinus torazame. The sequence goes on from NC_092736.1 coordinate 13,271,809, forward strand.
TGCTGGGTAGTCCAGTTCAGATTCTGGTCAATGGTAACCCCACAGGCTGTTGAGAGTGGAGGATTCAGCCATGGTAATGCCATTGAGTGACAAGGGACGGTGGTTGGAGTCTCTCTTGTTGGAGATGGGCATTGCCCGGCACTTGTGTGACATGAGTGCTACTTGACACTTAGCCCAAGCTTGAAGCAGTTATCAAAGTACTGCACTTTAAGATGTTGCAATGTAGGAAATGGCAGCCAATTTGCTGCAAACAGTAACGTGATAATGAGCAGCTCATCTGTTTTGTAGTATTATAATATTAATAACATCTTTATTATTCTCACAAGTGGGCTTACATTAACACTGCAATGACGTTACTGTGAAAATCTCCTCGTCGCCACACTCTGTCGCCTGTTCGGGTACACTGAGGGAGAATTCAGAATGTCCAATTCATCAAACAGCACGTCTTTCAGGACTTGTGGGAGGAAACCGGAGCACCCGGAAAAAACCCATGCTGACACGGGGAGAACGTGCAGACTCCACACAGACAGTGACCCAAGCCGAGAATCGAACCTGGGACTCGTTGGGGAATAAATATTTGGCCTGGACGCTGGGGATAAGTCCCTACTGTTCAAAGTAGTGTCACAGGATTTTGTCTCTGCATCTGAGAGAGCAGAGAAGGTTTTGGTTTAACATGCCAGCTGGAAGACAGCAGCTCTGAGAGTGCAGCATTCCCTCAGTGCTGCAAGGGGTAGGTCAACATGGATTAGATGCTCAGGTCCCTGGGGAGGGACGGGGACGGGGGGGTGGGGACTCGAACCCAAGCGTTCCTGCCTCGAGGTAAGAGTGCGACTCACTAAACCCGGAACGATACCTGACAAGGGAGTATTAAGTTCTCTGTCCGGCAGCCAATGTACTATTCCTGAGCAATGAAAAAAATCTGTTTGTTCTGTTCAGGGTTTCACATCTGGAGGCTGAAATGGCGAAAACAAAATCGTCACTGGATTTGATCAGCCACAGCCACGGGACTAACCCGTCGCAGACCTCCCTGTTCTCCTTGACAAAATTGGAAGATGGGCCACTGAAGCAGGTGAGCACTGTAAAGGCGGTTTATCACTGCAACCATTGTCATGTTTGATCGTTAGCGAGCTGATCTGCCTTGTGCAGGGGCATTGTTGGGGGCCACGCGGTGAGTCCTGTGAACGGTTTTGGGCCCCTCACTAACATTGATTGCAGTCCGTTCGAAGACTCACTTGGCTGACGGGTCTGTCCCGTGAGAAAGACAAAGCAGGTTGGGCCTCTTTGCTGTTTGGGAGAATGAGAAATGATCTTATTGAAACATATAAAATGTTTCAAAGGGCGGGCTCGACTGGATCGATGCTGAAAGATGTTTCCTCTCGTGGGGGGGGGGGGGGGGGGGGGGGGGGGGGGGTCTAGAAATAGGGACCACAATTTCAAATTAAGGGGCTCCTCTTCTTTTTAAGATGGGGAGGAGGGGCGCAGTGGTTAGCACTGGGACTGCGGTGCTGAGGACCCGTGTTCGAATCCCGGCCCTGGGTCACTGTCCATGTGGGGAGTTTGCACATTCTCCCCATGTCTGCGTGGGTTTCACCCCCACAACCCAAAGATGGGCTGGTTTAGCTCAGTGGGCTGGACAGCTGGTTTGTGATGCAGAACAAGGCCAGCAGCGCGGGTTTAATTCCCGTACTAGCTTACCCGAACAGGCGCCGGAATGTGGCGACTAGGGGCTTTTCACAGTAACTTCATACTTGTGATAATAAAAGGTTATTATTTTTAAAAAATATTTAGAGTACCCGATTAAATTTGTTTTCCAATTAAGGGACAATTTAGCGTGGACAATCCACCTGCCCTGCACATCTTTGGGTTGTGGGTGTGAAACCCACGCAGATACGGGGAGAATGTGCAAACTCCACACGGACAGTGACCCAGGGCCGGGATTCAAACCCGGGTCCTCAGTGCAGCAGTTCCAGTGCTAACCACTGCGCCACATGCCGCCTATAAAAGGTTATTATTAGGTGTGCTAGTTAGGTGGATTGGCCACACTAAATTGCCCCATAATCTGAAAAATAAAAATAATTGGCTACTCTAAATTAATAAAAAGAACAGAAAAAGTTTTAAGATGGGTTTGAGGAGGAATTTCTTCTCTCGGAGGCTATTAGCGTGTCGAATTCTCTCCCGCAGTGAGCATTGGAGGCTGGGTCTTTGAATGTATTCAGGGTTGAGGTGGACCGATTTTTGAGTGTCCTGTGGGGGGGGACAGGCAGGTAAGTGGAAACCACAATCAGATCAGACCTGACTGGCGGAACAGCTTTGAGGGGCTAGAATGACCGACCCTTATTCCTTATGATCGTATGACCGAGTATTTAGAGGGGAGGGGTTAAAGGGCAAGGGTTAATTGGGCTAGAGCTGCACAAAGGTCATCCAGAACCCATTTGAAAATGCACCTCCTGTCTTTTAAATGAATGCATTTGCTACGGATTCTACAGTCTCCATTTCTGCACCCTCTCTAAAGCCTCCACGTCCTTTTGGTAGTGTGGCGACCAGAATTGAACACTTGGGGTATAGTGGTCAATTCTGGTGGCCACACTACCAGAAGGACGTGGAGCCTTTAGAGAGGGTGCAGAAGGGATTTACCAGGATGTTGCCTGGTATGGAGGGCATTAGCTACGAGGAGCGGTTGAATAAACTCGGTTTGTTCTCACAGGAACGACGGAGGTTGAGGGGCGACCTGATAGAGGTCTACAAAATTACGAGGGGCATAGACAGAGTGGATAGTCAGAGGCTTTTTCCCAGGGCGGAGGGGTCAATTACTAGGGGGCATAGGTTTAAGGTGCGAGGGGCAAGGTTTAGAGGAGATGTACGAGGCAAGTTTTTTTACACAGAGGGTAGTGGGTGCCTGGAACTCGCTGCCGGGGGAGGTGGTGGAAGCAGGGCCGATAGTGATGTTTAAGGGGCATCTTGACAAATACAGGAATAGGATGGGAATAGAGGGATACGGACCCAGGAAGTGCAGAAGATTTTAGTTTAGTCGGGTAGCATGGTCGGCGCAGGTTTGGAGGGCCGAAGGGCCTGTTCCTGTGCTGTACTTTTCTTTGTTCTTTGTATTTCTTTTTAAAAAAATTTAAAGCAGGCAATTATTTTTTTCCAATTAACGGCCAATTTAGCATGGCCAATCCACCGAACCTGCACATCTTTTTGGTTGTGGAGGTGAAACATACGCAGACACGGGGAGAGTTCTTTGTATTTCTAACGGGGACTATCCGCATCAGCCTGCCATGCTGCAGGTATAGCTCCCAGCAGCCTGATCGCATCCGAGGCCTGCCGCTGGAGCACGGAGGAGGGGGAGGGGGATAGTGAATCTGCTTTCCTTCGCGATTGGGACTCTGGTACAGGAATGAAGCTGGCTATCTGCGCCGACTCTGCCCGCCCATTAACGTGGTTGGGCAGAGCAGGAGCAAAGTCGGGGTGCATTTTGCCCCGTGCACAAGCTGATGGACGCTTGTCACTCCCTCCCCCTCAAAGCGGGGCTGGTTTCGCACAGTGGGCTAGATAGGTGGTTTGTAATGCAGAACAATGCCAGCAGCGCAGGTTCAATTCCCGTACCAGCCTCCCCGAACAGGCGCCGGAATGTGGTGACTAGGGGTTTTTCACAGTAACTTCATTGAAGCCTACTTGTGACAATAAGTGATTATTATTATTGTTATTTATCAACTTATTGGTGAATTCATACAGCTGCCTCATGGCACTTTACCAATTATTGAATTGTAGTCACTGTTGTAATGTAGGATATGCAGCAGCCCAGTAAGATCCCACAAATGGCAATATTATAATGGCCAGGTGTACTGTTTATTTGTGATGTCGATTGATAGGATAAATGTTGGTTGTTTAGCACAGGACTAAATCGCTGGCTTTTAAAGCAGACCAAGGCAGGCCAGCAGCACGGTTCGATTCCCGTAACAGCCTCCCTGAACAGGCGCCAGAATGTGGCGACTAGGGGCTTTTCACAGTAACTTCATTTGAAGCCTACTTGTGACAATAAGCGATTTTCATTTCATTTCATTTTCAAATAGTGCCACGGGATGGTTTGCTCCCAGCCCGGCAGGCAACTGGGATCTTGGTTCGCCCGATAGACAGAACCTCCGACAGTGCTGCACTCCCTCAACACTGGGATTTATCCTAAGATTCTCTGGGAAGCTAGAGAGGAGATTGCTGAGTCTTTGGCTTTGATCTTTAAGTCATCTTTGACTGCAGGAATAATGCCAGAAGACTGGAGGATAGCAAATGTTGTCCCCTTATTCAAGAAGGGGAGTAGAGACAACCCCGGTAACTATAGACCAGTGAGCCTTACTTCTGTTGTGGGCAAAATCTTGGAAAGGTTTATAAGAGATAGGATGAATAATCATCTGGAAAGGAATAATTTGATTAGAGATAGTCAACACGGTTTTGTGAAGGTTAGGTCGTGCCTCACAAACCTTATAGAGTTCTTTGAGAAGGTGACCAAACAGGTGGATGAGGGTAAAGTAGTTGATGTGGTGTATATGAATTTCAGTAAAGCGTTTGATAAGGTTCCCCACGGTAGGCTACTACAGCAAATACGGAGGCATGGGATTCAGGTTGATTTAGCAATTTGGATCAGAAATTGGCTAGCAGGAAGAAGACAAAGGGTGATGGTTGATGGGAAATGTTCAGACTGGAGTCCAGTTACTAGTGGTGTACCACAAGGATCTGTTTTGGGGTCACTGCTGTTTGTCATTTTTATAAATGACCTGGAAGAGGGCGTAGAAGGATGGGTGAGTAAATTTGCAGATGACACTAAAGTCGGTGGAGTTGTGGACAGTGCGGAAGGATGTTACAAGTTACAGAGGGACATAGATAAGCTGCAGCGCTGGGCTGAGAGGTGGCAAATGGAGTTTAATGCAGAAAAGTGGAAGGAATAACAGGAAGACAGAGTACTGGGCTAATGGTAAGATTCTTGGCAGTGTGGATGAGCAGAGAGATCTCGGTGTCCATGTACATAGATCCCTGAAAGTTGCCACCCAGGTTGAGAGGGTTGTTAAGAAGGATTATGGTGTGTTAGCTTTTATTGGTAGAGGAATTGAGTTTCGGAGCCATGAGGTCATGTTGCAGCTGTACAAAATTCTTGTGCGGCCGCATTTGGAGTATTGCGTACAATTCTGGTCGCCGCATTATAGGAAGGATGTGGAAGTATTGGAAAGGGTGCAGAGGAGGTTTACCAGAATGTTGCCTGGTATGGAGGGAAGATCTTATGAGGGAAGGCTGAGGGACTTGAGGCTGTTTTCGTTAGAGAGAAGAAGGTTAAGAGGTAACTTAATTGAGACATACAAGATGATCAGAGGATTGGATAGGTGGACAGTGAGAGCCATTTTCCTCAGATGGTGATGTCTAGCACGAGGGGACAGAGCTTTAAATTGAGGGGAGATAGATATAGGACAGATGTCAGAGGTAGGTTCTTTGCTCAGAGAGTAGTCAGGGCGTGGAATGCCCTGCCTGCAACAGTAGTGGACTCGCCAACACTAAGGGCATTCAAATGGTCATTGGATAGACATATGGACGATAAGGGAATAGTGTAGATGGGCTTTAGAGTGGTTTCACAGGTCGGCGCAACATCGAGGGCCGAAGGGCCTGTACTGCGCTGTAATGTTCTATGTTCTACTGCGCCAGAGCATCGGTGTCGATTTGTGATCCCTGGCATGGACTTGAACCGGGAATCTGGCGGCTAGGAGGCTGGCGCCCTGAGCTGGTGCGTGCTGGCAGGCTCATGGCTCGCTTCGTTCCCCAGCCCTGTCCAACATCCGGGCACGTCCACGCAGACTAAATGGCCCCGTCTGTTTGGCTTTGCTCCTCAGTTTGAGCGTCAAAGGCAACGACAATGGCCCTAACTCCGCCCTGTCTGAAACGAGGGCAGGCCAGACAATTGCTCAGTCCATGCTGACAAGCATGTAAGTCATCAATGAGTCACCAGAGATTGCCCAACTGTGCTTAACAAGTATGTCAAGTTCCTCATTAGCTGCAATAGCACCCCCCTAAGGTCTTATTTCTGTTATTCAGCTTTGTTAAGGTAATCCTACCTTGCAGAGCAAGTGAGGAGGGTTTGTGTCTTTTTCTGGAGGGCAGCCTGTTCATACACAGCCAGGCATGTTGAGACTTGTTCCTCCTGAAAAAGGCTGACCTGCTGGGCTTCAGCATTCTCTGGCAAGCAGAGAAGCGCCGTGTCGTTTGCAATGAAAACCTAATTTTAATCGTCTACATCTAGATTTTGATCAACTCTTGACTTGCAATTTTTTTTGGTTTTTGTTGTTGTTGTGTGCTCTTAACCCCCTCACCCCCCATCGCCCTCTTTGCTGTTTCTTTCATTCTCTCCGGGGCTTTGGGGGTGTGGGGTGCGGGGTTCGTCAGGGGAAGGACCGCTTGTTACGGGAGCTGCAGTCTGTACGGGAGACTCTCCGTGTTTACCAGGATCGGATGAGGAGCCTAGAGGAGGAGCGCGATAAAGCTAGCGAAGACTTTCGGAACTTTCGGGAGGTGGGTCAGCTTTTTACGTGATGTCCCGTTGTCGGGGTCTTTTTTGGGTTTCCTAAAATGCTGCGCTACATAAGGACGTCAGCCCCAAGAACAAATTACCCAATAACCTGCAAATGTATCCCATTTCCTATTCAATACATATCCAATTCCCTCGTCCAATTTGGTACAAAATAAGCAATGCACTCTAGATCCTATTAATGATGTAAATTCCCTCTGTATCTCCTCTGCTATGTTTACTAATTGTCTTTGAAATCTGTGTCCTCTGGTTACTGATCATCCTGCCATGGAAATGAAATGAAATGAATGAAAATCGCTTATTGTCACAAGTAGGCTTCAAATGAAGTTACTGTGAAAAGCCCCTAGTCGCCACATTCCGGCGCCTGTTCGGGGAGGCTGTTACAGGAATCGAACCGTGCTGCTGGCCTGCCTTGGTCTGCTTTCAAAGCCAGCGATTTAGCCCTGTGCTAAACAGTATCTCCACAGTATACAGACCGTTAGACATAGGAGCAGAATTAGGCCACTTGGCCCATCAAGTCTGCTCCGCCATTCAATCATGGCTGATATTTTTCTCATCCCCATTCTTCTGCCTTCTCCCCATAACCCCTGATCCCCTTATTAATCGAGAACCTATCAACCTCTGTCTTAAAGACACTCAGGGATTTGGCCTCATCAGCCTTCTGTGGCAAAGGGTTCCACAGATTCACCACCCTTTGGCTGAAAACATTCCTCCTCATCTCTGTTTTAAAGGGTCGTCTCTTCAGTCTGAGGCTGTGCCCTCGGGTTCTAGTTTTTCCTACAAGTGGAAACATCCTCTCCACATGCACTATCCCGGCCTCTCAGTATCCTGTAAATTTCAATAGAATCCCCCCTCATCCTTCTAAACTCCAACAAGTACAGACCCAGAGTCCTCAGCCGCTCCACATATGGGACCCTCTCTGTCTCCAGTGATTCCTGAAAGAGCCCCACCAACGCCTCAAAAATCTCTTCAGCTATCTGGTCCAGGTAATTTATCCACCTCCAGTCCTTTCAGTTTCCCCAGAATCTTCTCCTTACTGATGGCCACTGCACTCACCTCTGTCCCCTGATTCTCCTGAAGTTCTGGCATCCCACTGGTGTCTTGCACTGTGAAAACTGATGCAAAGTAATTATTCAATTCCTCTGCCATTTCTTTGTTTCCTATTACAACTTCTCCAGCCTAATTTTCCAGTGGTCCAATGTCTATTCTTGCCTCTCTCTTTTATATATTGAAAAAACTCTTGCAATCTTCTTTTACATTACTAGCTAGCTTACACTCATATTTATTTCATCTTCTCCCCACTTATTGTTTTTTTTTTTTAGTTGTCCTCTGCTTGCTTTTAAAGGCTTCCTAATCCTCTGGCTTCCCACTAATGCTCGCCACCTTGTATGCTTTTTCTTTTTCTTTTATGCTGTCCTTGACTTCCCTCGACAGCCATGAATGCCTCGTCCTCCCCTTAGCATGTTTCCTCCTCCTTGGGATGAATTTCTGTGTGTCTCTCAAATAACCCCCAAAAACTCCTGCCATTGCTGTTCCACTGTCTTCCCTGCTAGGCTCCTTGTCCAATCAACTCTGGCCAGCTCCTCCCTCATGTCTTTGTAGTTGCCCTTATTTAATTGTAATACCGTTACATCTGATTGCAGCTTCTCTCCCTCAAACTGCAGGGTAAATTCTATCATATTGTGGTCACTGCCCCCTAAGGGTTCCTTCACCTTAAGTTTCCTAATCAAGTCTGCCTCATTACACATCACCAAATCCAGAATTACTTGTCCCCTAGTGGGCTCTGTCACAAACTGCTCCAAACAAATATCTTAGACATTCCGCAAATTCCTTTTCTGGGATCCACACCGACTTGATTTTCCCAGTCCACCTGCATATTGGAGTTCCCCATAATTATTGTAATATTGCCTTTCTTGTATGCCTTTTCTATCTCCTGATTAATTTTCTTTAAAAAAAATTTTTTTTTTTTATTCTCCTCCATTTTCACATTTTCTCCCACATTTACATCCATCAACAATAATCAGCAAGATATGTCAGTCCCCATAATAACAACAACGATCCCATCTACCCACCAACCCCCAAACCTCAACCCACATGTTTACATAAACAAATGACAAAAAGGAATCAGGGATTACCCGTAGTCACACTTAATCTTACACAGCTCCCACCCCCCCACCCCAAGTCTCCAGCTCCTCCCGTCCACGGCCTCTTGTAAAACTCCTCCCCCTACCCTCGGTTCCTTCCCCCCCAACTTTCCACCCCGGCTAGACCACTCGTACCCTGTTCTGCCACGCTCCGATGGCCGCAGCCCCTCCCCCCACCTCACTCCCGTTCACTAGCCGGCACACACTGGCCAGCGTGGAGGCCCCCGCCCGGGTCCCTTTCCCACTTGCCAGGCCCCAGGAAAGCCCAAAGATCCCCTTTTAGCACACAAACCCCACCTATCCACCTACACCCCAATGAACTCTCATTTTGAGTGAAAGTTCCGTCCCTTCCCTTGTCCAAATATATACCACCTTGGCTCCTTTAATCTCTACACCCGCGTGCAGTGATACAAAAAAGAAGAAAATACAGTCATGAGGTTACATCGGCACATGGCCATTCCTCAATTTGTCAGTTCTGCCACAGTCCTTCTGCTTTCGCAAACTCCTCCGCTGCTTCCGCCGTTCCAAAATAAAAGTCCCTGAGCTTGTAAGTCACCCTCAGCTTCGCTGGATATACAATGCCGCACCGCACCTTGCTAATGTACAGTGCCCTCTTCACCCGGTTGAAGGCAGCCCGCCTCCTTGTCAGCTCCACCGTAAAGTCCTGGTATGCACGTACACCAGCTCCAGACCACTGCATCACCCGCATCTGCTTGGCCCAGCTCAGGACCTTCTCCTTCACACTGTACCTACGGAAGCACAGAATCACTGCCCTTGGCGGCTCACTCGCCTTTGGTACAGGCCTCCACGACCGATGAGCCCAATCCAGTTCATATCGGGAGGGGTCCTCCCCCTCCCCCAGTAGTTTTGCCAGCATCGCGGCAAAATACTCAGTCGGCTTTGGTCCTTCAACACCTTCGGGCAGCCCCACAATCCTCAAGTTCTGTCGCCTGGATCTATTTTCCAGGTCTTCCATTAATCCTCGCAGATCCTTGTTAGTATCCTTCACCTTCCGCATCTCTTTCCCCATCGAGGCAAGTTGATCACCGTGCTGCAATAACATCTCCTTCACTTCCTTCAGCGCCTCCCCTTGCTCTCGCACCTCCGCCACTGCGCTCGCCACCTCCGTCCTCACCGGGGAAACCGCCTCCTCCACCAGCACACTCAAAACCTCCCTCATCTCCTTCCTCACCGTCTCCATGCATTTCGCAATCTGCGCCAACTGCTTTTCAAATTCCGCAGCCATCACCGTGGTTATTTCTTCAGCCGTAAGCAGTGCGGCCTTCCCTGGTGCTCCAGCCTCCATTTTTCCTGGTGACCCCGCGGTGACCTTTCCACTCCCCGACGGACCTCCAGCTGGTTTTTTTTTCGGCCGTTTTTTTGCTCACCCTCGACACTTTTCTTTGGGGTTATTTTCCCTCCTGTGTCTTCTCAGTGCCTCCTCCGTGCCTTCCCCCTGCTTCTGCCGCCTCCGCGGACCCTGGGACCGGGCTTAAAGCCCCGAAATTGCCGTTCACGAGCGGGGGCTCTCCATTGTGCGGCTGCCTCCCGCCCGCCGTCACCGGAAGTCCTCCTGATATATTTTCTGCCCCACATCCTGACTACTCCTAGGGGGCCTGCAATTCCTCAACTTTACCCAAACAGATTCTATGCCTTCTGATCCTATATCGCTCCTTGCTATCGATTTAAGTTAATTCCTTACTAACAATGCAACCCCGCCCCCTTTGCCCATCTGCCTGTCCTTGCGATAGGACACATATCCTTGGATATTTAGATCCCAGCCCTGATCCCCTTTCAGCCATGTCTCTGTGATGCACGCAACATCATACACGCCAATTTCAATGTTTTTATAATCTTTATTGTCACAAGTAGGCTTACATTAACACTGCAATGAAAGTTACTGTGAACAGCCCCTAGTCGCCACACTCCGGTGCCTGTTCGGGTACACAAGAGAGAGAATTCAGAATGTCCAAGTCACCTCACGAACACCTCTTTGGGACTGTGGGAGGAAACCGGAGCGCCCGGAGGAAACCCACACAGACCCGGGGAGAACGTGCAGACTCCGCACAGACAGTGACCCAAGCCGGGAATCGAACCTGGGACCCTGGAGCTGCGAAGCAACAGTGCTAACCACTGTGCTACCGTGCTGCCCAATGTGCACAACAAGCTCATTTACTTGCCCCATCTCTGTCTTCATGGCCTCCTCGAGTTTGTGGAGCTCCTTCTCTTCAGGCTTTTTTGTTGCCTTTTCTGTTCTTCCGGCCCCGGAGCTGCTGCTTGGCATGTCTTGTCCGGAGGGTGTTGGAGGAAGGTAAGGGGTGTCTTCTCCCGATTTAAGCGGACTATTTTGGGCTTAAAGTGCCTAATTCCAAGATGAGAGTCACCTTCCTTGCGGTCCACGCAGCACGTCCCCACCACCGGAACATCCAGGTGGTTTTTAAAGGATGTGAGGCAACCCGCCTCTGCCACCCTCCCAGGCAGCGCGTTCCAGACCCGCCTCTACCACCCTCCCAGGCAGCGCGTTCCAGACCCGCCTCTACCACCCTCCCAGGCAGCGCGTTCCAGACCCGCCTCTACCACCCTCCCAGGCAGCGCGTTCCAGACCCACCTCTACCCCCCTCCCAGGCAGCGCGTTCCAGACCCGCCTCTACCACCCTCCCAGGCAGCGCGTTCCAGACCGTCACCACCCTCTGGGTAAAAACTCTTTTCCTCACATCCCCCCTAAACCTCCTGCCCCTCACCTTGAACACTGTGTCCCCTCGTGACTAACCCTTCAACTAAGGGGAGGAGCTGCTATCTATCCAGCCTGTCCATGCCCTCATAATCTTGTGCACCTCGAACAGGTCACCCCCTCAGTCTTCTCTGCTCCAGCGAAAACCACCCTAGCGTATCCAACCTTCTCTTCATAACTTAAGGGTGCTCTTTCAGAGGGTCAGTGCAGACTCGATGGGCCAAATGGCCTCCTGCAGTGTAGGAATTCATGTGGTTCTAATGTTATCATTTATTGTGAGGGTAATTTATTACAAAAGTATATAGAACACTAATGAGACCACATCTGGAGTATTGGTCACCTTATTTAAGGAAGGATGTTAATGCGTTAGAACCCGTTCAGGTTTACTGGACTCATACCTGGAATGGCCAGGTTGACTTATGAGGAAAGGTTGGACAGGTGAGGCTTGTATCCGCTGGAGTTTAGAAGAATAAGAGGCGACTTGATTGAGACATACAAGATCCTGAGGGGCATTGACAAAGTACATAGATGCATAGACATATAGAGAAGAGGAGCAGGAGGAGGCCTTTTGGCCCTTCGAGCCTGCTCCACCATTCATCACGATCATGGCTAATCATCCAATTCAGTAGCCTAATCCTGCTTTCTCCCCATAGCCTTTGATCCCATTCTCCCCAAGTGCTACATCCAGCCGCCGCTTGAATATATTCAAAGTTTTAGCAGCAACTACTTCCTGTGGTAATGAATTCCACAGGCTCACCACTCTTTGGGTGAAGAAATGTCTCCTTTTCTCTGTCCGAAATGGTTTAACCTGAATCCTCAGGCTGTGACCCCTGGTTCTGGACACACCCATCATTGGTAGCATCTTCCCTGCATCTACCCTGTCTAGTCCTGTTAGAATTTTATACGTCTCTATGCGATCCCCCCTCATTCTTCTGAACTCCAGCGAGAACAATCCCAACCTAGTCAATCTCTCCTCATATGACAGTCCCACCATCCCTGGAATCAGTCTGGTAAACCTTCGCTGCACTCCCTCGAGAGCAAGAACATCCTTCCTCAGAGAAGGAGACCAAAACTGCACACAATACTCCAAGTGTGTCCTCACCAAGGCCCTGTGTAATTGCAGCAACACATCCCTGCTTCTATACTCAAAACCTCTTGCAATGAAGGCCAACATACCTTTAGCCTTCTTTACCGCCTGCTGCATCTGCATGTTTACCTTCAGCGACTGGTGCACAAGGACACCCAGGTCCCGCTGCACACTCCCCTCTCCCAATTTACAACCATTCAGGTCATAATCTGCCTTCCTGTTTTTGCTTCCAAAATGAATAACCTCACAATTATCCAAATTATACTGCATCTGCCATTGGTTTGCCCACTCGCCCAACCAATCCAGATCTTGCTGTAGGATCCCTGAATCCTCGTCACAATTCACCCTTCCACCTAATTTGGTTTAATCTGCAAACTTTGAGATGTTACATTTTGTTCCCTCATCCAAATCATTAATATATATTGTGAATAGCTGGGGTCTTAGCACCCATCCCTGTGGTACCCCACTAGTTACTGCCTGCCAATTTGAAAAGGACCCATTAATCCCTACTCTTTGTTTCCTCTCCGCCAACCAGTTTTCTATCCACCTCAATACATTTCCCCCAATCCCATGCGCCTTAATTTTGCACAATAATCTCTTATGCGGGACTTTGTCAAACGCCTTCTAAAAGTCCAAATATACCACATCGACTGGCTCCCCCTTGTCGACTGTACTGGTTACCTCGTCAAAGAATTCCAACAGATTTGTCAAGCATGATTTCCCCTTCATAAATCCATGCTGACTCTGACTGATCCTGCCACTGCTTTCTAAATGTTCCGCTATAAAGTCCTTGATAATGGATTCAAGCATTTTCCCCACTACCGATGTTAGGCTTGGAGATGGATGTGGAAAGGATGCTTCCTCTTGTGGGAGAATCTAGAACTAGGGATCACTGTTTAAAAATAAGGGATCCCCCATTTAAAACTGAGATGACGTGAAATTGTTTTCCCTGAGGATTGTACGTCTTTGAAACTCTTACTGAAAGTGTGGTGGAAGCAGAGTCTCTGTATAGTAGAGGTGGATAGATTCTTGGTAAGAATGGGGGTGATTGGTTATCGCGGGTAGGCGGGATGCAGATCTGGGGTTACTATCAAATCAGCTACAATCTTATTAACTGGCGGGCAGGCTCGAGGGGCTGAATGGCCTCCTCCCACTCCTTGTTCATATGCTTTGTATATAATATAATATAATATGTTACACAATTGACATGTACTTTAACTATAAAAGCACAGATTGTCCATGGAACTGTCTCAATTTATCTTACGAGTTTCCTTCATTCAGGTTCAACATTCGGTGCTCATGAAAACCAATGAGGCCAATCAAAGGCTGACCGATTCCTTGCGAGTACAGACGGGCCTACACGATGAGGTGAATGAGCTGCGTCTCAAGTACAGCAAAGCCAGTCTGGTAAATACACTTATTGACAAAGTATTACTCTAAGACGGTGTTTTTCAAACTATTTTTTAACCTGGGACCCGTTTTTACCAACTGACCATCCTTCGCGACCCACGCCGGCCGACCTTCGCGACCCACGCCGGCCGACCTTCGCGGCCCACCATTTCCTCTTCCCTTTAATGCGAGAAGCGAGCGTGGGCTTATATTCTGTTGTCTAGAGTAGCGAAGAATGAGAAATGACCTTAAGAATTACTTAACTCAAAGCATTGTGAATCTTTTTAATCTCTAAAATTCACTATCAAAGAGAGTTCTGCAGACTCAGCCATTGAGAATATTCAAGACAGATGCAGTAAGACTGAATTGAATTTTTAAAACAGTCTTCTGGGTCAGCGCGCTGATGTCAGGAGGAGGCGGTGTACCTCTCTGGTCTCCGGGCATGCACACTGATGAGCGGGCACGCATGCACAGCGCGCCCGCATTCTTAAAGCCGGTTGCAGCGGCCGTTGCGCCTGAATTCCCATGATCGGGAATGCCGCAACGGATGCTTCCGCGACCCTCCCGCCACCCGCCCGTGGGTCGTGACCCCCATTTTGAAAATGCCTGCTCTAAGGGCTGTCAAAGTGTCCCAGTGGCTGGGCCGAGTTGCAGAACGCTTGGGCAGTGTCTCGCTCTCTTCCTCTTCACTCGCGGCTGCTTCCATCCCCACGGAACCTGTTCTCCATTTGGGCTCGCCGGGTAATGGTAAGGGATCGCTAACTTTGCTCTGCCGCTCGAAAAGCCCAGGGGGAGGTGAAGGACCGGAGACTCACCTGAGTCCTTGTTCACGTCCGAGCCTCCATCTCCCCACGCAGCACAATGGCCCTTTCGAAAATAGAAGGGTGGGGGATGGTGGGGGGGGGCCGGGTTGGGGGGGGGGCGGTATCCGATTGCCCAAGGGTTTGTCCGAGGGGGGATGATTGTGGGAAGCTATGCCCCCATCTCACCTGCACAACGTCCACCTGTCCTTGCAGGAGAAGGATGTGCTCTCCTCGAAATCGGTGAGACTGGAAGAGAGCGTTGCCAACCTGAGGACACAACTAACAAGTGCTGCGACAAAGAAAGAACGGTTCCTGCAGGTACAATTTTATTGTGGACATGTTTTTCCACGGAGTATAATTTAATCAGAGAGAAGGAGGTCAAAGTCTACCCACTGGGCCATTTTGGCTTACATTAACGCTGCAATGAAGTTACTGTAAAAATCCCCTAGTCGCCACACTCCGGCGCCTGTTCGGGTACACTGAGGGAGAATTCAGAATATCCAAATTACCCAATAGCATGTCTTTTGGGACTTGTGGGAGGAAACCGGAGCACCCGGAGGAAACCCACGCAGACACGGGAAGAACGTGCAGACTCCGCGCAGTGACCCAAGCCGGGAATCGAACATGGGACCCTGGCGCTGTGAAGCCTTAGTGTTAACCGCTATGCTACTGTGCTGCCCATGGTATTATTATGGCTGAGTGTGTCTATGATATCCCCAGAAAATAGTACATGTGAAGTAAAAAGAAGAAATGATCACCTGAAAATCTTGCTATTATTTTGTTGGCGGTGTCATAATATATATCTATGTATACAATGGAGTGCAGACAGGCAGTGATTGACACACAGGATGACCAGTAAGCACAAAGAACAGAGCAGCCAATCACCAGACAGGACACAACCACTATAAAGCCAAAGGGCACCAGTTTTCCCCCTCTCTCTCGGGACCCAGCCTCTGAGACAGTCAGAGCTCGTGAGCTAGCCAGTGCCTACACCATGTGGTAGCTAGGTTAGTCTGGTCAGGCTAGTGTCAGGTCTCCAGTCAAGTCAGCATAGTGTCAACCCACAGTTGAACATGTATAATAGTTTGGATGTTGAATAAAATCGTGTTGCATTTTATCAACTGTTGGAGGTCTGTCTCTCGCTACACTGCATCAAGTGCAGTTCACCTCGACCCAGTCTACCCAACACATCATGGTACCAGCTGAGTGACCCAACACATCAGGCGGGGAGGGTGTGACGTCGGAGAAACGTTGACATAATGGTTTAGCGAGTGTTGGTTTCCCACATGTTACAGGAGAAGCTGGATTTACACAAGCAGGTTCAGCACTTGACCCTCGAGTTGGAGCGAGCCCTGAGGGGGAGGGAAGGCTTCGATGACCAGGTCGCTGATCTCCACACGGAGTTGGTGAGCACCAAATCTCAGGCCAACAGACAAGACCAGGAGAAGGTCTTACTGAAGGAAAAACTAGCAGCCGTCAAACAGGTATGCCGTCTGTCCTTTATTAAAAATAAATATTGAATGTAGCAATGCAGGTTCATAATGATACATTTAAAAACAAAAGTCAACCAAAACACCAGGGTTCAATATTAGAGGGACAGAACTGAACAGCAGAGAAGTTCTAAACTTGCATCAAATCTTTGGTTAGGCCACATTTGATGTGGGCAATGTCTGGCACGGTGGTTAGCACTGCTGCCACATAGCATAGAACATAGAACATAGAAAAATACAGCACAGAACATGCCCTTCGGCCCACGATGTTGTGCCGAACCTTTGTCCTAGATTAATCATAGATTATCATAGAATTTACAGTGCAGAAGGAGGCAATTCGGCCCATTGAGTCTGCACCTGCTCTTGGAAAGAGCACTCCACCCAAGGTCAACACCTCCACCCAACACTAAGGGCAATTTTGGACACTAAGGGCAATTTATCATGGCCAATCCACCTAACCTGCACATCTTTGGACTGTGGGAGGAAACCGGAGCACCCGGAGGAAACCCACGCGCACACGGGGAGGATGTGCAGACTCCGCAGACAGTGACCCAAGCCGGAATCGAACCTGGGACCCTGGAGCTGTGAAGCAATTGTGCTATCCACAATGCTACCGTGCTGCCCTTAAGAACAAATTAATCTACACTATATCATTTAACCGTAATCCATGGTAATCCATGTACCTGTCCAATAGCTGCTTGAAGGTCCCTAATGTTTCCGACTCAACTACTTCCACAGGCAGTGCATTCCATGCCCCCACTACTCTCTGGGTAAAAAACCTACCTCTGACACCCCCCCCCCCCCCCCCCCCCCCCTATATCTTCCACCATTCACCTTAAATTTATGTCCCCTTGTAATGGTTTGTTCCACTTGGGGGAAAAAGTCTCTGACTGTCTACTCTATCTATTGCCCTGATCATAGCAGCAGGGACTTGGGTTCAATTCCGGCTTCGGGTGACTGTGTTGACGTGGGTTTCCTCCGGGTGCTCCGGTTTCCTCTCACAGTCCAAAGATGTGCAGGTTAGGTAGATCGGCCATGCTAAATTTCCCCTGAGTGTCCAAAGGATGTGTGCAGGTGAGGTAAGATTATGGGGTTACAGAGATCAGGCGGGGGGGGGGGGGGGGGGGGGGGGGGCGCATGAGTAGGGCGCTCTTTCAGAGAGTCGGTGCAGGCTTGATGGGCCGAATGGCCGCCTCCTGCACTTTAAGAATTCTAGGTTTCTATTCTAGGTTTCTATTGACTGAGCACAGTTCCGGCCACCACATTACAGGAATGATGTGGATGAGATTTGGGGGAACATTGCAAGGCAGGACTGAGAGATTATAGATATTAGGATGGATTGAACAGGCTGGGTTCTTTTCTCTGGGAAAGTGAAGTGTGAGGGGCGATTTGGTAGAAGTCTTCATAATTATAAAACTGGCTGAAATGGCAGGTCTCCAGCGGATCGGGGGAAACAAAACTAAGTGTCATAAATATCGGATAGTCACTTAACATCTGTAGGGCGAGAAAACAGAGTTAATGCTTTGAGGCCCTCTAACTCTTCCTCAGAACTAAAGAGAGAGAAATTATGATTATATATAAGAGGGGGTGGGACAACTGGAGCAGTGATTGGTGGGAGCTGGGAGAGATTGTAACAACGATGTAGCAAAGCTCAAGAACAAGTGACAGATGGCCCAGTGGGGGAGTTTTTTTTTGTTGCATCGGAACAAAAAAAAATGCTTGGGATAGTATAAAATAAAGGTAAAGATGGAGGAGAAAGGTCACCGTCTAAACGTTGAGTCCTGAGAGCTGTGACATGCCTAATTTGGAAGATGAAATGCTGCTCTTCCAGTTAGCGTTGGGCTTCACTGGAGCGTTGCAGCAGGCCAAAGGCTGACACGTGGGCATGGAGAGGAAGGTGCGGAGTCAAAGTGGCGAGCAACAGGAAGGTTGGGGTCATGCCTGCAGGCTGATCGAAGGTGTTCCGAAAAGTGGTCACCCTGTCTGAGTTCACTCTCCCCAGTGTAGAGGAGACCACATTGGGAGCAGCGACTACAGGAGACCAAACTGAAGGCGGTGCAAGTGAAAAGTTGCTTAACCTGGAAATGGAACGTACTGCCATATTGGTTGAGACGACCGAGATGGGTGTATTTACAGGGAAGCTGTGGGAACACATGAGGGAGAAAGGACTAGAAGGATATGTTGGCGGGGTTGGATGAAGGTGGGTGGGAGGAGGTTCACATGGAGCATAATCGCAAGCATGGAATCGGATGGGCTGAATGGCCTGTTTCTCTGCTGTAAATCCCATGGGAATGTATTGTAATCCTCCCTCTACGTAGCTGACACCCGTTTATCCAGCATTCTGAGCACCGCTGGCCGCCGCCACCTCACCGTGCTCTTTCCCTTGCCAGGTGAACGAGAAGCTCACCTCCGAGCTCGGCGAGTCCCGCCGGCGATTGGAGCTGTGCCAGGACCAGCTCCACCAGCTGCAGGCCGAGAAGAAGATCGTCAGCAATCAGATCGAAGCTCTGGAAACGGAGCGTGGCCAGCTGGTCAGCGAGAAAGAGATGTTGCTGACCGCCGTGCAGTCAGATGACAAAGCGCATGAGGACGAGCTTCTCGCTCTGAGGCAAAACTGCAAGGAGCTCTGGTAAATATGGGACGTTGGTCGGGGAAATCCAGTGCGGACAATGGCAATCATCTATTTTTCCCAGTAAATTGTGTGAAGAATGAGTCTGTCTTCCCAGCACATACAACAACAACATTTTATAGACGGGAGATGGTGGAGTAGCGGTGATGTTATAGGAATAGTGATCCAGAGACCCAGGGATCGCGGGTTCAAATCCCACCACGGCAGCTGGCGGAATTAAAATTCAATTAAAAACCGCATCTGGTTCACCATCACAGAATAATACAGTGCCAAAGAGGCCCTTCGAGTCTGCACCCACACATGAAAAACACCTGACCTGCCTGCCTAATCCCACTTGCCAGCACTTGGCCCGTAGCCTTGAATGTTGTGATGTGCCAATTGCTCATCCAGGTACTTTTTAAAGGATGTGAGGCAACCCGCCTCTACCCCTCTCCCAGGCAGCGCGTTCCAGACCGTCACCACCCTCTGGGTAAAAATGTTTTTCCTCAAATCCTCACTAAGCTTCCTGCCCCTCACCTTGAACTTGAGTCCCCTCGCGACTGACCCTTCAACTAAGGGGAACAGCTGCTCCCTATCCACCCTGTCCATGCCCCTCATAATCTCGTCCACCTCGATCAGGTCGCCCCTCAGTCTTCATTGCTCCAGCGAAAACCACCCAAGCCTATCCAACCGCTCTTCATAACTTAAATGTTCCACCCCAGGCACCATCCTGGTGAATCACCTCTGCACCACATCCAGTGCAATCACATCCTTCCTATAATTTGGTGACCAGAATTGCACACAGTACTCCAGCTGATGTGTTATGGATCCAGACCAGAACCCCAATTTTGATTAAGATCCTGGACTAGAACCCAGCAATTTGCGTTTGGTAAAAGTGTGAATAAATGCTATTACACCACAGGACTGACAACACTGACCAGTAGACAGCTTTTATATTAAAACAAACTTTAATTTGAACACCGAATTAAGCACATTAGCAACAAAGAAATAGCTTTACAGTTAACAGGTACAACATCTTAACTTGCTTCCTGAAATCTGCCTCTACATTCCAATTAAGCAAACTCATATATGTTGTTATGGGCCAGGGTTTAGAGAACCCCAAAAGTGTATCATGGAGTTCATCTGACCCACAACTTTTAATAGATTGTGGTATGGGGAGCACACGGCCCACTCTACAGGTGTGGGACAGCAGAAATGGAAAAGTATTTTTTAAAGCAAAACAATGTTTATTCTATGAACTCAAGTTAACCTTTTTAAAACATACAGTGAACATCTTCGCAACCATCAATTCAAATATAACTCCCAAAGAATACAACACCAAGTAATCCTTAAGCAGGCCTTTTAACTTCCAAAAGACTTTTTAAAAAAACCTTTAAACAGAAGCACACCAGGTTAAAGTCACTACTGAGAGCAGTTATTAGTTTTACATCACCAAAGGATCGATTTACAGTCTTTAGATTACAGAGAGAGAGACTCCTACACCTTCTGGCTGTGACTGCAGCTATCCAACTCTGAAAACGAAACTAAAACACACCCTGCAGCAAACAGCCTAAAACGAAAGTAAAAAGCTGACAGACCGCCCAGCTCCACCCACACTCTGACATCACTGATAAACACCCATTTCTTAAAGGTGCTCGCACGTGACAATGTATAAAGTTAACAACTTGGTTTTACTTGTTGCTCTTGGTGCAGAGTCCATGGAGAGAGAAGCGTTTTGGGACCGGACTGAAAATTAGCTGCCTTTACAGGCAAAGCTGGCCCTTCCCATTAGCTATTTTGTTACACTCAAAGCACACAGCATTCATATGTCTCCTGTTACAGGATATGCGTTGACTCTAAAATGAACTGATCATTAAACTGACCCTCGCATGACGAGGTGGAGGTGACAGATCCCATGGCGCCATTTTGAAGGAAAGTTGGCCCTCGTGTCCTGACCCAATATTTATCACTCAATCAACGTCACAAAGAAAGAGAGTCTCTGGTCATTTATCACATTGCTACTTCTGGGAGCTTGCTGTGTGCAAATTGGCTTCCTTGTTTCCTACTTCACAGGAATGATGACAACGGCACTTTGGGATGCCCAGTTAGACATGCGAAGTATGATGTAAATACAAGTCTACTTCTTTCTGTCACTCCATAAATGGTTGTTAACCAGCCACTCGCCATAATTGCGACTGTCCATCAGTGTTGAACCTTTCCGATTCACACCCTGGTTTTTCTTTTCCTCAGGGCCTCTGAAGCTGACTTGAGGGAGCACCGGGGGTGCCTGGAGGCGGAGTTGGAGAGGAAGGCCGAGGAACTTGCTGCAATTACTCTGGAGCAGCATCAAGTAGCTCAACACTGGAAGGAGAAATGGCAAGAGACTGCCGAGGCTCTGAAAGCCAAGGAAAAGGAACTGCACTTGGCGACTGTGAAACCACAGGGAAAGAATGAGAAGGTATGGCCATTTTACCGGGAGAGCAACAGTTGGCTTATGTCCAGGGGAGACGTTTACCTGAACGGTTTCAGTGGTAAAACGATCGTACTGACACTATACTGAGGCATGTGCAATAGGGGTCAACCAACTAAACCACCATAATTCACTGATGTGCTGTGTAAGGTTCTGTTTTATTAATATGTTGAAGTGTTGCGGTTATACAGACCTCAGTCAGATATCCTGTTAGGATTTTGATCAGACCAATTGTTAAAATTATTTTGGGTTATCAATGACAACAGGGGGAGGAGACGATGGCGGAATGATAGAATCATAGAATTTACAGTGCAGAAGGAGGCCATTCGGCCCATTGAGTCTGCACTGGCCCTTGGAAAGAGCACCCTACTGAAGCCCACACTTCCACCCTATCCCCGTAACCGAGTAACCCCACCTACCCTAAGAGAAATTTAGCATGGCCAGTTCACCTAACCCGCACATCTTTGGCCTGTGGGAGGAAACCGGAGCACCCGGAGGAAACCCACGCAGACACCGGGAGAACGTGCAGACTCCACACAGTGATCCAGCGGGGAATCGAACACGGGATCCTGGCGCTGTGAAGCAACGGTGCTGACCACCGTGCTACTCTACCGCCCATAATGATAATTCACAGTG
Source organism: Scyliorhinus torazame (assembly GCF_047496885.1). Taxonomy (NCBI): domain Eukaryota; kingdom Metazoa; phylum Chordata; class Chondrichthyes; order Carcharhiniformes; family Scyliorhinidae; genus Scyliorhinus; species Scyliorhinus torazame. The sequence continues at coordinate 13,293,726 of NC_092736.1, forward strand.
CTAGAAAGGCAGCTGCCTTTAAGGGTAAACCAGGACTTGCTTCAGAGTGAATGGAGAGCGGGTGACGTTCATTGAAAGACTGCTTCAATTGAAGAATTGGAGATTTCCCCAGTTGGGGAGGCCCTTGGACAGGGAGAGGATCCAGAAGGGAAGAGTGGAAACTAGTGGAACTGCAGCTTCGCAATAAAACAGTTGTGAATCATCGAAATATCTGCTGCCTAATTCGGTAAATGGCTATTCACCTGTGTAACAATAATGTCACTGGGCTGGTAAGCTAGAAGGCCAGGCTAATGACCTGGGAATATGGGTTCAAATCCCGCCACGGCAACTGGTGGAATTAGAATTTGATTAATAAAATCTGGAATTGAAAACTAGCCTCCGTAATGGTGACATTTTGAAGTATCATCGATTGTCGTTTTAAAACCCGTCTGCTTCCGAACTGAGTGACATGCTCATCCACTTCAAAGGGCGCTTAGGAGCCAACCATATTGCTGTGTTACATATAAATCAGCATTAGTCAGTACAGTAAGTGAAGTCACCACAGTCCCAGATGACCACTGGCTGCGTTCCCCTTTGAGGGGGTAGAGCTGACTGGTGGCGATTTAACCGGAGGATCACCGCACCTCAGGTGAGGGGCAAGGTTGAGAAGGCGGAGCCTTCATCAATAACCTCAGCCAGGTACGGGAATCGAACCCACTCTGTTGGCCTTGCTCTGCATCACGTACCAGGTGTCCAGTCAACTGAGCTAAACCGGAGGGAGGAAATCAGTACTACGTAAAGTAGCATAAAGGGTTAATGTAAAATATGTAGTCTACATCATTGTTGACTTAGGATCACATGATAACAGGGCACGGAGAGCGATGGTTCTATGTTGAGTCTCGTGCAGAGTGCACCTTGTAAATAGCTAGCATAATGTTCAATACAAGGTAGAGTTTGCTCACCGTATTTCCTCCAGCCTTGTCTTTGAGTCCAGATCCATAACTACCGCTTTCCGGATTGAAAAAAACAACAGTAACAGAATCGACTGATTTCCGTCCCTAAAGGTAACCACTTTGGGTTTTTAATGTCTATCTGACAGCTACGCGGTCGCGTTTACTGTCACCAACGTTTCATTTCCAAATGGCAAATTCCCAAAGCGGGATCTATAATTCACATTCTCGAGATTTACTGGCCCATTGCCAGCCCGCCGCTGTACCCTCAACATTTAGGTTTTGGGTTAAAAGCGAGGTAGGACCTGTTTCGGACGACTGTCGGCTTTTTCTTTTTGAGATGGAACCTTTACTCCTTTGCAGGCTGACCTGTCGGGGGGTTGTGAGAGTTTTGCGGCTGACCTGGAAGAGCTGTTGGAGCTGAGGGCCACATTAACCAGGTACAATTGCGTCAGTCACGAAGAGGCTTTCAAATGTCACTTCTGTCTTTGTTAGTGATGTTGCATAGCTTCGAGAACTCTGACCTGTAGAGGTTTTTATTAAAATCACTGTTGACAGTACTTTGCTGCAACGTTAATAATGATTTTGGTCATGACAAGTCGCATATAAATTACAGCTCTGAAACAGAGTGTCCCGCTCATCTGTGTTTGTATTCTGCACAAGTCCTCTCAGAATATCCTTCTATTTTTTTCTCCCTTGTATGTTTATCTCTCACCCCCTTAAAGCCATCTCTGCGACTCACCTCAACTCAATATTGTAGCAGGTTCCATAGCCTCGCCCTCCCTGGGTAAAGAGACTATCCCCAATTTCATATTGGGTTTATAAGCGACCATCTTATATTCATGGCCCTCAGTTATGCACTCCCCCACAAGCAGTGACATTTTCTCCATGTCTACCCTATCAAACCCTGTTCATAATTTTAAAAGCCGCTTGTAGGAGAATCCAGAGCTGGGGGGGGTCACTGTTTAAAAATAAGGGGTCATTTAAGAGAGGGATGAGGAGAAATTATTTTTTCTAAGGGCTGTGAGTATCCGAAACTCTCTTCCTCAAAAGGTGGTAGAACGAGAATCTTTTTTAAGGCAGTCAGCTACAGTTGTATAGAACCTTGGTAAGGCCGCCCTTGGAATATTGCGCACATTTCTGCTCGCCACACGACCAGAAGGATGTGGAGGCTTTGGAGAGGATGCAGAGGAGGTTTACCAGGATGTTGCCTGGTCTGGAGGGTGTTAGCTATGCGGAGAGGCTGAATAGACTCGGACTGTTTTCATTAGAACGACAGAGGTTGAGGGGCGACCTGATAGAGGTCTACAAGATTATGAGGGGCATGGATAGAATGGATGGGCAGGCACTCTTTCCCAGGGTGGGGAGGGTCAGTCAGGAGGGGGCATAGGTTTAAGGTCCGTGGGGCAAAGTTTAGAGGAGATGTGCGAGGCAGGTTTTTTACGCAGAGGGTGGTGAGTGCCTGGAACGCATTGCCAGGGGAGGTTGTGGAAGCAGATACATTTACGGAGTTCAAAAGGCATCTCGACAAACACATGGATAGGATGGTTCTAGAGGGATATGGCACAAGGGAGTGCTGAGGGTTTTGGCCAAGGATGGTACAGGCTTGGAGGGCCTGTTCCCGTGCTGTATTGTTCTTTGTTCTTGACTAACAAGGGGGTTGGAAGGCTATCGGGGGTCGTGAATAGTGGAGCAGGCTTGAGGGGCTGAGTGGCCTACTTCTAATTGGTATGTTGGTCGCGTGTTCTTCACCATCCTCTACTTTCTCTTTCCTTGTGAACAGAATTGCAATCTACTCGGCCTTTCAGGGTAGCTGTCTGAATAGGTTTAGAATCAATTGATTTCTAACTTGGTAAAAGAATGGGAACAAAGTTTGTGTAAAATGAGGCTGATGGGGTTCAATAGAGCAATGGCCACATTGTCAAATCATCAACAGCTCGATGTTTGAAAGTAAATCGCTGCGTTATTTGTCTGTTGTTTCATTCAAGAAAATATTTTCCCCCCAAATACCCAATTAATGGGAAATGTGTCCCCTGCCAGTGTACACATTTTATTCCATTTCCAGGGCATCTGATTGCTTTGACTGCCATCAGTTTTCTCTCGTGTTTTAAAAAAAAATGTAAGCACCCAATTTGTTTTTTTTCCAATTAAGGGGCAATTTAGCGTGGCCAATCCACCTAGCCTGCACCTCTTTGGGTTGTGAGGGCGAAACCCACGCAGACACGGGGAGAATGTGCAAACTCCACACGGAGAGTGCCCCAGAGCCGGGATCGAACCCGGATCCTCAGCGCCGTGAGGCAGCAGTGCTAGCCACTGCGTCACCGTGCCGCCCAGATTTTCTCTATTGGTATCTCGTTGCAGTTCTCTCGAGCATCCACCACCTCCTTCGAGCACCAGTCTACAATTGAACCGTCACACCGCTCTAACTCCTCATCCACTATTTCATAGATCTTCTCACAGTGAAGACTTTCCTTTTTGTTGAATGAGGTGACTGGTGTCCACGTCGACACAGACCACTATGTCCCTTCAGGGTCCGCAATCGGTGGTGAACGATATCGGGATTGGGGTGCAGGGTGGCACCTTTTTGGGTTCGATGGGACCACTTCCTTGGAAGGCGAGGAACTAAATGGAATTTGAGAAAATGGGTATATAAGTCGCTGGAAGGGTGGGTGAAAATCCAAATGGTGGACAGGGTTTCATTTCTATTGGAATAGAATACAAATATTGGGGAGTTAGTGTGAATTTTCTTTTGAACCTTGGGCCAGGCCATGCTTGCAGGATGCGATCCAAAGAGAGACATGATGTGCTGGTTGAGTGGATTGGCCATGCTAAATTGCTCTTTCGTGTCCAGGGATGTGGAGGTTAGGTTAAAGGGTTATTGGGATAGGGCGGAGAAGTGGGCTTGGGTGGATTGCTCTTTCAGAGGGTCGTTGCAGATTCGATAGGCCGAATGGCCTCCTTCTGCACTGCAGGGATTCTTTGAGTTCCTGTTTCCCAATTATAAAAAAGGGAGAAATTGCAGGAAATATTTAGAAGATGTCACCAGAATTGAGAAGATGTGACCACCAAGAAAGGCTTTCTTAAAAACTGTACATCGAAACGTTTATTTGGAAAGTACTTTGAACGTGATGAGACGTTATAAAGAAAGGTTTCAGGGCAACACGGTGGCGCATTGGTTAGCACTGCTGCCTCACGGCGCCGGGGTCCCAGGTTCGATCCCGGCTCTGGGTCACTGTCCGTGTGGAGTTTGCACATTCTCCCCGTGTTTGCGTGGGTTTCACCCCCACAACCCAAAGATGTGCAGGCTAGGTGGATTGGCCATGCTAAATTGCCCCTTAATTGGAAAAAATGAATTGGGTGCTCTAAATTTAGAAAAAGAAACGTTTGACACCGAGTGACATAAGGCGGGTAGACAAAAGCTTGGTCAATGAAGTCGGTTTTCAGGAGCATCTTTTGGGAAGAAAGGGGTGTGGAGAGTTTTAGAGAGAGAATTCCTGAGCTTGAAGCAGAGGCAGCCAGAGCTGGGAAAAGGAAATGTTGGAGGCACATAATTGGCTGTGGTGTCCCGACACACAACACCCTGATTGGCTGCGGTGTCCCGACACATAACACCCTGATTGGCTGTGGTGTCCCGACACATAACACCCTGATTGGCTGTGGTGTCCCGACACACAACACCCTGATTGGCTGGGGGGCACTTGGGGACGTCCAGGAACTGAGGTGACTTGGCGCCACCATCAGTTTGACCTTTTGATAGCTGGTGCGCTGGTGCGACCCGGGCTGTGATTGGTCACCTTCCTCTCCTGGTTTCAGAATGACGGCGGAGAGGGTGCAATCGAGAAAGCAGCAAGAGGAGAGTGAGCGAATCATTCACCTCCTCCAGCTCCAGAGAGACATCAACAGCGAGTCGGTAAGTATCACCGCCTGCAGCCCGTTGAGCGAACTTTCCATTTCGACTGATCGCTGGTTCATCGCCTGTCTCCCTTTCACCCCCCCCTGCCCCATGCCAGACGCTGCAAGGTTCTCCGAGTTTCGCCGGTAAGCTGGACGATCTCCACGTTGAACTCCAGCGGAGCCGGTAAGTTCCTGAATCCACGATGGGCGATTCGCCCTCTCTCCTTTCGCTGTGAAGTTTGAATTGAAGGGGTTGGGGGTTGGGGGCGGGGTCTTGGTGGAAAAATCAAGGGGTTGAAGTGAAGACATTTACAAATTCCTCTTGTTTTCACGCAGTGACAGAATACATGAACTCGAGAAAGAGAAGGTTGAGATGGAAAAGGAGTTGAAGAAATTTAAGGTAATCTGTGGAAAGAAAAACGCAAGTCGGTTTGGAATAATTGTCCTTATCGATGTGACCCAGTGATAACTCCGCATTATAATGGTGAGAGTGCGTGTGTGTCCTTGGGCTCGGGTATGAGTGCCCATACCCATGTGTGCAGGGGCACATCTGTCCACAATATATTTTCAGGACTGTACCTGATTACATTGATTTCCCAACTTCTTTCTCGACGCAAAAGAACAAAATACCGCAGGCACTGGAAATCTGAAATAAAAATAAAAATTGCGAGAAATACTCAGCAGGGACGTTTCACGTCGAAATGACCTTTCATCGGAACCAACCAATTTAAGATGGTCAGTTGAGTTCACAACATGGCTCATTTACACTTGCTGGAAGCGACATAGGTTCGTACACGCGGACCCGTTCCATGCAAACAAAAGAAATATGATCAAGCTTCATATCTGTCCTGAATTAGCCGCAGCTCGGGCAGCCTATAGTTTCCTGTTGCATTGGCCGTGACCAATCAGAGGCAACATGCCAACCAATCAGCATCCTTTTCTCCTGAAGTATAAATTGCCGTGATTGTTTGAAATTTGGCATTCTTGGATTTTTCCTGATGACTGCAAGGCTTAAACCTTCGGAAACATGCCCCTCTTTCCAGCAATATTCAAATTGATCAGTTGTTAATCCTAAACGTGAGATTGATAGATATTTGTCAACCAAAGACATTGAAGGCTATTGGTACAAAGGTGGCGAGATGAGTTCAATCATAGATAAGCCACAATCCCACTGAATGGTAGAACAGGTTCGAGGGGCTGAATGGTCCACTCCTTCGCCTATTTGGTGTGTGTAACCTGACAGCTCCCTCTGTTTTCAGTTGGAGAGTACACCTCTCGCCCGTGTGGAGCTGCACGCCTGCAAACAAGAGCTGGAGCTTGAGAAGATTCGGAGCCAAAAGCTGCAACATCAGGTTTGCGATCTGAAAAGGACCACCCAGCTCCAGAACCAGTCAAGCCAGGTACGTACCCACTCTGCCCTTGAGAATCCTCGGAGCCCGTACCCAGGGAAATGCCAGCAGAGCAATCATGCAAAGTAAATGAAGTTTTCATTAAAGTATTAGGGCGGCATGGTGGCACAGTGGTTAGCACTGTTACCCCACAGCGCCAGGGACCCGGGTTCAATTCCAGCCTGTGCGGAATCTGCACGTTCTCCCTGTGTCTGTGTGCATTTCCTCTGGGTGCTCCGGTTTTCTCCCACAGTCCAAAGATGTGCAAGTTAGGTGGATTGGCCGTGCTAAATTGCCCCTTGGTTAGGTGGGGTTACTGGGATAGGATGGAGGCGTGGGTTTAAGTCGGGTGCTCTTTCAAGAGCTGGTGCAGACTCGATGGGCCGAATGGCCTCCTTGTGCACTGCACATTGTATGATTCTATGACCGTTTGTGTGGAGTTTGTACTTTCTCCCTATGTCTGCGTGGGTTTCCTCCGGGTGCTCCGGTTTCCTCCCACAGTCCAAAGATGTGCAGGTTATTTGAATTAGCCATGATAAATTGCCTTAGTTTCCAAAGGCTTAGAGGTGGGGTTGCTGGGGTAGGATAGGGGAGTGACCTCGATAGGGTTCTCTTTCAGAGGGTCGGTGCAGATCCGATGGGCCGAATGGCCTCCTTCTGCACTGTAGGGATTCTATGATATTCTCATAAGAAATCAAATTAAAAATAAAATGAGACCCATATAACGCACTATCATGATGAAGTGGGGAAAGGTGATGTAGTGGTAATGTCACTGGGCTACTAATCCAGAGGCCAAGGGCTAATACTCTGGGGGACATGGGTTCAAATCCCACCACGGCAGCTGGTGGAATATAAATTTGATTAATAAAACTGGAATTAAAAAGCTAGTCTCAGTAATGGTGACCATGAAACCATTGGCGATTGTCATAAAAAAACATTCTGGTTCACTAAAGTCCTTTAGGGAAGGAAGGAAATCGGCCGCCCTTACCCGGTCTGGCCGACACGTGACTCCAGACCCACAGCAATGTGGTTGACTCTTACCAGCCCCTCTGAAATGGCCGAGCGAGACACTCAGTTCAAGGGCAATTAGAGACGTGCAAAAAAGCAGATCACCAAATACCCCAAAGTGCTTCTTTGAAGGAAAAGTGCTGTCATGTAGGATCTGTGGCAGCTGATTTTGTGCACCGTAAGATCCCACGGATCAACAAAGTGATCCTGCTTTATCTGTTTTCGGGATGTTGATCGAGGGAGAAATATAACCCCGTGTAATATCGGAGCTGTGCAGATACTGGGTCAGCACATCAGCTCGGCTGCGTGACTTTGAATAATGTGTCGGATGTCTTATGCCCCCCTTGGAAGGGAGTAAACAGAGGATGTTGTGCTCCACTCTCTGGAGCGCGTCTCCGACCCCCCAACATTCCAGACTGGGAAGGATCATGAGCGTCGCAGTTCCTCCGCATAACCGGGACAGCTCGGTTGGATTGCCAGGATGGCTCGGTCTTCCGTATTTCTGGCGTTAGCTGGTGGGGCTCGACGGGCAGGACCTGGGTGGCCTCATTAAGTCCTGGGCCGGTATTTGAGCCTTGGGTCATCACCGCTGAAACGAGATACCCCGCTCGTGATCTTGCTGTGCTCAAACTGGCTGCCGCCTATCCTGAATTGCGGAAGTGACTGCGCTTCCAAAAAAAAAAGCTAGCGAGCATCCCAAGGATGAGATGGGCGCAATATAAATGCAAGTCTTTCTCGGCGGCAAGCCAAAGATCCCTCTTTTGCCTTTGGCGTACGGGAGGGGCTGAAGAGGGTCTCTTTGATCAACAGAATGGGTTGGGTGCTGCCCTCCGTCTATAACCGCTTGTTGGATTGCTTCGCAGGCTGCAGCGGCCCACCAGGTTCGAAGGAGGCAGATTGCGGCGTCGGAGGGGAAACCGTTTTGCCTGGATCCCGATGGCATCTGGTCCGTTCCGTTTAACAAATATAATTCTAATTCACTTGCTTTACTATCATGTGTTAACGGTGCTAACTCTACTATTGAACATCGCCCTTATCATGCTTTAAATGTCAAGAGTGTATCTGGCGAGCTCTAATGTATGACAGACAAATGGAATAAAAGGGTTGGCACACTCTAATGAATCATACCTTTCTCCATCGGGTCCTGTTGGGTGAGACAACATTTCGCGTCAATAACTGCTCATCCTTTATTGGCTTTCGTGCTTTGAAATGATTGAGTAACCCGACTTCATTTGTTCCCCCAACTCAGATGTTGCCACTCGGAGAGTTCCAATCATAAAACGGCGGGAGCAATTGTTTCTGGTATTCCCATTATTTGCAAGGCGTTAGTGTAGGCCCAACCCTTTTGATTGAACTCTATGGACCACTCACCATCCTGACCTGGGAATATATCGGCCATTTCCTTCACTGTCGCTGGGTTGTCGAGCTCCTGGGACTCCCTCCCTGACAGCACTGTGGGTGCACCTCTACCGCATGGGGCTGCAGCGGTCCAAGATGGCGGCTCTCCACCAGCTGTGCGAGGGCAATTGGGTTTGGGCAATAAATGCTGGGGATGGGGGGGGGGGGGGGGGGGTGTCTTGTGGTGCAGTGGGTAGTGTCCTTGCCCCTGAGCCGGAAGCTTGGGGTTGCGCCCCCCCATCCCGGACTTGACAGCCGAGGAAGGTACGTTGATAACGTGGCCAAATATTTCCAAACACAAGATGGCTGGCAGTAAGGGGGGGCCTGGTCAGCCGTGCTTGATGTGGAGTGACACCCCTCAAGCTATAAGCCTCTGGCGATCGGCTAGCGACCTGTTCCAGGAAAAGTCGAGCGATGGCGACAGACGCAAGTATATGCTCTCTCTACCTCGTGTGCCTGGAGGCACCTGAACAGACATGGAATAAATCCTGGCCGAACTAACGCCCACACCTCATGAATGAATCTAATAAATACAATCAATCAGCTCTCTCCGCTTTCTCATTGTCTCCCTCCCATTACTGCTCCTCTTTGAGTCTTCCGCTTTTCACTTGCCTTCCTACTCCTTCTGTTCTCCCTCTCTCTTGCATCTCCCCCTCTCTCTCACATCTCCCCCTCTCTCCCGCGTCTGCCCCTCTCTCCCGCGTCTGCCCCTCTCTCTCACATCTCCCCCTCTCTCTCACATGTCCCCCTCTCTCACGCGTCTCCCCCTCTCTCTCGCATCTCCCCCTCTCTCTCACATCTCCCCCTCTCTCCCGCGTCTGCCCCTCTCTCTCGCGTCTGCCCCTCTCTCGCGTCTGCCCCTCTCTCTCGCGTCTGCCCCTCTCGCGTCTGCCCCTCTCTCTCGCGTCTGCCCCTCTCTCTCGCGTTTCCCCCTCTCTCTCGCGTCTCCCCCTCTCTCTCGCGTCTGCCCCTCTCTCTCGCGTCTGCCCCTCTCTCTCGCGTCTCCTCCTCTCTCTCGCGACTCCCCCTCTCTCTCGCATCTCCTCCTCTCTCTCGCATCTCCTCCTCTCTCGCATCTCCCCCTCTCTCTCGCGTCTCCCCCTCTCTCTCGCGTCTCCCCCTCTCTCTCGCATCTCCTCCTCTCTCTCGCGTCTCCCCCCCTCTCTCTCACGTCTCCCCCTCCTCTCTCTCACGTCTCCCCCTCCTCTCGCATCTCCCCCTCTCTCACGCGTCTCCCCCTCTCTCTCGCGTCTCCCCCTCTCTCTCGCGTCTCCCCCTCTCTCTCGCCTCCCCCTCTCTCTCGCGTCTCCCCCTCTCTCTCGCGTCTCCCCCTCTCTCTCGCGTCTCCCTCTCTCTCTCGCGTCTCCCCCTCTCTCTCGCGTCTCCCCCTCTCTCTCGCGTCTCCCCCTCTCTCTCGCGTCTCCCCCTCTCTCTCGCGTCTCCCCCTCTCTCTCGCGTCTCCCCCTCTCTCTCGCGTCTCCCCCTCTCTCTCGCATCTCCCCCCTCTCTCTCGCGTCTCCCCCGCTCTCTCTCGCGTCTCCCCCTCTCTCTCGCGTCTCCCCCTCTCGCGTCTCCCCCTCTCTCTCGCGTCTCCCTCTCCTCTCTCTCGCGTCTCCCCCTCCTCTCTCTCGCGTCTCCCCCCTCTCTCTCGCGTCTCCCCCCTCTCTTGCGTCTCCCCCTCCTCTCTCTCGCGTCTCCCCCTCCTCTCTCTCGCGTCTCCCCCCTCTCTCTCGTGTCTCCCCCCTCTCTCTCGCGTCTCCCCCCTCTCTCTCGCGTCTCCCCCCTCTCTCTCGCGTCTCCCCCCCCTCTCTCTCGCGTCTCCCTCTCTCGCGTCTCCCCCCTCTCTCTCGCGTCTCCCTCTCTCGCGTCTCCCCCCCCCTCTCTCGCGTCTCCCCCCCTCTCTCGCGTCTCCCCCCCTCTCTCGCGTCTCCCCCCCCTCTCTCGCGTCTCCCCCCCCTCTCTCTCGCGTCTCCCCCCTCTCTTTTGCATCTCCCCCTCTCTTTTGTCTATCTGCCGCACGTACTCTGTTTGCTTGTCACTTCTTTACTTCTCTTCCCTTGTTCTTTTCTTTGTCTTCCTTTTCCTCTGTCACGCTCTCTCTATTTGAATTGCTGAACATATTCGCTAATACAATCTGCTTATTGTCTTATCTTGCCAGCACTAAGGACAATGAAGACACAATGTCATTTGAAGGTCACCTTCCCTCACAGATGGCAGGTAGGTATTTTATATTTTGCATAAAAGATTCCTCAAGGGGAAATTTGTTATCAGTATATTTGCCCTTTTAAAATCTACACAATGTTGCTTCTCTGAAAGGCCTTTCAGTTCAGAATTGATGAGGGTTAATCATTTTTTATAAGTCACTCATTACTCTCTGTGAAATAATTAATGGCAATGGTCACTGTGATTAAATTGTCATGTTTTCTATTCTATACTTTTTGCAGTAATGTTATTAAAACCTGGGGTAAGTTGCATACAGACCAGAGCTGTGATTAATGTGCCGTAAATGTGAGGTAATCATTGATTTTTCAGGTGAAGTGTTCTGCAAATAGATCTTGAGAACCATTTTCTTATTTACAGATAGCTAGCTAATAGAATATTGTTTAAAATAAAAGCGTTTACTGCCGACACTGGAATCTGAAACAAAAGCAGAAATATAGTGGATAATCTCAGCAGGTCTGACGGTATCTGTGGAGAGAAAGGGGAGGTACCGTTTTGAGTCTGGATGCTTCCTTGTCAAAGCCCTTGTTTAATTTGAAGGATCCCTGGAGTGCAGATAATATATGAGGGGTATTGTATTTGGTCCTGGCTAAACAAGAAAGGGAGATCGTGTAAGAAGGGAGACCAAAGAATGCCTTATGCTTTGGGTACAGATGATGTAATTAATGGGAGGAGCCACGTCTGCCTGAAAAGTCAGATGGTCCGAGAACTCTCATCTGAACAGGGGTATTTCAGTTTGGCCCTGAATAGTTCTCCCTCCATAGATTCTGCACAAAGAAAAGCAAGTAGAAACCTGGTTGTTAACTTTATTCACGAGTGGTATTTGAAATATATTGTTTTGCTTAATTGGAATGTAGTGGCAGGTTTAGGAAGTAAGATAAGGTTTTCTCTTTTGAACTGTTGTAACTGTTTACTGTAAATCTATTTCTTTGTTGCTAATGTGGTTAATTCAGTGATTAAATTAAAGTTTGTTTTAACATAAAATATACCTTTTAGTCAGTGCTATCACTCCCATGATGCAGTATCATTACCTCATAGTTTTACAAATTGAAAATAGTTAGGTCCTTTTCCGGGATCCTAACCGTCACAAAAGAAAGATTGAACTTGCATTCATGTAGCACCTTTCACATTTTCAGAACATGCTGCTGCACTTTACAGTTACTGAACTGTATTTGACATGTAGTCACCATTGGAATATAGGCAACACAGTAGTCAATCTTCACTCAGCCACCCCCACAGAAAGTAATGTGAGAAATGAGCAGATAATCTGTTTCTTTTGCGTGATGTTGGTCAAGAGGTGCGGGCACTGGGCAGAACTTCCTGCTCTTCTGCAAATGGTGCCATTGGATCTTCTATGTCCACCCAAGAAGGCAGGTTGGGGCCTCTGTCTAACATGACTGTCTGAAAGACGCCACCACTGACGGTCAGCACTCCCTCATTGGCAGTGTCAGCCCTGGCAGTTTGTGTTCGGGTATCCGGAGCGGGAATCGGACTCGTGACCTTCTGACTCGAAAGTGAGATAGTTTCTTTAATTGAGCCATGGTGGAAGGGGCGGCGTAAATGCCTGGATGCAGCCTGTTCCAAGATGGAGCCCCCCCCCCACTCTGCAGTGGATCTCTGGCCAGCAGTGGTGACCATCAGGCATCGGAGCAGAAGTAGGCCATTCAGCCCGTCGAGTCTGCTCCACCACTGAACGCGATCACGACCGATTTGATACGATAACGATGCCCAAAGGCATCAAGATGGTGGGCAGTGGGGAGAATCCCAATTCGAGAATGATCCCAGCGGCGCTAACCATCGAGGTCCATTATCGCATTGCCGTTTATGGGAGCTTGCCGCGGCAAATGCGATGCGAGGGAGAACGTTTTCGCTCAGCGAGTGGCCGGTGTTCTGGAAAGCGCTGCCTGGAAGTGTGGTGGAGGAGGGTTCAATCGAGGCCTCCAAGAGGGCGTTGGATGATTTGTGAAGGGGGTACAGAGAAAAGCAGGGGGGTGGCATTAAGCCACGATACCCGTGGCTGCACCTTTTATTTAAAAAAAAAAAGAATTATCGCTCATCGACTGCAAAGCACTTTGCGATGTCCTGTGGTTGTGAAAAGTGCGATATGATTGCAATAAATGAATAAAGGCAAGTCTTTGAAAATGAAAAAAGTGAAATAACAATCACTTATTGTCACAAGTAGGCTTCAAATGACGTTAAGTTACTGTGACAAGCCCCTAGTCGCCACATTCCGGCACCTGTTTGGGGAGGCTGGTACGGGAATTGAACCGTGCTGCTGGCCTGCCTTGGTCTGCTTTCAAAGCCAGCGATTTAGCCCTGTGCTAAACCCTATTAAATGAATTAACATAGAATTTACAGTGCAGAAGGAGGCCATTCGGCCCATCGAGACTGCACCGGCTCTTGGAAAGAGCACCCTACCCAAGGTCAACACCTCCACCCGATCCCCATAACCCAGTAACCCCATCCAACACTAAGGGCAATTTTGGACACCAAGGGCAATCTATCACGGCCAATCCACCTAACCTGCACATCTTTGGACTGTGGGAGGAAACCGGAGCATCCGGAGGAAACCCACGCACACACGGGGAGGATGTGCAGACTCCGCACAGACAGTGACCCAAGCCGGAATCGACCCTGGGACCCTGGAGCTGTGAAGCAATTGTGCTATCCACAATGCTACCGTGCTGCCCAAAAAGAATTGACACTTTTTTTTTGATAAAATGAATGACTAGAGAGGATGATTTTTCTCTTGCAGAAAGCTGTGTATCCTTTGTGGAAGTACTTTAAAAAAAAATTTTTAATTAAAAATCTTTCCTCCCCCTGGTTTCTTGGTCCAATGTTATCTGCTCCGACTAGGGTCGCCACTATCACTTTCTCAATCCCCATCTTCAGCCTCTGGTGTTAGGTTGCTGCTGTTGCCTGAAAGTGGCAGCAGGTGGCAGCACCGCTCAGCATTCGCTCGAGGTACCTGCAGAACATTGTGTGTGTGTGTGTGTGTGTGAGTGTGTAAGAGAGGTTTCCTGCTTCCAGCTGGGGGTTTGTTGTCCAGGTAACCTGAAGAAAACTTCAAATTCTCCTTCAACAATCCACTTGACTTTCCTCCGGCTCCACCCCCTGACCCCCGACTTCCCTTCCCTCTTGTCCATCTCCCTTCCCTGCTAAAAGGTACCCAGTCTAACGCCGGCATCTCCACATCATTGCTGAAAGGAAGATCGAGCTAACATTCAGCAGTGGGAATCCGATTGTATTTACCCTCTTCCACGGCCAAGGGGCATATCTGGGGGTAGTGCTCACAAATCTACTGTTGTAGAGAATGATACAATGAACTCCGGTTGGAGGATTCACCTGGAAACTTTTTTTTCCCGCGTGACGTCTGTGGAGGAGGACATTTGGTCAGAGGACACTGCCGAGAATGCCCCTGTTCCTCTTCAAACTGCTCCCTTGGGCTCCTTTCTCTTCACCTCAGGGGGCAGACGGAGACCTGGGTTTAGCATCCCTCAAGACAGCTCGACCCCGGAGTGGCGAACACTCCGAGCCGTTCCCGTTTCCGAAACAAGACCAGGAGAGCTCCCACATCTCCCTGGAAAATGCCAAAGCCTTGCCTGAACATCTTGGCCGACGGTCTAGACCAGACCAGCAAAGCTACGAGAATCATCTCCGAGTGCTGTTTGTCCGGCCTCTCCTGGAGACGGGGGCCGTTTACCCCTGGATATGTTACCTCCTCGCGCATTGTAGCCAATCAAAGCAACTTTTTTTTGAGGAAGTTATATTTATTGAGATTTTGCATTTCAAAGAGTTATGCAGCAGAAGTCACAAAATAAACCATCCCCATGCACATGAGCACAGAGTGTAACCAGGTCACAATTCGCTCGATACGATCATTAGACAGGATTAGATATTCCGATAGCAGGGGCAGCACGGTGGCGCAGTAGTTAGCACTGCTGCCTCACGGCACCGAGGTCCCAGGTTCGAATCCCGGCCCTGGGTCACGGCCCGTGTGGAGTTTGCACATTCTCCCCGTGTTTGCGTGGGTCTCGCCCCCACAACCCAAAGATGTGCAGGGTAGGTGGATTTATAAACACGTTCGGGTTACGATCATGCCAAGGGGGCCTCCCAGAGAGAGAACAACGAGGAGGAGAACCATAGAATCTCTACAGTGCAGAAGGAGGCCATTCGGCCCACCAAGTCTGCACCGAGCCTCCGAAAGAGCACACTCCCTAGGCCCACTCCCCCGCCCTATCCCCGTAACCCCACCTAACCTTTGGACACTAAGGGGCAATTTAGCATGACCAATCCACCTAACCTGCACATCTTTGGACTGTGGGTGGAAACCGGAGCACCCGGAGGAAACCCACGCACACACGGGGAGGATGTGCAGACTCCGCACGGACACTCAAGGCAGGAATTGAACCTGGGTCCCTGATGCTGTGAGGCAGCAGTGCTAACCACTGTGCCACCCTGCCGCCAACAAGGGAATGGGAGCCAAATGCCCCTCCTGAATTCCGAACCCACCCATGAAGAGAGAGAGAGAGAAAAGAAACTCTGCCTCAAGTGGGAGTCGGAAAGAGCTCCGTCCTCCCCAGGATAAAGTCATTCTGCCCAGGCCATCGCAGGATAAAGACATGGATTCTTAAATTCAATCATTCTTTACTTTGTTTCTTTTTGAGTTAATTCCAGAAAGAAACCAGGAACGGATTAGCTCGAACTGGGAGGGCTATCCTCAATCTCAGAGAGGATGTAACAAACCTACCAACCAAACACCCACTCACCCCTCTCTCTCTCTCTCTCTCTCTCTCTCTCACTCTCTCTCCACCCCCGCTGTCCTCTCTCACCCTCCCTCATCCTCCCCAATAACCACGAGGAGTGAAACTGTCCACAAATCACATTCCTCGTAATTGACTCAATATAATCCTGCTAGGCCGGGATAATCAACGGCACGGGCCTGTCACGCTGACATTTCACACCTCCCTCCAGGAGATAAGACAGCATCAAATATTCAACATGATCGCCAGGAGGCGAGGTCCAGGATTACAGAAGAACCACGGGGCCATTTGCAAGATAAAGACACCTTCCATACTGCACAAGACGGCGGAGGATAAGGCAGGATCGACGAATGCTCTTCAGGATCTCTCGAGGATTCCAATGATCGAGGCATCACTTCCACCCGGTCCTCTCCGACACCCAGGCCGTGCACAGCCTAGGCCCCAGCTGGGGGCCATGACTCAACCGGCTAGGCCACCTCCAACCCCTCGCAACAGGCATTTGGAACATGGTCAATTTATCGATGGGCCAGACGACCTCTGGCCTCGAAGACTGGATTTGTTGCGCTCCATCGAATCAGGATTCAAGCACGAGGGTATAGTCCAAATCTTTGAAATTAGGAAACACTTATATTTGCACACAAACAGGCTTTTGGAGTTTGGAACTTTTTCCATAAATAGTAATTGATGCCAAACTGTTAATTCAAAGCTGTTGTTGATAGATTTTTGAATGCGTAAGGACTTTAGGGATCTGGTAATTAAATGGAGCTCGGTTCCAGATCGGTTAAGATCTCGCTGAATGACTGGAGAGTCTCGAGGGGCTGAATACTGGGTTACGGAGATAGGGTAGATACGTGGGCTTCAGTAGGGTGCTCTTTGTAAGGGCCAGTGCAGACTCGATGGGCCGAATGGCCTCCTTCTGCACTGTAAATTCCATGATTCTATGAAAGGCCTCCTCCTGTTCCCGTGCATATGCATTGTTGAGGGATGTGTGTTCAGAGTATTACTGACATCTTTGTCCTGTTTTGCAGACAAGGCGATGCCAGAAATTCACATCAACGACCAAAAGCGCTGCGTTCTCTCAATGCACAGGTAACTAGCATTAAACTAACAAGCCGCCGAGAGGATTCGAACACATCGTCCAGGAGAGATTTTGGTGTGAGATAGGGATAGCAAAAAAAATCCACACCCCTCACTGTAACACTCTGATATACCCCACACCCCTCACTGTAACACTCTGATATACTCCACACCCCTCACTGTAACACTCAGATATACCCCGCACCCCTCACTGTAACACTGCTATACCCCGCACCCCTCACTGTAACACTCTGATATACCCCACACCCCTCACTGTAACACTCTGATATACTCCACACCCCTCACTGTAACACTCTGATATACGCCACACCCCTCACTGTAACGCTGATACACACCACACCCCTCACTAACACTCTGATATACCCCACACCCCTCACTGTAACACTCTGATATACCCCACACCCCTCATTGTAACATTCTGATATACCCCACACCCCTCACTGTAGCACTCTGATATGCACCACACCCTCAGTGTAACACTCTGATATACCCCACACCCCTCACTCTAACACTCTGACATACCCAGCACCCCTCACTGTAATACTGATATACCCCACACCCCTCTCTGTAACACTCTGATATACCCACACCCCTCACTGTAACACTGATATACCCCACACCCCTCACTGTAACACTGATATACCCCACACCCATCACTGTAGCACTCTGATATGCACCACACCCTCAGTGTAATACTGATACACCCAACACCCCTCACTGTAACACTCTAATGTACACCACACCCTCACTGTAATACTGATACACCCCACACCCCTCACTGTAACACTCTGATATACCCCACACCCCTCACTGTAACACTCTGATATACCCCACACCCCTCACTGTAACACTCTGACATACCCCACACCCCTCACTGTAACACTCTGATACACCCCACACCCTTCACTGTAACACTCTGATACACCCCACACCCCTCACTGTAACACTCTGATATACCCCACACCCCTCACTGTAACACTGATATACCCCACACCCCTCACTGTAACACTCTGATACACCCCACACCCTTCACTGTAACACTCTGATACACCCCACACCCCTCACTGTAACACTCTGACATAGCCCACACTCCTCACTGTAACACTCTGACATACCCCACACCCCTCACTGTAACACTCTGATACAACCCACATCCCTTATTGTAACACTCTGATAAACCCCACACCCTCACTGCAACACTCTGATATACCCCACACCCCTCACTGTAACACTCTGATATACTCCACACCCCTCACTGTAACACGCTGATACACTCCACACCCCTCACTGTAACACGCTGATACACTCCACACCCCTCACTGTAACACTCAGATATACCCCACACCCCTCACTGTAACACTGATATACCCCGCACCCCTCACTGTAACACTGATATACCCCACACTCCTCACTGTAACACTGATATACCCCACACCCCTCACTGTAACACTCTGATATGCACCACACCCTCAGTGTAATACTGATACACCCAACACCCCTCACTGTACCACAAATAACCCCACACCCCTCACTGTAACGCTCTAATGTACCCCACACCCCTCACTGTAACACTGATATACCCCACACCCCTCACTGTAGCACTCTGATATACCCCACACCCCTCACTGTAGCACTCTGATATGCACCACACCCCTCTCTGTAACACTCTGATATACCCCACACCCTCAGTGTAATACTGATACACCCCACACCCCTCATTGTAACACTCTGATATGCACCACACCCCTCACTGTAACACTGATATACCCCACACCCCTCACTGTAACACTGATATACCCCACACCCCTCACTGTAACACTCTAATGTACACCACACCCTCACTGTAACACTGATATACCCCACACCCTCACTGTAACACTGATACACCCCACACCCCTCACTGTACCACTCTGATATACACCACACCCCTCACTGGTAAACTCTCTAATACAATACAATGCAAATAATCAAACACCTGTCTTTATAGAAATGACTTGGTTTTGTGTCAAAAGTTTAAATTTGGATCTTTGCAAAATGCTAAAGCAATTTCTCTACCGTTAACTAATAATGTGATCTCTTCCAGCCAACCCGTGCGTTTACCACAGGAGCTGCTGCCTCAGGTCGCTTCTCTCCTGCAAGAGCTTAAAGATGCCAAAGTTATTCAAAGGCAGCAGAACGCCATTATCCAGGGCCTGAGGGAGGTGAGTGAAAAGTGTCGAGGTGGAGGGAAATAGTGATTTGACGCAGAATCGATTGGTCTCCCTCCTGTGGCCAAAACACGATTGTCTGAAATACTCCCTGTCTTTAAGTCAACATTTCGATTTTCTAACCCCCACCCCCCCTCTCCCAATACCCTTTGATTTTCATTGACTGGAATTTGTTTTGAGGGGGGTCGATCACGAGATTTCGGAGCAGGAGTTATCCATTCAGCTCCTCCAGCCTGCTCTGCCATTCGATATATCATGTCCGATCTGCTTGTGGTCTTCTGACTGTTCCCCCCCACCCACCTCCCATTGCCCCCGCCTCCCTTGTCGATCAAAAATCCGTCTAACCCAGCCTTTAATAAATTCAGTAGACCAGCAGCACCCATGCGGAAGAGCGTTCTTTGAAAAAAAAAATTAAAACAAAATTATTCGGGCATTTATGTAAACAAACGCGGAAGAAAATTCCACGGACTAACCACTCTCTGAGAGAACTTAAGGGGCGGGATTCTCCGACCCCCCGCCGGGTCGGAGAATCGCCGGGGGCTGGCGTGAATCCCGACCCTGCCGGTTGCCGAATTCTCCGGCACCGGATATTCGGCGGGGGCGGGAATCGCGCCGTGCCAGTTGGCGCCCCCCCCCCCGGCGATTCTCCGGCCCGGATGGGCCGAAGTCCCGCTGCTGGAATGCCTGTCCCGCCAGCGTGGATTAAATCACCTCTCTTACCGGCGGGACAAGGCGGCGTGGGTGGGCTCCAGGGTCCTGGGAGGGCGCGGGGCGATCTGGCCCCGGGGGTGCCCCCACGGTGGCCTGGCCCGCGATCGGGGCCCACCGATCCGCGGGCGGGCCTGTGCCGTGGGGGCACTCTTTTCCTTCCGCCTTCAGCGGAAGAGACCCCCTCCACTGCGCATGCGCGGGGATGCTGTGAGCGGCCGCTGACGCTCCCGCGCATGCGCCGCCCGGCAATGTCATTTCAGCGCCAGCTGGCAGGGCACCAAAGGCCTTTCCCGCCAGCTGGCGGGGCGGAAATCAGTCCGCCGCGGGCCTAGCCCCTCAAGATTAGGGCTCGGTCCCTCAAGAGGCGCAGGATTCCGCACCTTTGGGGCGGCGTGATGCCGGACTGATTTGCGCCGTTTTTGGCACCGGTCGGCGGACATCACGCCGATTACGGAGAATTTCGCCCACGGTTTTCCTCATCTCCGTCGTAAACGGGAGATGCCTAGTTTTCAAATCATGTAACCTCCTAATCACTGAGTAAATTAGCAATTGAACAAGTTGCTTTTCCATTTTTGAGTATTGAGCCTCTTGATGATTGCTTTGATGAGGATGTTGTGATTCTGCAAAGGGATACAGTTCGATTGGGTGACTGGGCGAAAATCTGGCAAATGGAGTTTAATGTGAGATAAGTGTGAGGTTGTGCACTTCGGTAGGAGGAATCGAAAGGTAGATTATTATCTAAATGGAGAGAGACAGCAGGTGAGTGAAGTACAGAGGGATCTAGGTGCTCCAGTGCACGAATCACAGAAAGCTAGCAGGCAGGTCCCACAAGTAGTTAAGGCAAATGTCATTGTGGCCTTCATTGCAAAGAGGTTGAAGTTTAAGAATAGGGAGGTTTTGTTGCAATTGTACCTGGTGCTGATGAGGTCTCACCTGGAATACGGCGCACAGTTCTGGTCTCCTTACCTAGAAAAGGATACAGTAGCGGGGCGGCATGGTAGCACAGTGGTTAGCACTGTGGCTTCACAGTGCCAAGGTCCCAGGTCTGATTCCTGGCTTGGGACACTGGCTGTGCGGAGTCTGCACGTTCTCCCCTTGTCTGTGTGGGTTTCCCCCGGGTGCTCCGGTTTCCTCCCACAAGTCCCGAAAGATCGTGCTGTTAGGTAATTTGGACATTCTGAACTCTCCCTCTGTGTACCCAAACAGGCGCCGGAGTGTGGCGACTAGGTGCTTTTCACAGTAACTTAATTGCAGTGTTAATGTAAGCCTACTTGTGGCAGTAAAGATAAAGGTTATTCTATTCTATTCTGACTTTAGTTGATAACACTCCTATCTGGTGCCTCTATAAAAAGTTTTGTTGCAGTGACGGTAACGTTCCACAGGGTGGCTTACCGTTTGGTACAGGAAGTTTTTAAAATATAAATTTAGAATACCCAATTCATTTTTTCCGATTAAAGGGCAATTTAGTGTGGCCAATCCACCTAGCCTGCACATCTTTGGGTTGTGGGGGTGAAACCCACGCAGACACGGGGAGAATGTGCAAACTCCACACAGACAGTGACCCAGAGACGGGATCGAACCCCTGGGACCTTGGCGCCGTGAGGCACCAGGGCTAACCCACTGTGCCACCGTGCTGCCCTATTGGTACAGGAAGTTGCAGGAAATATTATTATTGTAACATTTAAGGCAGTACAAAGGAGATTCAGCAGGCTATTTCCTGGGATGAGTGGGTTGTCCTATCAAGAGAGACTGAATAGCCTGGGTCTGTATTCCTTGGAGTTTAGAAGAGTGAGAGGTGACCTTATTCACACAAAGAGGATCCTGAGCAGGCTTGACAGGGTAGATGTTGAGACGTTTTCAGTGGGAGAGTCTCGATCAAGGGGACAAAGCCACAAGATAAAGGGCCGGTCATTTAATAATAATAAGCTTTTATTGTCACCAGTATGAAGTCACTGTGAAAAGCCCCTAGTCGCCACGTTCTGGCGCCTGTTCAGGTAAGCTGGTACAGGAACTGAGATGCGTAGAAATTCCTTCTCACTGAGGATCTCTGGAATATCCTGCCCCGGAGGCTGGTGGAGGCTGGATCTTTAGAAGTAATTAAAGTGGAGGTGGATAAATATTTGACAGATCGAGGGATAGAGGGCTAAGGGGAAATGGGGCAGGAAAGGAGTTGAGGCTGGCATTGATCAGCCAGGATCATACCCATGGCCTACTCTTGATTCTATTTCTTGTGCTCTTGTCTTTTAGTCTCGAGTCTTTTAGTCTCGAGTCTTTTAGTATTGTTTGAGTATTGGGTTGGTCTCTCAAACTTGGTATAGAGAAGCTCGGTCCATTTATCCAGTAGGTCCCTGCAGGCCTCAAATCAATTGCAAACTAATTGTTGTACAATTCCGCTGTCTTTGCTTTCACTTCATGTATTGATCATTCTTTTGCAAATATCTCACACCGGGTTCGGAGCTGGACAATTAGCCCATTTCAAAATTCCCTCCCTGAACCTTTCTGTCTCTCGAAGACCCTCTCCAAACTCTTTAAAGAAAAAACAATCTAACTTTTTTTGACCCAAGTTTTCAGTTGTCGATTCAGTATCAAATTCTGTTTCATAATGCTCCTCTGAACGAACCTGGTTGCAATGCCCTCTCTGACTATCTTGGTGCAGTGTGTGGGTGATTTTGTTTCAGTGTGTGGCCCTTCTGTTTAAAGGGGCCAAATTGTGCATGACCTGTTTGGGGACTTTGGGGTTGCCGCACGACTTTGAGGGAACGTTGCTTTACAGGTTTGGCGGCTTCAAAAGGCACTATGCAAATGCAAGTCATTTACCTTGTGGCAAAAGAGATTGAGTTGACATTGGAACAAGGGGGTTTCAAGGTTAACAACAGGCTTAGATAAGTAGTCAAAGATAAGCTGATCCCATTGGCCGATGGTACACGCACCAGGGACACCGATTTAAGGTTTGAGGAGAGAGATGGGGCGTGGGGGGGTGGATGTTGGGGATGGGTGTGGGGTGTGGGGGGGGGAGGCTGGGGGGAGGTTGGGGATGGGGGAGGGGGGGATGGGGTGGGGGTGGCAGGGGAGGTTGGGGTGGGGAGGTTGGGGATGGGGGGGGGGAGGTTGGGGATGGAGTGGAGGAGGTTGGGATGGGGATGGGGGTGGGGGGAGTTTGGGGTGGGGATGGGGATGTGGGGGGGGATGGGGGAAGGTTGGGGTGGGGATGGGGTGGGGGGAGTTTGGGGATGGGGGGGAGTTTGGGGATGGGGGGAGTTTGGGGATGGGGGGGAGTTTGGGGATGGGGGGGAGTTTGGGGATGGGGGGGAGTTTGGGGATGGGGGGGAGGTTGGAGATGGCAGGATGGGGGGGAGGTTGGGGTGAGGATGGGGGGGGAGGTTGGGGTGAGGATGGGGGGGGAGGTTGGGGTGAGGATGGGGGGAGGTTGGGGTGAGGATGGGGGGGGAGGTTGGGGTGAGGATGGGGGGGGGAGGTCGGGGTGGGGATGGGGGGGGGAGGTTGGGGTGGGGATAGTCAAAGATAAGGTGATCCCATTGGCCGATGGTACATGCACCAGGGACACCGATTTAAGGTTTGAGGAGAGAGATGGGGCATGTGGAGGGGGGGGATGTTGGGGATGGGTGTGGGGGGGAGGTTGGGGATGGGGGAGGGGGGGATGGGGTGGGGGTGGCAGGGGATGTTGGGGTGGGGAGGTTGGGGATGGGGGGGGAGGTTGGGGATGGGGTGGGGGGAGGTTGTGATGAGTATGGGTGTGGGGGGAGTTTGGGGTGGGGATGGGGATGTGGATGTGGGGTGGGGATGGGGGAAGGTTGGGGTGGGGATGGGGTGGGGTGGAGGTTGGGGATGGGGGGGGGGAGGTTGGTGTGGGGATGGGGCGGGAGGTTGGGGTGGGGATTGGGGGGGGAGGTTGGGGTGGGGATGGGGGGGAGGTTGGGGTGGGGATGGGGGGGGGATGTTGGGGTGGGGATGGGGAGGTTGGGGTGGGGATGGGGAGGTTGGGGTGGGGATATGGGGGGGAGGTTGGGG
This sequence comes from Scyliorhinus torazame, assembly GCF_047496885.1. Classification (NCBI taxonomy): domain Eukaryota; kingdom Metazoa; phylum Chordata; class Chondrichthyes; order Carcharhiniformes; family Scyliorhinidae; genus Scyliorhinus; species Scyliorhinus torazame. Next base: position 13,317,371 of record NC_092736.1, read on the forward strand.
GGGGAGGTTGAGGTGAGGATGGGGGGGAGGCTGGGGTGGGGACGGGGGGGGAGGTTGGGGTGGGGACGGGGGGAGGTTGGGGTGGGGACGGGGGGGGGAAGGTTGGGGTGGGGATGGGGGAGGTTGGGGGAGGGATGGGGGGGAAAGGGGGGGTGGGGGGGAGGTTGGGGTGGGGATGGGGGGGAGGTTGGGGTGGGGATGGGGGGGGAGGTTGGGGTGGGGATGGTGGGGAGGTTGGGGTGGGGATGGGGGGAGGTTGGGGTGGGGATGGGGGGGAGGTTGGGGTGGGGATGGGGGGGAGGTTGGGGTGGGGATGGGGGGGTGGTTGGGGTGAGGATGGGGGGAGGTTGGGGTGGGGATGGGGGGGGAGGTTGAGGTGGGGATGGGGGGGAGGTTGGGGTGGGGATGGGGTGGGGTGAAGGTTGGGGATGGGGGGGGGGAGGTTGGTGTGGGGATGGGGCGGGAGGTTGGGGTGGGGATTGGGGGGGAGGTTGGGGTGGGGATGGGGGGGGAGGTTGGGGTGGGGATGGGGGGGGGATGTTGGGGTGGGGATGGGGGAGGTTGGGGTGGGGATGGGGGGAGGTTGGGGTGGGGATATGGGGGGGAGGTTGGGGGGGAGGTTGAGGTGAGGATGGGTGGAGGCTGGGGTGGGGACGGGGGGGAGGTTGGGGTGGGGACGGGGGGGGAAGGTTGGGGTGGGGATGGGGGGAGGTTGGGGGAGGGATGGGGGGGAAAGGGGGGGTGGGGGGGAGGTTGGGGTGTGGAGGGGGAGGTTGGGTGGGGATGGGGGGGAGGTTGGGGTGGGGATGGGGGGGAGGTTGGGGTGGGGATGGGGGGGGAGGTTGGGGTGGGGATGGGGGGGAGGTTGGGGTGGGGATGGGGGGGTGGTTGGGGTGAGGATGGGGGGGGAGGTTGGGGTGGGGATGGGGGGGGAGGTTGGGGTGGGGATGGGGGGGGAGGTTTGGGTGGGGATGGGGGGAGGTTGGGGTGGGGATGGGGGGGAGGTTGGGGTGGGGATGGGGGGGAGGTTGGGGTGGGGATATGGGGGGAGGTTGGGGGGGAGGTTGAGGTGAGGATGGGGGGGAGGCTGGGGTGGGGACGGGGGGGGAGGTTGGGGTGGGGACGGGGGGGAGGTTGGGGTGGGGACGGGGGGGAAGGTTGGGGTGGGGATGGGGGGGAAAGGGGGGGTGGGGGGGAGGTTGGGGTGTGGAGGGGGAGGTTGGGGTGGGGATGGGGGGGGAGGTTGGGGTGGGGATGGGGGGGAGGTTGGGGTGGGGGTGGGGAGGTTGGGGTGGGGATGGGGGAGGTTGAGGATGGGGGAGGTTGGGGATGGGGGTTGGGGGAGGTGGTATTGGGGGGGGATGGGGCTGCGGTGTGGGGATGGGGGGAGGGTGGGGATGGGGATGCGGGGATGGTGGGTTGGGGATGGGGGGGAATGGGGTGGGGGTGGAGATGGGGGGGAGGTTGGGGATGGGAGGCAGGTTGGGGAGTTTTGGGATGGGAGGGGGAGGTTGGGGATGGGAGGGGGAGGTTGGGGCTGGGAGGGGGGCTGGGGATGGGAGGGTTGGGGTGGGAGAGTGGGGGAGGTTGGGGATGGGAGAGGGGGGAGGTTGGGGATGGGAGATGGGGGAGGTTGGGGATGGGGGGTTGGGGATGGGAGTGGGGGAGGTTGGGGATGGGGGGTTGGGGATGGGAGAGGGGGGATGGAGGAGGTTGGGGATGGGGTGGGCGGAGGTTTGGGATGGGGATGGGGATGGGGGGAGGTTGTGGATGGGGGTTGGGTGGAGGAAGGTTGGGGATGGGGGGGAGGTTGGGGATGGGAGGAGGAAGGATGGGGGGTGGTTGGGGATGGGGTGTGGGAGGTTTGGGATGGGGTGGGGGGAGGTTGGGGATGGGGAGTTGTTGGGGAAGGGGGAGGTTGGGGAAGGGGGGAGGTTGGGGAAGGGGGGAGGTTGGGGATGGGGGGAGGTTGGGGATGGGGGGAGGTTGGGGATATGGGGAGGTTGGGGATGAGGGGAGGTTGGGGATGAGGGGAGGTTGGGGATGAGGGGAGGTTGGGGATGAGGGGAGGTTGGGGATGGGGGGAGGTTGGGGATGGGGGGAGGTTGGTGTTGGGGGGAGGTTGGTGTTGGGGGGAGGTTGGTGTTGGGGGGAGGTTGGTGTTGGGGGGAGGTTGGTGTTGGGGGGAGGTTGGTGTTGGGGGGAGGTTGGTGTTGGGGGGAGGTTGGTGTTGGGGGGAGGTTGGTGTTGGGGGGAGGTTGGTGTTGGGCGGAGGTTGGTGTTGGGGGAGTTTTGGGATAGGGGGGCGGGGAAGGTTGGGGGGCGGTGGGAGGTTGGGGATGCGAGGAAGAACATTTTTTTAATGCAGAAAGTGCTAACCACCTGGAGCTCTCTGCCAAGGAGGGCAATGGAAGTGGGGACGGTCAAAAATTTCAATTGGATATTGGAGGGAAATAAACTTGCAGAGCTACAGGGATAAAACAGAGCAATAGTATTGAATGGGTTGTTCTGCAGAGAGCTAGCATGGAATCGATGGCCCGATAGGCCACAATTAATGCTGTAATGCAAGTTCTTGTCATGAATCAGTTAGTCAAGTGTAGTGTTTGAAACGCGAGGATTGGGACTGAGTGCTATGATAGAATATTCCCATCAATCAAGTTCACGGGGAGATGTTCCTGAGTTCAAATGCCCAATGACCACAGCCTTCTGGGCAAGTGTATCTCTGCATTGAAATAAGTCTGGAAACAGGAAATTAAAAGGATGTACTTGGGTGTTTTGGGGGAGACGGGGAATATTGACGCTCCCCTCCTTTAGGTTCTCCAGTCGGATGATGGAGAGAAGTTGTTTGAGGTGAGAGCAGTTCCCACCCTCCGAGGGAAAGGCAGCCGATGGTCATCTGGGACTCTGGCAACTTTACTTACTTCACCTACCAGCAGATGTGTCTAATGCTGTGTGATCAGGGAGTTAGTTCGTTCAGTGCCCAGAGTCACTGTTGCGGATGACAAATCGAACAAATTTTTGGTCAGGACATATTTCTGAGCTGCCACTCGGAATGAAAAGGTTTTGTCGAGTCTATCCTCGTAGTGGATCTGGATAATTCGGAGGCTCATATTGATATTGATTCCATAGTTTGGACTGCAGGTATTTGGAGTGGGAGACAGACTGCGCACAGGTCTAGCAGATGGAGCCAGGGGAGTTGCAACCAAAGGCCAATCAATCAGCCTGCCAGCGGCCGAACACAGCGATTGCATGTTGAGTGAAATCGCACTCATCGATCAGAACGCTGCGTGCTTAGCAAGCGGAAAACCCGGTGGCCCTGGGACGGGGCGCAGTTCGTTTCTGTCAACAGTGCTTTTCTCTGCGGGGTGGAGGAGCAGTGGGCTGACATGAAAAGAATAAGCAAACCTGCGCTGAACCTTGAGGGGTTTCTTTGGTCTGTTGGCTCTGTTGAAGGTGCCTTTCCCACTTGCACGATTTAAGTAAGAGGTCAACCACCAAGGTCACAGTAAGCCAGCCCATGTTAGTGAGCTTCTGTGATCCCTGGCAACTCACAAAGTTCACAAAGTTGTGGGAAAAGTGGCAACTTTTACATTAGAATCATTGGGTCTGATTTTAACCCATTCAGAAGCCTTCCAGCTGCATGGCGTTAAAAACCGGGATGTTTAGTAATTACAGGCCATTCAGCCCATCCAGCCTGTGTGGGTGCTAGCCTTTTTTCAGATGTCTCCTCTCCATGCCACGGTCCTATTCCCAGAAAGGTCGTGGAGATTAGTGTGCCAATGAAATCAAATTGTTTCGTTTACTCTTAATGTGTCCCAAGACCCCACCAAGGGATTGGGGCCTTTGATGAATGGGTTTGTCTAATGACATGAACAGCAAGCTGATGGACAGTGTAACCGGCTGTGCGGTGCAAGAGCCCACACTGGGGAAGATCCTCACTGCTTTGGTCGGCCGTTTAAAGGATCGCAGGGTGGTTAGCACTGCTGCCTCACAGTGCCAGGGACCCGGGTTCAATTCCGGCCTTGGGTGACTGTCTGTGCGGAGATTGCACTTTCTCCCGTGTCTGCGTGGGTTTCCTCCGGGTGCTCCGGTTTCCTCCCACAGTCCAAAGATGTTCAGGTTAGGTGGACTAGCCATGATAAGGCAATGTTGAGACAATGGTACAAACAGAGATCAGCACTCGAAATGCAATCGGGGAGGAAGTGTTATGGGCCAGGGTTTAGAGAACCCCAAAGTGTATCATGGAGTTCAGCTGACCCACAACTTTTAATAGATTGTGGTATGGGGAGCATACGGCCCACTCTACAGGTGTGGTACAGCAGAATGGAAAAGTATTTTTTAAAGCAAAACAATGTTTATTCTATGAACTCAAGTTAATCTTTTTGAAACATACAGTGAACATCTTAGCAACCATTAATTCAAATACAACCCCCAAAGAATACATCACTAAGTAATCCTTAATAACTTCCCAAACAACATCCAGAAGACAAAAGAAACACCTTTTAACAGAAGCACATCAGGTTTACATTCACTACTGAGAACATTTATAATTCTGAATTGACCAAATGATCAAGAGATAGTCTTTTCATGGCAGAGAGAACAGCAGTACACTTGCTCTGTCTGGCTTCAGCTCCAACACTGGAAACAAAACTAAAACACCCCCTGCATCAAACAGCCTAAAACAAAAGTAAAAAGCTGACAGACAGCCCAGCTCCACCCACACTCTGACATCACTGATAAACACCCATTTCTTAAAGGTACATTTCTTAAACACCCATTTCTTAAAGGTACTCTCACATGACAGAAGGCTCTTGCAACGTCTGATATCCTCCCATTGAATGTCTTACCTTAAAACACCCAACAGGCACTATCGCTGAGGGTGCCCCGCAATGGCAGCTGAACCATAACATTGATCTGCACTTAAAGCAAATCATAAACTCCACATCGTGACCATTTGGTATGAAAATCAGAGGTGCCAGATTACCCAGGGAAAGATTTCTTAAATGTTATTTAATTTTTTTTTAAATTAAAGTTTATTTTTATATTTCAATGTAAAATTAAAATTGAATGTCAAATAATTTTTTTAAAATTTAATTAACATTTTTTATTTGTAATTTTTTTTCCTTTTCTTATTTTCTGATCCTGTTCTTATCTCGGTCTAGGAACTGGAAGAAGCCAATTTAAGCAAACCAGGAGAAATTAAGGTAAGTGCCTGATGTCGTTTTGAAAGAATTGCTGTCTCTTACTGTAACAAAAGGAACAGATATGATCACATAAACATCTATCTGTGCCCACACAAGACTGGTCAGAGAGCAGTCAGGATTTTTGCAATGCACTGTTGCCTTATCGACTGGGATGTGGAAGAGTAAGAGTTTGAAACGTTGAAGTTCCTACAGTGCAGAATGAGGCCATTCGACCCATCAAGTCTGCACCTACACTTTGAAAGACCACCCTTCCTCGGCCCAATCCGCCGTCCTATTCCTACAAACCTACCCGAAGGGGCAATTTAGCATGGCCATCTTTGGGTGGTGGTATTGACAGGGTGGATGTGGAGAGTATGTTTCCTCTTGCGGGGTAATCTAGTATTAGTGGGGTCACTGTTTAAAAGTAAGAGGTTCCCATTTAAGACGGTGATGAGGAGAAATTATTTCTCCGAGGGTCGTGAGTCTCAGAAACTCTCTTCCTCAAAAGGCACTGGAGGCAGAGTCTTTGAATATTTTTAAGGCCAAGCAGGATAGGTTCCTGATGAGCCAGGGAGAGAAAGGCCATCGGGGGTTAGTGGGAGTTTACAATCCGATCAGCCATGATTGTCATAATATACACCAGTATATCATGGTACAGACACACACACTGATGGACATGCAGTGGGACCAATCAGCATACACAACACCGCAGCCAGTCACCAGTGAGAGCACACGCACTATAAAGACAGGGGACAGGAGAGTTCCCGCTCATTCTAGTAGCAGCCAGCTCGGAGCACAGAGCTCACAGCCTGCAACACAGACATTCACCATGTGCTGAGTGCATCACCTGGTTAGGACTAGGCAAGGGTCAACAATTAAAGCTGGTATTGCATTTACCCACAGTTCAAGTATGTTAATATAGTTAACCTCATAATAAAATAGAGTTGCACCACTTCCAGTGTTGGTGACCTGTTTGTGATCCAGAACACCCAACACATCAATGATCTTACTGAATGGTGGAGCAGGCTCGAGGGGCCCAGTGACCTACTCCTACTCCTAAATCGTCTGTTCCTATTCAAAAATCTTTTACATAAGAACTACTCGCTGCTAATTCTTTTGAAAATAGGTTTCATTTGATGTCCACCTCTGCTTCCACTTCAGCCAATGCTGCTTGAGTTGGCTTGTGTGAACTGGAATCTTGCATAAACATCATGAAACAGTAAATAAATTAGGAGCAGGGGTGGACCATTCGGCCCATTGAGCCTTCTGTCCGTTCAAGCGGATCGCGGTTGATCATCTACCGCTGCCATTTTCCCCCAATCTACTGATTTCTGATAAAAAGCAAATTACTGTGGATCCTGGAATCTGAAACCCAAACAGAAAACGCTGGACCATCTCAGCAGTCTGACAGCATCCCTTGGAGAGAGAACGGAGCTAACGTTTCGAGTCTGGATCTACATCTTGCTCCCCGCCAGTGATGGAATCCCGGTATCGGGTCCAAAAATCTTTGTTCTGCTCAGGGATGTTGGGACTTCTATTTCTGCTGATGTCTTGTTCTGTATTTTCATCAACTGGTCCCACGGGAGGGTTGATAGGGGGAGGGAGGGGCGTGCAGGGGATCACGAGCGGGGGGGGGGGGGGGTGCATGGGATCACGAGGGGGGGGGGACTGGCGGGGCAAGGGGGCGGTCCGGGGTGGGGGAGAGGAGGAGTGGGGTCTGATTAGATAGCTCTTTCAAAGGGCTAGCACAGGCCCCGTGAACTGAAATGCCTCCTTTGGTTCTGTGTTCTGATCCTAACTCTGCCTGCGCCGTTTGAACTGGTGCTTGTATTTGCAGGCCTCGCTGGAAGAAGTGGACGGCGAGCTCTTCCTGGTGCGAGAGGAGTTGCAGAAGGTTTGGGACATGCTGCACATTCGGAATAGCGAGCTGGAGGAACAGCACCAGGAACTGGAATCCGCCAGGGGCCAGGTCAGAACGTACAGCTGGTAGAGAGAGGGTGGGAGATTTCCGTTCGCTCCTCGCACCAGAGGGCAGAAGGACGGTCACAGGAACAGGAGGAGGCCATCCATCCCCTTGAGCTTTTTTTTGTTTAAACCAAATAAAACCTTCTTGGAATGAGGGCACGGCTGGTGAGGCCAAACCAATCGCTAATTACCCTCCTGAGCGTTGTGATAGATCATTTCAGAGGGTAGCTAACCGCATTGCTGTGGGTCTGGAGTCACATGTAAGCCAGGCCGGGTAAGGGTGGCAGATTTCCTTCCCAAAAGGGCCGACCAGATGGGTTTTTACAACAATCGGTGATGGTCAGACGGTCACCATTAGCTTTCAATTCCAGATTTAATTAATTGAATTTGAATCCCCCCAGCTGCCGTGGTGGGATTTGAACCCATGTCCCTGGAACATTAACCTGGCTCTCTGGATTACCAATCCAGTAACACAATTGCTGTGGTACCCATCCCCTGTTCTGCTCGTCAATGACTGATCTGCATCGTAACCTCCATCTATTGGCCTCGGCGCCATTACTCTTGTCCAACAAGAGGTTATTAATCTCAGATTTGAAATTTTCAATTGATCCCCTTCCCCAGCCCCAACAACCTCTTGGGGGGAGCAGCGTGTGGGCGGCACGGTAGCACAGTGGTTAGCACTGTTGCTTCACAGTGCCAGGCTCCCAGGTTCGATTCCCGGCACAGCTATGGCACAGAAAGAAACCATTCAGCCCATTGTATCTGCACCAGTTGAGAAAGAAAACCGTAGAATAAAACTAGCCGCCCGTCCCAATCCCACCCACCAGCACCCGGTGCGAGGCCTTGCAGGTTACAGCACCTGCAGAGCAGATCCAGGTACGTTTTCAGTGAGCTAAGGGTTTCATTTTTGGTTTTATTTATGGGATGCGGGGGTCACCGGCTGGGAAAGCATTTATTGCCCATCCCTAACCGCCCTCCATTTCAGAGGGTTGGAGAGTCTGTAGGTCTGGAGTCACATGTAGGCCAGGCCAGGATGGCAGGTCGGAGAAGCAAATGGGGTTTTCCCGCAATCGACACTGGTTTCGGTCGACTCTTAATTCCCAATTTTTATTGAATTCGAATTTCACCACCGGCCGTGGCGGAATTTGAACCCGTGTCTCCAGATCCTGTCCTAGGCCTCTGGATTACCAGTCTTATTGATTAGCCGAGTGACATCTATGCTCCCCTAATACCTCCACCAACAAACTAGGCAGCGAACTCCAGCCGGCCCCCCAACACCCTGGGTGAAGACGTTTTTCTTCTATGAGGCCCCCCCCCCTCCCGCCCCCCAAAAGCCGTGACTGACGAATGACATGAATCGTGGGTGTAAAGTTTGCATGTGGTGCAAGGGGTGACCCATTTCCCCTCAGAATATCCAATCGTGACTTACAATTCCACAGTGCCCTGTCCCATCGCCCCCAACGCATCTGAAAGTGACTTAACTTATGGGTATAGTGATTACCACTGTAAGAACGAGGTAGTCGGAGAATTTTAATAACCTCGGGCTTTAACTAACTCATTTTTCGCATTGGGACAAATGCTCGGGTTATTACCTCCATTCTCTCCACCTGTCCGCAAGTATTTTCCTCCTCTTTCCCACACTGGCTGGTTGCCGAGGTTTGGCTCCGTAGTCCCCCGTGGCATTTGAAATTTGCCGCCCTTTCCTGAAGCCGGTCTCGGCCGTCGATGTTGGCAGCCATGCAGGAGGCATCGTGACTAGGCCCAAGCCTTTGGCCAACACAAAGCCATTGAGTTGTGCGTTTTCCAGCCGTGGCCACTAGGTGGCAGCCTGCCTGGAATTGTAGCCTGAAGCAAGATGGGGGTAATGGAGGTAGGTGGCACTGCCAATGGCTGAGGCTTGATGATGTTGTGATCGTGTGGGTGTCTTGGGATTCGACATGTATAAAGGACTGCCTTTAGGGGAAGGGTAGTCACCCAGATTTTATACTAGCTGCTTGGTTATTGTACGGCACTAGTTGTACTTAATCATTAACATGGCTAATATTTGGCAAGAGTAGGACGAGGTGAATTGTAGAGAGACACCACCGACACGATGGACCGAATGGCTTCCTCCTGTGCTGTACCCGTCCTATAATCTCGTTAAACCCATGTGCAGGAGTCAGAGTTTGAGCCGTTCGGTTAGCAGTGGGCGACACCCTTGTGTTGCCACCGCATCCAATCGCAAGACCCCTCTGGTTCAGAATAAAAGACCATGAGAAATAGGAGCAGGAGGGGGCCATTCGGCCCCTCGAGCCTGCTCCGCCATTCGGCAATGTCATGGTTGACCTGATTGTGGCCTCGACTCCACTTGCCTGCCTGTCCCACATAACCCCTGCCTCCCTTGTCAACCGGAAATGCGCCTAAGTCAGCCTGGAATATATTCAGTGACCCACAGCCCCCACTGCGCTCTTTGGGGGGGGGGGGATTCCGAAGACTAACGACGCTCTGATAGAAGAAATTCCCCCTCATCTCCATCTTAAGTGGGAGACCCCCTTATTTTTAAATCGTTCTAGATGCCCCCAGGAAGAAAAACATCCTTATCAACATCTACCCTGTCAATGCCCCCTCAGGCTCTTGTATGTTTCAGTCAGATCACCACTCAATCTTCTCAACTCCAATGCCTGTCAGCCAAATCTGCAATCCAATTTTGGGCCTTCTGATTAGGACCCCATTCAGCCAATGACTATTCCGGCTTTCCTTGGTGGATGCTGAAGGAATTTTACTCATTTGTTGCCTGACTAAATTAATGTCCAAGGGAAAAAGAAGAAAAAAAAAAAACCCTGTCTCTCCCTTTGTTTTCTCTGTTGGTCTTCTGTGTTAGGTTGATTATTGGATGGTGAAGAGTTCATTGATGACTGTCGGGAATGGCCCCAAGTATACAGTGAGACAACATTACAATGATTCTCTTTGACTCTCACTTTCTCTCTCTATAACTGATCCGATGGCACAGGCATAATTTCAAAAGCTACCGATGTCATGTGTCAAGTGTACTCTGCATGAAATCCTAATTCAACAAAACCTGGACGCCAGTGGTTAATTTTCTTGCCCAGAACTTCTGGCGTGCCTCTTTTTCAATTTCTCTTGGCCTCCTCATTTATTACAGTCAACTCCATCGAGACTTCCCGTCGCCAAAGACCCTGAGGAAATAATTTATTTCCAAAACATCTCGAGGACTGTCAAAAAGGCAGTGCACCAGTTGTACCAATTCTGTTTGTGGTATTATGGGCCAGGGCTCAGAAACCTCAAAGTGGATTATGAAGCTCACCTGACCTATAACTTTTATGTTGAATTTGGCTAGGATGAGCATAGAATCATAGAATTTACAGTGCAGAAGGAGACCATTCGGCCCATCAATTCTGCACCGACCCCACTTAAGCTCACCCCATTCCAGTAACCCCACCTAATCTTTTTTGGACACTAAGGACAATTTATCATGGCCAATCCTCCTAACCTGCACATCTTTTGACTGTGGGAGGAAACCCACGCACACACAGGGAGAACGTGCAGACTCCGCACAGACAGTGACCCAAGCCGGGAATCGAGCCTGGGACGCTGGAGCTGCGAAGCAACTGTGCTAACCACTGTTCTACCATGCTGTCCTTTGTGGTACCATGCCGCCCTAGCATAAGAGCCTTCACTTCAGATATGATTCATCAGACTTCCTCGGCGCTTTTATCAAAACAAAGTTTATTATAGGAATGTAGTTAACATATATAAAACAAGAATTTGTTATCAATTACAAACATGAAACAACAGCTACAGTAATCTATGTATATAAGTCTTAATGAATCCCCCTTAGTAACTGTTCCAATTCAATATGAAATCCAATAAACCAAAACCCTTTTCAAGGGCGTGGCCCAGCACACGGTAACCTCACTTGAATGGGGCTGGTCCTTTCCATGAGATTCTGATCCAGTGGCAACCAGCAGATTCAAAACTCCTTCTGGGAAGCAACTCTATCTTTAAAGTTACCAAGGCAGTTTGTCACACCCAATGTGCTTTCAAGTTCATGGGAACAGCTTTAAAATTAAAAACAGAGACAACAGGGAAACTTCTTGCAGTCCAAAGCAAGAAACCAAAACTGAAACCCAAACACTAAAACCCTCTCTCACCTGACAGCCACAGCCCAGCTCCACCCACAAATGACATCACTGAAGCCGTGCTACAAGCCATGTGGTAAGAACAAAACCTTTCTTAAAGGGACATTCACATGACAGTGGGCATACAGCCCAAGTTGTCTGGAACTTGAATGTTAGGTGTTTGCTACTTATCCTCCACTAGAGGTTCCCAGGATTTCTCAGCAATTGCCCAGAAAGGTCAAACTTCCGTTGGGCAATTACTCTGTTGTGGAAGCTACGCGAAAATGCAATTTGAGTTGCAAACGTTACCCAGGAAATTTTTTAAGAATTAAAACCACTTCTAACTCCCGAGATATTTATAGTACTGCCATCGATCCCTCCCTCCCCCGCAACTATCCCCCCAACCACCAATAAGCCCCCACTCAACCAGCTACCCTTCCGACCACGCCACCCTCTCCCGATCGCCCGATTCCACCCAGCTGTCTGGCTGCCCCCATCCCATCCCGCCCATTCCACCCTCTTATCGTACAAACTTACCTGCTTTATGGCAGTTCATGCTGCAAAAACGAGGGGGTGGCTTCCTTACCTCTGCTGCCCCCGACACAAGGCCTTGTGAATTCACTGCAGTCGGCCATTCTCGCCTGGTCCGAGTAAGAATGTCCGGACTTCAGGGCTTCAACACTAGGAGCGGAGTGGCAATCTGACTGTGTCACTCCACAGACGTTCAGGACCAATATCTTTTGTTTGACTGGGCATTACTGAGAAAACATTTGAATTGACATACTCCTTTAAAGAAACATTACCTTCCCCTTTAATTCAGGATTTTAGTCTGAATTTATTAAGGATTAAAGCTGAATGTAATGCAAAAAAAAGAACTGATGTTTTAAAAATGTTATACATCTTAATTTATACACTTTCCCCCCACAATTCCCTTGTTCATTTTGCCTCTTCCCAATCTCTCTTTCATTCTCATTGGCTCTTTCTCTTACTCTCTTTCACTTATTAATCTTCTTTTCCTCGCTCTTCCCTCACTTGTTCCCTCCCTCCCTTCCCACACTCGTTCCCTCCCTCCCCTCACTCATTCCCTCCTTCCCTCCCCTCACTCGTTCCCTCCCTCCCTTCCCCCACTCATTCCCTCCCTTCCCTCACTCGTTCTCTCACTCGTTCTCTTACTCGTTCCCTCACTCGTTCCCTCACTCGTTCCCTCCCTCCCTTCCCTCACTCGTTCCCTCCCTCCCTTCCCTCACTCGTTCCCTCCCCCACTCGTTTCCTCCCTTCCTCACTCGTTCCCTCCCTTCCTCACTTGTTCCCTCCCTTCCTCACTTGTTCCCTCCCTTCCTCACTCGTTCCCTCCCTTCCTCACTCGTTCCCTCCCTTCCTCACTCGTTCCCTCCCTTCCTCACTCGTTCCCTCCCTTCCTCACTCGTTCCCCCCCCTTCCTCACTCGTTCCCTCCCTTCGCTCACTCGTTCCCTCCCTTCGCTCACTCGTTCCCTCCCTTCGCTCACTCGTTCCCTCCCTTCCCTAACTTGTTCCTTCCCTCACTCGTACCTTCCCTCCCTTCCCTCACTCGTTCCCTCCCTTCCCTCACTCGTTCCCTCCCTCCCTATCCTCACTCGTTCCCTCCCTCCCTTTCCCCCCTCCCTTCCCTCATTCATTCCCTCCCTTCCCTCACTCGTTCCCTCCCTTCCCTCACTCGTTCCTTCCCTCCCTTCCCTCACTCGATCCTTCCGTCACTCGTTCCTTCCCTCACTCGTTCCCTCACTCTTTTCAGGAAGGTAATTCCAAAGACAAACTCCCCTCGAAGAGAGAAACATTTCTCCTCTTCTCCATTTTAAATGGAGGACCTCTTACTTTTAAACAGTGACCCCTGGTTCTAGATTCTCCCACAAGAGGAAACATCCTCTCCAGAACCACCTTGTCAATACCCCTCAGGATCGTGTACGTTTCAATCAAGTCGCCTCTTACTCTTCCAAACCCTAGTGGACGCAAGTCTAGACTGTCCAACTTTCCTCATACGGCAACCAAACTTGCTCATTCCCGGTATTAATCCAATAAACCTTCTCTGAACTGCTTCCAAAACATTTACATCCATACCTTTTCTTACTCGTTGGAATGTATCTATTCCGTATATTCTGAAATATCCGCTTGAATGTTTGCCGTTGCCTCTCTATTGATATAATTTGCCTGTTTGCTTTAGCTAGCTCTTCTTTCATATCTTCATAATTACCCTTCTGCAAAAGGACCCACTCCTCCCGCCCTCACCCTCGAACTTTAAAATCCAATCGTGCTCTGGCCGCTGCCACCTCGGGGTGCCTTCGCTATGAGATAATTAATTACTCCCATCATGCTGCACAGTGCCAGGACTCGTGCAGCCTGCTCTCTGGTTGGCTCCAGAACAAGCTCTTCCTCACTCTTCACTCCTTGCCTCCTTTTCCTCCTCCACTTTGTTTATCTGTTCCTTTTTAAAATATTTGGAGGAACTCTTACTCTCGTTTTTTTATATCGCTGGCTAACTTTCTCTCATACTCTAATTTTTCCTCCTTATTTTCTTTTAGTCATCCTTTGCTGCTCCTTATATTCTGTCCAATCTTCTGACCACCTTTCCTGACTGCACAATTATGTACTTTTTCTATCAGTTTGATACTATCTTTAACCTTTCCAGTTAATCAGTGATGATGCATCCATCCCCCTTAAATGTTTGCCACTGCATCTCTATTGATCTATCCCTGAACCTATTTTGCCTGAAATTCCCTCACAAATAGCACTGGCACTGTGTCGTACAATTGTTTTTATTTTCTGGCCTTTATTCTTTTTTTTTCAGAAATATTTTTATTGAAGGCTTTTTTCATATATACTAAATTACATAAGCCAAACCTTGGCAACAGGTAACAAAACTAACAATCCACCCTTCCCATTTGACCCCCCCCACTCCCCACCCTCCGACCCTACACCCCCCTGCCACCCTAAGCCCGCCTCCTTTTTCCCCCTTGTAATGGGCCATGGTTTATGGAACCCCAAAGTGTATCATGGAGTTCACCTGACCCACAACTTTTACTAGATTGTGGTATGGGGAGCACACGGCCCACTCTGCAGGTGTGGTACAGCAGAAATGGAAAAGTATTTTTAAAAGCAAAACAATGTTTATTCTATGAACTCAAGTTAACCTTTTTAAAACATACAGTGAACATCTTAGCAACCATTAATTCAAATACAACCCCCAAAGAATACAACACTAAGTAATCCTTCAAGCTTTCCTTTTAACATCCATACGACTTAAAAACAAAACCTTTAACAGAAGCACATCAGGTTAAAGTCACTTAGACAATGACTATTGGATGATCACAACCAACCCTCTTCTCATCTGACATCCTCACACTTTCCAGTAAGTTGACTCCGGATCAATCAGAAAGGCTGTATTAGTTGTTTGTCCCCCTCCTATTCCAGCCTTTCCACCATTGCTCAAAGTGAGCTACACTTAACCCTATGTCCTACAGGTCAATATCCATTTATTGAATAACGCAGCAGAAGACATTCTTTAAAAAAAAATTTAGAGTACCCAATTCATTTTTTCCAATTAAGGAGCAAATTAGCCTGGCCAATCCACCTACCCTGCACATCTTTGGGTTGTGGGGGTGAGACTCCCGTAGACACTGGGAGAATGTGCAAACTCCACACGGACAGTGACCCAGAGCCGGGATCAAACCTGGGACCTCGGCGCCGTCAGGCATCAGGGCTAACCCACTGCGCCACCGTGCTGCCCCAGCAGAAGACATTCTAATGGTTCACAACCGTTTCATTGCGAAACTACAGTTCGGTACACGCCCACTGGTTTCCTCTCTACCCTCCTGGATTCTCTCCTTGTCCAGAAGCAATGCCCCAACTGGGCATAAACCCAGCTCTTAAATACAAACCAGTGCGTATCACCTTGCTCTCAATTCACTCTGAAGCTAGTGCTGGTTTATTCTTAAAGGGATCTGCATTTCTAACATCTCTCTGAGGATTTAACTGGGACCCATAACCATACAGGTCAGTATTTATCCATCTCAGCCATCAGTGAGAGTCAACCAGTCTCTATTTGGCCAAAATCACACATGCCCGTCAAAACCCACAGGTAATTTGATTTTGACGTCGGGTCTAGTCTCTCTGAAATTAACAGTGCACGTTTTTGCTCCCCCACAGTATACAGAATGTAGCTCAGAGAATCAGAGACTGGAGTTCCTGGTCACTTCGCTGAAGCAACAAATTTCAGAAAAGTAAGTCGAGGCTTTTAAAAAAAATTAATTTAGAGCACTCAATTATTTTTCCCCAATTAAGGGGCAATTTAGCGTGGCCAATCCACCTAGCTTGCACCTCTTTGGGTTGTGGGGGCGAAACCCACGCGCACACGGGGAGAATGTGCAAACACCGCACGGACAGTGACCCGGGGCTGGGATCGAACCCAGGTCCTTGGCGCGTGAGGCTGCAGTGCTAACCACTGCACCGCCATGCCACCCCATAAGTTGAGTCAATCATAACGCTTCACCCCCATCTCATTGCGTTATTGCGTGGAAAGTGTGTCAGAACTGTCTAGAAAATTCTGCGTGTTGTTTCTCCTCGTACGTGGGGTGGAGCCTAAGCTCTCGGATTCAAACCGGTGGATTTAAGATGCTTACAGGTTGTGGAGCAATAACGTTTCTTTTGCTAATGGCCTACTTTAAGAACGGTTTCTCCGAATGTCAGTGAGTGAATTAGCACAGCTCAGTCAAAGGAATCAATGCTGCTGTTGGATTAATATTAACTGAATGACTCATCTGTCCAAAGTAATTTGAATATTAATCTCCTAGAGTAAACGCTGGAGAAAAATCACAGGGACATCAGAAAAAGTGACTTTGTTTTTCAATTCCTTGGAAAACGTCTCTCTGTTGTAAATATATTGGTGACAGAGAGAGTTGTTTTACCGGGTGGTTGGCGCCATGAGGTCATGTGAGGAAACTTCCAGAATTACATCCAAACGGAGCTGGTGGCCCAGTTCCAACTAGGCTACCGGCCTAAATGGGTTATCAAACTCTATCCTGAGGAAAAGGCAAGAAAGACATCAGCTATTATCCAGCTTTCCTGGCATGGCGAATTCCACGTTTGATGTGACGTACAGGTGTAATGTTCAATTGTTTGATGTTTGATTATGCGAGTCTGGCAACTGATCTGTGCTCACTGTGCTTGATTGGTTACGCCTGGGTGTTGACTCAGCGTTGAAGTGAACAGGCACCACAGAGGCTATAAATAGCTGGAGCTAGGATAAGCCCGAGTGCAGACATTTTGTGATTGCGGAGTTTTCATAAACACCGTGAATGAGCTTGTTGCACGTTTTCTGTGCCGTTTTCACAATGTTCTGAGATTTCTGAAATTCACAACAAATTGGAAAGAAGGCACTTCCAGTCTTAACTATCAGGAGGACAATGCACGAGGCTGAGTAACCAGTAACGGGAGATTATTGTATAAATTGCCCTCTGCATATCCCAGATAATGGCAAGTCTTTCTTCACTGGAGAACAATGCTTTGAATGGTGGGGGTCGTATTGGAGTGACCGGTGAACCAGTCTGATTGGGTAGCCAGGAGCGATACAAATGTGCAGGTATGGATTATGCGAGTGTGAAATACAAATGCCTGAAATATGCGTCCTGGCAGCATATGACCGAGGAGGGACAATGACCTCAATAGTGGGGACATAGCCCTTGAAAATCAGGATTGGCTGGTCACCCTGGATGTAACCTACACGTGTCACTAGCGATCCCCAATTCATTTCCAGCAGCCGCATCATAGGTCACTTCTTCAGCTATGCCCATGTCGACGTGGCCCTGGTGTTAATGCTGCGCAGAAATCATTGCGAAGCCTGGGTGACAGGTAAACACCTATAGGCCCCGAGATTGGAAAGTGCAGGAAGGCAAGTAAATTGAGAAGTAGTATCAAGCTTCGAGTGTTAAGAGCCTTGCTGCATGGAATAGTGAGGAACCATGGAAGCCATTGGAAAGGGTGCAGAGGAGATTTACCAGGATGTTGTCTGGTATGGAGGGAAGATCTGATGAGGAAAGGCTTGAGGCTGTTTTCGTTAGAGAGAAGAAGGTTAAGAGGTGACTTATTTGAGGCATACAAGATGATCAGAAGATTAGATAGGGTGGACAGTGAGAGCCTTTTTCCTCGGATGATGATGTCTAGCACGAGGGGACATAGCTTTAAATTGAGGGGAGATAGATACAGGACCGATATCGGTAGTAGGTTCTTTACTCAGAGAGTAGTAAGGGCGTGGAATGCCCTGCCTGGAACAGTAGTGGACTTGCCAACATTAAGGGCACTTAAATGGTCATTGGATAAACATACGGATGATAATGGAATAGTGTAGATGGGCTTTAGATTGGTTTGACAGGTCAGCGCAACATCGAGGGCCGAAGGGCCTGTACTGCGCTGTAATGTTCTATGTTCTATGGAATGGGGAGGGAGGCGGGGGACAGCATCCGACCCTTGGTGCCTGGGGGAAACAAGAGCTAATTGGTTCATTCAATTCCCTTGGACTGTGCTGGAGGTACGGAACATTGGTTTATCATGCTGCTAGCCATGAATGGTCTTGTCCATGTTGTCTATTTTGGAAGATGAGTCCAGAAAGGTTATTGACTTCACATCAGGGGTTGAAGAAAATTGGAGAGGATGTTGAACTCTGGAGAACCCCTGGCCATCTCTTAAAAGTTCTGTTTCTTCATTGTCGCTGGGGCAAAATCCTGCGACGTTCTACCTAACAGCACAGTGGGAATACCTTCTAAACGCAGATGGCACAGTTCAGAAAGAAGGTTTACCACCACCTTCTCAAGGACCACCAGGGCTGGGCAATAAACACCAGCAACACCTCCAAAATAAATATTCTAAAAGTCTTGGCAGTAACCTCGTGGCTGGGGAGTGATGACCACAGACGCACATCTCAAGAGGTGATATATTGCTCCAGGATGTTTGACTAACTGGGTATGAATCTCCTTTCTGTGGCCACAGGGAACAAGCATTGAGACAACTCGGGAGGCTCCGAAATACTGAGAAGACTGAACTAGAAATTAAGATTTCATCATTGGAGTTGAAGGTTTGTTACTTACATTTTACTTCCCCTCCTTGTGTTTCTCCATTCTGTGATGCATTCTCTCCCTCTGTCTCTGACAGTGCTGATGCATAGTAGGATTGGGTAGCATGGGTTCTGCAGCTGTCCATGAGCTGGCCAATTTCCGTGAACGCGGGCGATTTGGCCATGGTGGGGGTGGCTATCGTAGCCAAGACTGATGGCTGGTCTCGCCCCCAGGTCCACACATGCTCAGAATTGGGGATAGGGTTTATGATTCCAGGTAAAAGTATGGAACCTTAAAATAGTCACTTTGATGGTGGACTCAAAGTCGGAGTGCCAGGTATCTACTTACAAGTCCTGTCGAGGGAAGTTGTGCAATTGAAACCGGGTCGATTGGTAGACTTTGGGGGCTGGATTCTCCGATTCTGTGGCTATGTCCCCACGCCAGCTTGGGAACGGCAGACAAAATGGCACAAAACGGCCACTGATTCCCCGTTTTGCTGGGGGCCAGCAGGACGATAGCACAGAGCACCCGGCTCTAGCTGCCGTTACACCCCGGAGAATTGCCGGGCCTGTGGCCGCGCATGCACACGGCGGCGGCCGCGCCGTGCTACATGGCGGACGCAGTCCGCGGACCCGGCCCGCGAAATAGTGCCCCCCCTTTGGCTGGCTCGCGCGCCCCAGACCGCCCCCCCTCCCCACAGTGCCCCCCAGCCCCGAATAATGACCGCCCCCCCCTGCCCGCAGACCGGCTCTCCCCCGACTGTGGCGGCGCTGGACTGAGTCCGTAGCCGCCACGCCGAGTTCCCGACGGATGAGACCATGAAAGACCCACGCCTTCGGGAACTCTGCCGGTCGGGGACGGAGCATCGGGAGCCGGGCCTCAAATGTCCTGAGGCCGTCAATATGTGGGGCAGCGTTGTCTCCGAGTACGCGGCTTTGGAGGGGGCGAAGCATCGTGAAATCGGCGCCGTCCCCGATTCTGACGTAAGTTTGGATTCTCTGGCAGACTGCCGAACGGGATTTCGGCGACGGCACCCTTGAGAAACCAGCCCTGGGTCTTTTGAGTTCCTCCAAACCTGAAATCTCGCGCTCCTCCAATTCAGGCCTTGCATCCATCCCTGATTCATAACCACTCCGCCATTTATGACCGTGCCTTCAGCTACCTGGGCCCTGGGTCCTCTTCCTCCACACTCCTTAAAAAACTTACCTCTTGTGACCAAGCATTTGGTCACCTGACCTATTATCACCTGGTGTGTCTCAGTGTCAAACCCTGCTCCTGTGTGGTACCTGGGCAGATCTGACACATTTTTAGGGCGGCAGCCTAAACGCGAGTTGTGGAAATTGATGGTGTGTGATCCCGGAAGGATGCCGATCTGTCCTTGTTGTTTTGCAGTTGGCAGAGGTGGACGTTTTGGAAGAGATTCGGCAACAGAGGAGCCATGGCGAAGAGTCTGAGAAGCAGCAGAGGTGGGGCTGTGAGTCATAACGCTCCCCCCCACCCCCCCACCCCAAACCCTAGACAGAAGGTCCAATGATCAGGAAACGTGGCAGGCAATTTGCACTCCGCAATATCTCACACTGGCCAGATTGTTCAGCTGTTGGGTTGAGTATTAAATTGTTGGCCAGGGCAGTTTGGAGAACCCTTCTTTGAAATAGTGTCTTGGGGCCCACCTGGGAGGTCAGGCAAGGCTGTCTGATGTCTAATCTGAAAGACCCCCATCCCTGCCAGCGCAGCACTGCATTTGTGGTTCAGTCTTGATGTCTAGTCTCTGGAGCGAGGTTTAAACTCTTATATCCTAACCAACAGCTGGACCTGCCCGAAATGCGAGTTGAAAAGCTCAACAGTTCTTGGCTTGACAAAACCAAAATGCCCAATCCTAACCTGTCATGTTCTGCACAATAATAATCGTTATTGCCACAAGTAGGCTTACATTAACACTGCAATGAAGTTACTGATAAAAATCCCCTCGTCGCCACATTCCGGCGCCTGTTCGGGTTCACTGAGGGAGAATTTAGAATGTCCAATTCACCTAACAAGCACGAAACCGGAGCCCCCGGAGGAAACCCACGCAGACACGGGGAGAACGTGCAGACTCCGCACAGACAGTGACACATGCTAGGAATCGAACTCGGGTCCCTGGCGCTGTGAAGCAACAGTGCTAACCACTGTGTTACCGTGCCACACCATCACTGGAAGTAATTTCTATCCCATCAGAAAGTGTTAACTCTTCGCTTCCTTCCATTGCAGTTGCCCCCTTCAGAAATGCACTCGTTGCGACTCCTTCCTGGAACAGATGAGCACCAAATTGCAAGGTACAGTTTGTGCGATTTACACCCTGGGTAACACTCTCTTATCTCCCTCCTCTTTAACTCCTGACTCCATGGCCGACACACAATACTGGCTGGATATCCCTGCCATGAAATCGGATGGTTCTGGTCCTGTGTTATTGTGGTTCCAGCGTCACTGTTATATTGTGCATTTTTCCATAAGACCATAAGACATTGGAGCAGAATTAGGCCACTCGGCCCATCGTGTCTGCTCCGCCATTCAATCATGGCTGATATTGAGGGCGGCATGTGGCGCAGTGGATAGCACTGGGACTGCGGCGCTGAGGACCCGGGTTCGAATCCCGGCCCTGAGTCACTCTCCGTGTGGAGTTTGCACATTCTCCCCGTGTCTGCGTGGGTTTCACCCCCACAACCCAAAGATGTGCAGGATAGGTGGATTGGCCACGCTAAATTGCCCCTTAATTGGGAAAAAAATAAATAAATAATCGAAATTTTTATTTTTTTAAAATCATGGCTGACATTTTTCTCATCCCCATTCTCCTGCCTTCTCCCATAACACCTGATCCCCTTACATAGAACATAGAACATAGAACGATACAGTGCAGTACAGGCCCTTCGGCCCACGATGTTGCACCGACATGGGAAGTCAAAAAACAAAAGCCATCTAACCTACACTATGCCATTATCATCCATATGCTTATCCAATAAACTTTTAAATGCCCTCAATGTTGGCGAGTTCACTACTGTTGCAGGTAGGGCACTCCACGGCCTCACCACTCTTTGCGTAAAGAACCTACCTCTGACCTCTGTCCTATATCTATTACCCCGCAGTTTAAGGCTATGTCCCCTCGTGCTAGCCATTTCCATCCGCGGGAGAAGGCTCTCACTGTCCATCCTATCTAACCCCCTGATCATTTTGTATGCCTCTATTAAGTCTCCTCTTAACCTTCTTCTCTCTAACGAAAACAACCTCAAGTCCATCAGCCTTTCCTCATAAGATTTTCCCTCCATACCAGGCAACATCCTGGTAAATCTCCTCTGCACCCATTCCAAAGCTTCCACATCCTTCCAAAATTAGGTGACCAGAACTGTACGCAATACTCCAAATGCGGCCGTACCAGAGTTTTGTACAGCTGCAACATGACCTCATGACTCCGGAACTCAATCCCTCTACCAATAAAGGCCAATACTCCATAGACCTTCTTCACAACCCTATCAACCTGGGTGGCAACTTTCAGGGATCTATGTACATGGACACCGAGATCCCTCTGCTCATCCACACTTCCAAGAACTTTACCATTAGCCAAATATTCCGCATTCCTGTTATTCCTTCCAAAGTGAATCACCTCACACTTCTCTACATTAAACTCCATTTGCCACCTCTCAGCCCAGCTCTGCAGCTTATCTATGTCCCTCTGTAACCTGCTACATCCTTCCGTACTGTCGACACCACCGACTTTAGTGTCGTCTGCAAATTTACTCACCCACCCTTCTGCGCCCTCCTCTAGGTCATTTATAAAAATGACAAACAGCAATGGCCCCAGAACAGATCCTGTGGTACGCCACTTGTAACTGAACTCCATTCTGAACATTTCCCATCAACCACCACCCTCTGTCTTCTTTCAGCTAGCCAATTTCTGATCCACATCTCTAAATCACCCTCAATCCCCAGCCTCCGTATTTTCTGCAAGAGCCTACCGTGGGGAACCTTATCAAACGCTTTACTGAAATCCATATACACCACATCAACTGCTCTACCCTCGTCTACCTGTTCAGTCACCTTCTCAAAGAACTCGATAAGGTTTGTGAGGCATGACCTACCCTTTACAAAGCCATGCTGACTATCCCTAATCATATTATTCCTATCTAGATGATTATAAATCTTGTCTCTTATAATCCCCTCCAAGACTTTACCCACAATAGACGTGAGGCTCACCGGCCTATAGTTGCCGGGGTTGTCTCTACTCCCCTTTTTGAACAAAGGGACCACATTTGCTATCCTCCAGTCCTCTGGCACTATTCCTGTAGCCGATGATGACATAAAAATCAAAGCCAAAGGCTCAGCAATCTCTTCCCTGGCTTCCCAGAGAATCCTAGGATAAATCCCATCGGGCCCCAGGGACTTATCTATTTTCAGCCTGTCCAGAATTGCCAACACCTCTTCCCTACGTACCTCAATGCCATCTATTCTAATAGCCTAGGTCTCAGCATTCTCCTCCACAACATTCTCTTTTTCCTGAGTGAATACTGACGAAAAATATTCATTTAGTATCTCGCCTATCTCTTCAGACTCCACACACAACTTCCCATCCCTGTCCTTGACTGGCCCTACTCTTACCCTAGTCATTCTTTTATTCCTGACATACCTATAGAAAGCTTTTGGGTTTTCCTTGATCCTACCTGCCAAATACTTCTCATGTCCCCTCCTTGCTCGTCTTAGCTCTCTCTTTAGATCCTTCCTCGCTACCTTGTAACTATCAAGCGTCCCAACTGAAACTTCACACTTCATCTTCACATAGGCCTCCTTCTTCCTCTTAAGAAGAGATTCCACTTCTTTGGTAAACCACGGTTCCCTCGCTCGACGCCTTCCTCCCTGCCTGACCGGTACGTACTTATCAAGAACACGCAGTGGCTGTTCCTTGAACAAGCTCCACATATCCAGTGTGCCCAACACTTGCAGCCTACTTCTCCAACCTACCCCTCCCAAGTCATGTCTAATGGCATCATAATTGCCCTTCCCCCAGCTATAACTCTTGCCATGCGGGGTATACTTATCCCTTTCCATCACGAACGTAAACGTCACCGAATTGTGGTCACTGTCCCCAAAGTGCTCACCTACCTCCAAATCTAACATCTGGCCTGGTTCATTACCCAAAACCAAATCCAATGTGGCCTCGCCTCTTGTTGGCCTGTCAACATATTGTGTCAGGAAACCCTCCTGCACACATTGTACAAAAAACGACCCATCTAATGTACTCAAACTATATCTTTTCCAGTCAATATTTGGAACGTTAAAGTCTCCCATAATAACTACCCTGTTACTTTCGCTCTTATCCAGAATCATCTTCGCCATCCTTTCCTCTACATCCCTAGAACTATTTGGAGGCCTATAGAAAACTCCCAACAGGGTGACCTCTCCTTTCCTGTTTCTAACCTCAGCCCATACTACCTCGGAAGAAGAGTCCCCATCTAGCATCCTCTCCGCCACCGTAATACTGTTCTTGACTAGCAGCGCCACACCTCCCCCTAGAATCATAGAATCATAGAATCATAGAAGTTTACAGCATGGAAACAGGCCCTTCGGCCCAACCAGTCCATGCCGCCCAGTTTTTTACCATTAAGCTAGTCCCAGTTGCCCGCACTTGGCCCATAACCCTCTATACCCATCTTACCCATGTAACCATCTAAATGCTTTTTGAAAGACACAATTGTACCCGCTTCTACTACTACCTCTGGCAGCCCATTCCAGACACTCACTACCCTCTGAGTGAAGAAATTGCCCCTCTGGGCCCTTCTGAATCTCTCCCCTCTCACCTTAAACCTATGCCCTCTAGTTTTAGACTCCCCTACCTTTGGGAAAAGATGTTGACTATCTACCTTATCTATGCCCCTCATTATTTTATAGACCTCTATAAGATCACCCCTAAGCCTCCTACGCTCCAGGGAAAAAAGTCCCAGTCTATCCAGCCTCTCCTTATAACTCAAACCATCAAGTCCCGGCAACATCCTAGTAAATCTTTTCTGCACTCTTTCTAGTTTAATAATATCCTTTCTATAATAGGGTGACCAGAACTGCACACAGTATTCCAAGTGTGGCCGTACCAATGTCTTGTACAACTTCAACAAGACGTCCCAACTCCTATATTCAATGTTCTGACCAATGAAACCAAGCATGCCGAATGCCTTCTTCACCACTCTGTCCACCTGCGACTCCACCTTCAAGGAGCTATGAACCTGTACTCCTAGATCTCTTTGTTCTATAACTCTCCCCAACGCCATACCATTAACTGAGTAGGTCCTGGCCTGATTCGATCTGCCAAAATGCATCACCTCACATTTATCTAAATTAAACTCCATCTGCCATTCGTCGGCCCACTGGCCTAATTGATCAAGATCCCGTTGCAATCCTAGATAACCTTCTTCACTATCCACTATGCCACCAATCTTGGTGTCATCTGCAAACTTACTAACCATGCCTCCTAAATTCTCATCCAAATCATTAATATAAATCACAAATAACAGTGGACCCAGCACCGATCCCTGAGGCACACCACTGGTCACAGGCCTCCAGTTTGAAAAACAACCCTCTACAACCACCCTCTGCCTTCTGTCGTCCAGCCAATTTTGAATCCAATTGGCAACCTCACCCTGGATCCCGTGAGCTTTAACCTTCTGCAACAACCTACCATGCGGTACCTTGTCAAAGGCTTTGCTAAAGTCCATGTAGACAACGTCTACTGCACTACCCTCATCTACCTTCTTGGTCACTCCCTCAAAAAACTCAATCAAATTTGTGAGACATGATTTTCCACGCACAAAGCCATGCTGACTGCCCCGAATCAGTCCTTGCCTCTCTAAATGCTTGTAGATCCTGTCTCTCAGAATACCTTCTAGCAACTTACCTACTACAGACGTTAGGCTCACTGGTCTGTAGTTCCCAGGCTTTTCCCTGCTGCCCTTCTTAAACAAGGGCACAACATTCGCCACTCTCCAATCTTCAGGCACCTCACCTGTGGCTGCCGATGATTCAAATATCTCGGTTAGGGGACCCGCAATTTCCTCCCTAGCCTCCCACAACATCCTGGGATACATTTCATCAGGTCCCGGGGATTTATCTACCTTGATGCGCTTTAAGACTTCCAGCACCTCCTCCTCTGTAATATGCACACTTCTCAAGACATCACTATTTATTTCCCTTAGTTTCCTAACATCCATGCCTTTCTCCACCGTGAATACCGATGAGAAATATTCATTCAGGATCTCACCCAACTCTTGTGGCTCTGCACATAAATGCCCTTGTTGATCCTTAAGAGGCCCTACTCTGTCCCTAGTTACTCTTTTCCCCTTTATGTATCTGTAGAATCTCTTTGGATTCTCCCTTGCATTATTTGCCAAAGCAATTTCATGTCCCCTTTTTGCCCTCCTGATTTCCCTCTTAACTCTATTTCGACAATCTCTATACTCTTCAAGGGATCTACTTGATCCCAGTTGCTTATGTACGTCATATGCCTCCTTCTTCTTTTTGACCAGAGTCTCAATATCTCGAGTCATCCAGGGTTCCCTACTTCTACCAGCCTTGCCCTTCACTCTAAAGGGAATGTGCTTACCCTGCACCCTGGTTAACACATTTTTAAAAGCCTCCCATTTACCAGCCGTCCCTTTGTCTGCCAATAGTCTCCCCCAATCTACCTCTGCAAGTTCCTGTCTGATACCATCAAAATTGGCCTTGCCCCAATTAAGAATTTTAACTCTTGGGCCAGACCTATCATTCTCCATAGCTATCTTAAAACTAATGGAATTATGGTCACTTGTCCCAAAGTGATCCCTCACTAGCACTTCTATCACTTGCCCTTCCTTATTTCCCAAGACGAGGTCAAGTTTTGCCCCCTCTCTAGTCGGTCCATCCACATACTGAATGAGAAATTCCTCCTGAATACACTCAACAAATTTCCCTCCATCCAAGCCCCTAATGCTATGACTGTCCCAGTCAATGTTGGGAAAGTTAAAGTCCCCTACTACTACCACCCTATTATTCTTGCAGCTATCTGTAATCTCCTTACATATTTGCTCCTCAATTTCCCGCTGACTATTTGGGGGCCTGTAGTACAGTCCTACCAAGGTGATCTCTCCCTTCTTATTTTTCAGTTCCACCCATATAGACTCAGTGGGCGAACCCTCGGACATATCCCCTCTAAGTACTGCCGTGATGTTCTCCCTAATCAAAAACGCCACTCCCCCTCCTCTCTTACCTCCTGTTCTATCCTTTCTATAGCATCTGTAGCCCGGAACATTGAGCTGCCAGTCCTGCCCCTCCCTTAGCCATGTTTCAGTCATAGCTATAATATCCCAGTCCCATGTGCCCGTCCATGCCCTGAGTTCATCCGCTTTGCCCGTCAGGCCCCTTGCATTGAAATAAATGCAGTTTAATGTAGACCTTCCTTGCTCTCTGCCCTGCTTTCTCTGGTCATGCTTTACACACTCTCCCTTCCTGCCTTTTGTTTCTGTCCCCACTGACTTCCTACATCGGTTCCCATCCCCCTGGCACATTAGTTTAAACCCTCCCCAACTGCACTAGCAAACACCCCCCCGAGAACATTGGTTCCGGTCCCACCCAGATGCAGACCGTCCGATTTGTACAGGTCCCACCTCCCCCAGAATCGGTCCCAATGTCCCAGGAATTTGAAACCCTCCCTCTTGCACCATCTCTCAAGCCACGTATTCATCCTAGCTATCCTGTCATTCCTACTCTGACTATCACGTGGCACTGGTAGCAATCCTGAGATTACTACCTTTGAGGTCCTACTTTTTAGTTTAACTCCTAACTCCCTAAATTCAGCTTGTAGGACCTCATCCCGTTTTTTACCTATATCGTTGGTGCCTATATGCACCACGACAGCTGGCTGTTCACCCTCCCCCTCCAGAATGCCCTGCAGCCGCTCCGAGACATCCTTGACCCTTGCACCAGGGAGGCAACATACCAACCTGGATTCTCGTTTGCGTCTGCAGAAACGCCTGTCTATTCCCCTTACAATTGAATCCCCTATCACTATAGCTCTGCCACTCTTTTTCCCGCCCTTCTGTGCAGCAGAGCCAGCCACGGTGCCATGAACCTGGCTGCTGCCATCTTCCCGTGGTGAGCCATCTCCCCCAACAGTTTCCAAAACGGTAAATCTGTTTTGGAGGGAGATGACCGCAGGGGATCCCTGCACTGCCTTCCTACTCTTCCTCTGTCTGTTGGTCACCCTTTCCCTATCTGCCTCAGTAATTTTAATCTGCGGTGTGACCAACTCACTGAATGTGCTTTCCACAACTTCCTCAGCATCGCGGATGCTCCAAAGTGAGTCCATCCGCAGCTCCAGAGCCGTCAAGCGGTCTAACAGGAGCTGCAGTTGGACACACTTCTTGCAGATGAAGGAGTCAGGGACACCAGAAGGGTCCCTGACTTGCCACATCTCACAAGAGGAGCATGACACGGGTCTGAGCTCTCCTGCCATGACTTAAACCTGAAGTTAAATTTGAACTACACTACACAGCTAGGAGAAAGTCAAAGAGAGAGAAATCACTTACCAGTTACAAGCCAAACACTTACCTGCTGGCTGTGATGTAGTTGCTCCAGAGACTCCCTCACAGGTCTGCTTCTCTGCACCTACTTCAGGTGAGCACCAAATTCCCTTAACTAGTTAATTACTTTACTTAATTAAATTTTTTTTTTTTTTTTTTTTTTGTCACTCCCCTCTTACCCGAACTCAGCCTTACCCAAACTCAGATACACTCTGTTTGCCTTCAGCACTCTGTTTCTAAAGGCACTTCAGCCACACCCTTTGTATCCTTCCTGATTTACAGTCAGCCAATAGGCCTGCTCCCAAAACTGATCTCTCTCCCGAACAGCTGACCTGCAAGGTAAGGAAGTGGTTATGCAGTACTTACCTCACCCACAGCGCGCCCTTTTAAACTGTCCCCTCTGCCTCGCAGCTCCCGCGCTTTTTGAAACTCCCGCGCTGTTTCCAAGGTCCTGGCTCCCTCTCTCTCCCGAACAGCTGACCTGCAAGGTAAGGAAGTGGTTACCTTTGCCTCCTTCTCTGAGCTTACTAAAACTAAAACACCTAAACCCCGGAACCTGCAACATCCATTCCTGTCCCTGCTCTATCCATGTCTCCGAAATGGCCACAACATCGAAGTCCCAGGTACCAACCCACGCTGCCAGTTCCCCTACCTTATTTCGTATACTCCTGGCATTGAAGTAGACACACTTCAAACCACCTACCTGAACACTGGCCCCCTCCTGCGAAGTCAAATCTGTGCTCCTGACCTTTATACTCTTATTAACCAAGAACCTATCTATCTCTGGCTTAAAGACACTCAGTGATTTGGCCTCCACAGCCTTCTGCGGCAAAGAGTTCCACAGACTCACCACCTTCTGGCTGAAGAAATTCCTTCTCATCTCTGTTTTAAAGGATCGTCCCTTTAGTCTGAGATGGTGTCCTCTGGTTCTAGTTTTTCCTACAAGTTCTGCCATCCTTACCCTACATGTGAGCCCAGAGCCACAGCAATGTGATTGGCTCTCAATTGCCCTTTGAAATGGCCCAGCAGTGGAATGTGGTCGGCCTGTTTATTATAATAATAATAATCTTTATTATTGTCACAAGCAGGCTTACATTAACACTGCAATGAAGTTACTGTGAAAATCCCCTAGTCGCCACACTCCGGCGCCTGTTCGGGGACACAGAGGGAGAATTCAGAATGTCCAATTCACCCAACAAGCACGTCTTTCTGGACTTGTGGGAGGAAACGGGAGCACCCGGAGGAAACCCACGCAGACACGAGGGAGAATGTGCAGACTCCGCACAGACAGTGAACCAAGCCGGGAATCGAACCTGGGGCCCTGGCGCTGTGAAGCAACAGTGCTAACCACTGTGCAGGAGGCCAAGTGTTTTTTCATCATTTGCATCCACTCAGAAACCAGCACTAACTCTTGCCCGATATAAATTTTGAATTCGAATCATATTCAACGAAGATAGAAATTTGAGGGTTGCTGACCTGGTGCATATCACTTTCCCGACTTGTCGCCTCGAAACCGCTTTTCCGACATGCTTTTTTTACGACCATCTGTGTTTAGATTTTTACAAACCCCGAGTGTTTCTTCTGTTCCTCAGATTACAGCGCCAAAAATAGCGAACTCCAGGAAGAGAGAAACACAGCTCTGAAATCGTTGAATGATGTGCAGGTTCTCACACAGGTAGGTGGAACTCCATTGCAGATCTTGATTGGGAACCTCCCCCAGCTTGCGATGGCTCTGGTTTTCATACAAGTACAAGGAACGGGCCAACATCATTCTTTTCAACTCCAGAGAATATAAGCCCAATTTTACTCATCATCGGACAACACAGTCTTTTTTTAAAAAAAAACATTTTACAGTGTGTGGGCATTGCTGTCTAGACCAGCATTTATTTCCCATTCCTAGTTGTGGTGATGAGCTGCCTTCTTGAGCCGCTGCAGTCCATATGGCGTAGGTACACCCACAGTGCTGTTAGAATGGGAGTTTGAGGTTTTTGACCCAACGACAGTGAAGGAACTGCCGATTATATTTCCAAGTCAGGGTGGTGAGTGACTTGGAGGCGAATCTCCAGGTGGTGAGGTTCCCAGGTATCTGCCACCCATGTCCTTCTAGATGGTAGTGGTCGTGGGTTTGGAAGGTGCTGCCTAAGGAGCCTTGGTGAGTTCCGGCAGTGCACCTTGTAGATGGAACACACGGCTGCTACTGTGCGTCGGTGGAGGGAGTGAATGTTTGTGGAAGGGGAAGCAATCAAACAGGCTGCTTTGTCCTAGATGATGTTGAGCTTCTTGAGTGTTGTTGGAGCTGCACTCATCCAGGCAAGTGGAGAGTATTCCATCACGCTCCTGACTTGTGCCTTGTAGACAGATTTTTGGGGAGACAGGAGGCAAGATCCTTGCCACAGGATTCCTCGCCTCTGGCCTGCTCTTGTAGCCACAGTATTTATATGGTTAGTCCTGCTCAGTGTCCCAGGGGCAAATTTAGTGAACCTTCATTGTATCGCCTCCAAAGCAAATATTTCCTTTCTTAAATATGGAAACCAAAACTGCACACAGTATTCCAGGTCTGGTCTATCCAAAGCCTTGTACAATTGTAGAAAAACGCAAGGGAAACTGGCAGGTACATTAGTGAGTCTGGTGCTTCATGGGCTGTGACATCGGAATTGGCTCTTTAATGCGTCATCTACAAGGCTCAAATATCCTTCTTCCATTGGCCACCCCTTAGTATATTCCACAATTCCCCAATGTTGCACTCAATGCCACCTGTACCAATGTAGCAGAGGCCTTAAATCTGCTGCAAATGTTGCGGGCACATCAGAACGAGGGGTCAGTGCTGGTGATTGTGGTACCCACCAGGTAGGGGTTTGGACACAGCCGGTGAGTGATTGGGGGGGGGGGGGGGGGATGTTGGTTTGCTATTCACATTTTTTCAGGTTAATTTAATTGGTGGTTCTTTCGAATTTCATTGGTCTGAGGCTTTTGTTCCATGCTGTCTTCCCTCTGGAATTTCCTCTGTCTACCTCCTTCTGGGTGCGAGGGAGGCTCATGTGAAGCATGGACACAGGATCCGAGGTTTCTCCACAAACCGGAGACTGATGTGTTGGGTGTTCTGGATCACATACAGGTCACCAACACTTGAAGTAGTGCAACACTATTTTATTAAAAGGTTAACTATTTAAACATACTTGAACTGTGGGTTAATGCGATACTAGCTTTAACTAAAGAGCTTTGCCTTGTCCTAACCAGTCGATGCACTCAGCACATGGTGAATGTCTGTGTTGCAGGCTGTGAACTCTGTCCTCCTAGCTAGCTGCTACTCGAATGAGCGGGAACTCTGATGTTCCTTGTCTTATAGTGCGTGTGCTCTAACTGGTGATTGGCTGCGGTGTTGTGTATGTTGATTGGTCCCACTGTGTGTCCATCAGTGTGCGTCTGCACCATGATATACTGGTGTATATTATGACGGAGACAATTTGGCTCATCTTGTCCATGGCCTCTCTCTCTCTCTCTCTCTCTCTGTCTGGCTCTCTGCCTGTCTCTCTCTCTCTCTGTCGCTCTCTCTCAGTCTCTCTCTCTGTCACTCTCTCTGTCACTCTCTGTCTGTGCTCTCTCTCTCTCTGTGCTCTCTCTCTCTCTGCCTCCTATCTCTTTTTCATTAAATTTAGAATACCCAATTCATTTTTTTCCAATTAAAGGGCAATTTAGCGTGGCAAATCCACCGAGCCTGCATATCTTTGGGTTGTGGGGGCAAAACCCACGCAAACATGGGGAGAATGTGCAAACTCCACATGGACAGTGACCCAGAGCCGGGATCGAACCTGGGACCTCGGTGATGTGAGGCTCCTGATATGGGGAATACACACGCCCTGTATAAAACCAGAGGACCATGAACTGTGTGCTGGTTCCGGTAGTGGAGTAACTGCTCTATACTCTTGTTCTGTTGCATTAAACCTTTTTCCTTTGACCCAACCTGTTTAGCTTGATGCGGACTCCTCACCGGACCTTATAACACCCCTAACCCTTCACATTATTGTTAATCAGAAACCTATCAACCTCTACCATAAATATGCTGAGCTTCCACGGCAATCCGGGATAGAGAATTCCAAAGATTCACAACCATCTGCGTGTAAATAAATTTTTCCTCATCTCTATTCTAAGTGGCGCATGCCCCCTCTTATTTTTAAATTGTGCCCCCTGGTTCCTGACTCCCCAACCAAGGGGAGTCTATTCCTGTTAGAATTCTGTGTCCCTTCACCATTTTGCGACAAAAGAGTCCTTGAACAGGGTGACAATGGCTTTAAAGTGAATCTCCTTCCATCTTCCCACTCGTCACAAAAGCGGGGGATCAAAGTTATGCAAAGGTTTGATGTAGTCACCAAAGGCCCCTAATTACCTTTGATCTCGTCAACAACCCCACTGTTTGTAGTTGCGATGAGAAGTGGTGAGAATGGACGTTGGGCTGAGGAGGCTTTAGCCTCTGAACACAGTCACGCGTCTTCTAATTAAGCTCGAATATCCGAGTCTATGCCTCGCAATTTAAATACCCAAGCTTATTCCTGGCTACGTAAAACGTTGAATAAATAAAACGTTAAGAATCAGCAGAAATCCTCATCCACCACTCGCAACATTTTGGATGACCTCAATTTATCCCATTTGTCCGCTTGCCGTTCTTCAAACTTCATTGGAAAGTTCAATATATTTATAAAGTTTATTGACCCCTGTAGGAGATCCAGCCTGTCTAATGCTTAAACCTGAATAATCATATCAGATATGAGGCAGCGCGGTAGCATTGTGGGGCAGCACGGTAGCATTGTGGATAGCACAATTGCTTCACAACTCCAGGGTCCCAGGTTCGATTCCGGCTTGGGTCACTGTCTGTGTGGAGTCTGCACATCCTCCCCTTGTGTGCGTGGGTTTCCTCTGGGTGCTCCGGCTTCCTCCCACAGTCCAAAGATGTGCAGGTTAGGTGGATTGGCCATGATAAATTGCCCTTCGTGTCCAAAATTGTCCTTAGTGTTGGGTGGGGTTACTGGGTTATGGGGATAGGGCGGAGGTGTTGATCTTGGGTAGGGTGCTCTTTCCAA
Organism: Scyliorhinus torazame; assembly: GCF_047496885.1. Lineage (NCBI taxonomy): Eukaryota > Metazoa > Chordata > Chondrichthyes > Carcharhiniformes > Scyliorhinidae > Scyliorhinus > Scyliorhinus torazame. The sequence continues at coordinate 13,350,362 of NC_092736.1, forward strand.
GAGCCGGTGCAGACTCGATGGGCCGAATGGCCTCCTTCTGCAGTGTAAATTCTATGATAATCTATGATAAGTGACCTTTCCTGTTGCCCACCCCCCCACTCTAATCCGGCCTTGCTATTGCTGCTACAGCCTCTGCCCCTGATGCTGTCACACTTTGCGTATTCAGTCCCACCGTCAACCCATTAGATACGAGATGATGATGTGGATGGCAGTGTCACTGGGCTATAGCCCCTGTCTAATGCTCCGGAGGCTATAATGGGTGGAATTTGAATTCAGTTAATAAATCTGGAATTGAAAGCCAGTCGCAGTAATGGTGATCATGAAATAATCTTCCTTTTTTAAAATAAAAGGAGTACCCAATTATATTTTTCAATTAAGGGGCAATTTAGCGTGGCCAATCCACCGACCCTGCTCATCTCTGGGTTGTGGGGGTGAAACCCACACAGACATGGGGAGAATGTGCAAACTCCACACGGACAGTGACCCAGGGCCGGGATTCGAACCCGGGTCCTCAGCGCTGTAGGCAACCGTGCTAACCACTGCCCCACCGTGCTACCCTGAAATAATCTTTAGTAAATGAAATGAAATGAAAATTGCTTATTGTCACAAGTAGGCTTCAAATGAAGTTACTGTGAAAAGCCCCTAGTCGCCACATTCCGGCGCCTGTTCGGGGAGACTGGTACGGGAATTGAACCGTGCTGCTGGCCTGCCTTGGTCTGCTTTAAAAGCCAGCGATTTAGCCCAGTGTTCTAAACCAGCCCCAGGTATTATTGTCACAACTAGGCTTACATTAACACTGCAATGAAGTTACTGTGAAAATCCCCTAGTGCCCACATTCTGGCCCCTGTTTGTGTACACTGAGGGAGAATTCAAAGCCTTGCAGGGAGTAACTAAGGGTTTATGTGCACCAAACTATTTCTGGACTTAATATAATCAGAAACCTGTCAAATGCCTGTGGCTTCTTTGTGATTTATACAACATTTAAACCCCTTTTTTTCCCCCAAAGAAAAGGTTGGTACTGATCCAGTGGCTTTTATAGCCTCCAGACATCCCATAGAATCAGATGGTCAACTTTCTGATGTGTAGTCACTGTTGTGATGTAGGAATCGCAGCAGCCACGCTGGGCACAGCAAGCTCCCAAAAGCAACAGTGATTTGTTTGTGTGCTGACTGAGGGATATCTAATGGCCGTGTGTAGGGACTCTTATCTTACCATCTAATAAGAATCGGTAGTCCGGTTGGTGAGAGGTGTCTAAATACGACTTCATTGTTGTCAATTACAAACAGTGATTGGCTACAGTGCGGAACAAGGGGCCAAACAAAGCAAATACATGAGCAAGAGCAGCATAGGGCATCATGAATGGTGTTCTTACAGGGAACAGATCAGTCCGAGGGGGAGTCGTTGAGGAGTCTTGTAGCTGTGGGGAAGAAGCTGTTCCTATGTCTGGATGTGCGGGTCTTCAGACTTCTGTACCTTCTGTCTGATGGAAGGGTCTGGAAGAGGGCAATGCCTGGGTGGGAGGGGTCTCTGACAATGCTGTCTGCCTTCCTGAGGCAGCGGGAGGTGTAGACAGAATCAATGTGGGGGTGGCAAGCTTGTGTGATGCGTTGGGCTGAGATCACCACACTGCAGTTCAATAACAGGTTTCTGACATTCTCTAATTCTACATTGAGAACAAACTAATTCAAATTACTGCAGCTTAACTCTCCATCATCCTATTACTGTACTAAAGACGCGAGAATAGGAAAAGACTTATTGACAATCTGAACTTAAAGCAGTGAGTACTGGAAATAATACTAATAATCTTTATTAGTGTCACAAGTAGGCTTACATTAACACTTCAATCAAGTTACTGTGAAAATCCCCTAGTTGTCACATTCCAGCGCCTGTTCGGGTACACGGAGGGAGAATTCAGAATGTCTAATTCACCTAACGAGCACGTCTTTCGAGATTTGTGGGAGGAAACCGGAGCACCCGCTGGAAATCCACGCAGAGATGGGTAGAATATGCAGACCCCGCACAGACAGTGACCCAAGCCAGGAATCAAACCTGGATCTCTAGTGCTGTGAAGCAACAGTGCTAACTACTGTGCTCCCGTGCCACAGCCAGTAGAAAGAAAAAGTGTTTTTAAATTAAATTTAGAGTACTCAATTCAATTTTTCCAATTAAGGGGCAATTTAGCGTGGCCAATCCACCTACCCTGCACATTTTTGGGTTGTGGGGGCAAAACCCACGCAAACACGGGGAGAATGTGCAAACTCCACACAGACAGTGACCCAGAGCCAGGATCGAACCTGGGACCTCGGTGCCGTGAGACTGCAGTACTAACCCACTGCGCCACCTTGCTGCCTGCAACATGGGATTTTTATTCTTTCATGGGAGGAGGGGGCTTCGGGCAAGGCCGGCATTTATTACCCATCCCTAATTGCCCCTTGAGAAGATGGTGGTGAACAACCTTTTTGAACCGCTGCAGTAATGTAGGTACAGCCACTGTGCTGTTCGGGAGGGAGTTTCAGGAAGTTGATCAGAGTGCGGCTTGGAGAGTAATCTGCAGGTGGTGGGGCCCCCATGTGTCTGCTGCCCTTGTCCTTATAGGTGGCAGCCTTTGGGGCTTTGGAAAGTCACAGGAACCATGGTGAGTTCCTGCAGTGTATCTTGAAGATGAGACACACAGCTGCCTCTGCCAGTGTCGGAGCGAGTGGGTGTTTATTGTGGTGGAAAAGGTGCCAATCAAGAGGGTTGTTTTGTCCTGGATGGTATTGAGCTTCTTGAGTGTTGTTGGAGCTGCACTCATCCAGGCAAGTGAAGAGCATTCCATCACACTCCTGACTTGTGCTTTGTAGATGGTTGTCAGGCTTTGAGGAGTCAGGAGGTGAGTCAATTGCTGTAGAATTCCCAGCATCTGACCTGCTCTTGTAGCCACAGTATTTCTGATGGCTGGTACAGTTCAGTTTCTGGTCAATGGTAACCCCAGAATTTTGATAGGACTACAGTCGTATGGAGACCAGAAGGGGTCAGAATTGCAGGTTCCAATTCCCGAGGAAAGAAGGACTTGCATTTATATTGCACTTTTCATGACCACCGGATGTTTCAAAACTCTCCACAACCAATTAATTACTTTTTAAAGTTATAATGTTGGAAACTAATTAGCATTGAGCAAACTACCGCAAGATGCAATGTGCTCATAAACAGGTAATCTGGAGGGGGTTTCTGGGATGTTGATTGAGTGAGAAATAATGTCCAGGACACTGAAGATAACTTCCCTGTTCCTCTTCACAATGGGATCTTTTATATCCACCCAAGCAGACAGATTGATTTAATGTCTCATTCAAAAGATGGCATCTCGATGGAACTAGCACTCCCTCAGTATCGCAATGGAGCGTCAGCCTTGATTTTTGCACTCGAGCCCTGGAGCGGGACTTGAACCTGGAGCCTGGTGAGCCAGAGACAAAGCTGCTACCAACTGAGTGATGGCTGACACCCAACTGGACATTAGTGAACCAGTTTGGTTCCTAATCGAATGGTGCCAACACCGTTTGAACTTTTTTTCCATTGCCGCCGTCCCCTAATTAAATCCATGGTGTGATCTGACCCCTGGGGCCTTTGAACCATAATCACGATCCCAATGGAGGCACTCTCCAATAGACAGGCTCCTGTAAATTAATTGGGTACTTAAAATTTTTTTTAAACCCCAAAGAAATCCCCTGTTGTACAGTTGGTTCTTCATGTTCTCTGATTAAAACCAATGGTCACCAGGTTCTCAGGGTAGCTCCGAACTGGCGACAGATATGGGCTTATTAGTGTTAACTGTGTCCTTGGGACAAATAGAACATAGAACATAGAACAGTACAGCACAGAACAGGCCCTTCGGCCCTCGATGTTGTGCCGAGCTTTGTCCGAAACCAAGATCAAGCTATCCCACTCCCTGTCATTCTGGTGTGCTCCATGTGCCTATCCAATAACCGCTTGAAAGTTCCTAAAGTGTCCGACTCCACTATCACAGCAGGCAGTCCATTCCCCACCCTAACCACTCTCCGAGTAAAGAACCTACCTCGGACATCCCTCCTATATCTCCCACCCCGGAGCTTATAGTTATGCCCCCTTGTAACAGCTACATCCACCCGAGGAAATAGTCTCTGAACGTCCACTCAATCTATCCCCCTCATTATCTTATTAAGTCGCCTCTCATCCTCCTCCGCTCCAAAGAGAAAAGCCCTAGCTCCCTCAACCTTTCCTCATAAGACCTATCCTGCAAACCAGGCAGCATCCTGGTAAATCTCCTTTGCACCCTTTCCAATGCTTCTACATCCTTCCTATAGTGAGGTGACCAGAACTGCTCACAATACTGCAAATGTGGTCTCACCAGGGTCATGTATAGTTGCAGCATAACCCCGCGGCTCTTAAACTCAAGCCCCCTGTTAATAAACGCTAACACACTATAGGCCTTCTTTACGGCTCTATCCACTTGAGTGGCAACCTTCAGAGATCTGTGGACATGAACCCCAAGATCTCTCTGTTCCTCCACATGCCTCAGAACCTTGCCGTTGACCCTGTAATCCGCATTCAAATTTTTTCTACCAAAATGAATCACCTCGCACTTATCAGGGTTAAACTCCATCTGCCCTTTTTCGGCCCAGCTCTGCATCCTATCAATGTCTCTTTGCAATGTTAAACAACAACAATGTTAAATGTTTTCTCTTTTCTAACTCTTGACGCACCTATGGTGCAGAAAATGTTGGATAAACACTTGATATCCGTGTATGCTATAGAGCTGTGTGCCAATGAAAGGGTTAACAATCAGTGGGAGTATCTGATGCTGCTGTAGAATGCCTATCAAAGCAATCTTAGTCATTTTATATTGGGATGCTTGAGAAAGTGCAGCATAATATTGATAATTAGGGGACTGTGTTCTTGTATAGATGCGAACATAACCCCATCAGCGGAGGATGTTTAATACATTAACTTCTGGGCTCACGGGGGAGGTTTGATAATGGATTCGCTCTGACAGCTAAAACAATGCAGCCGAGTCTCGTTATTGCAAATGAGTACATTGACATTTCAAACCTCTTTTTACCTGAATGATTCACTAATCTAACTGGAAGCTCTATGGCGTTAGTCACTTTATTGTGTGCGGTGGTAAGGAGACAAATTACCCTTCAGACATTTTGTGTTGTTGCTCTGTGACCTGCAGTAGTCTTTTGAGTTGTGTGTCGAGGTCTCTGTCAGTGATTTCCACCCCCGCCCCCCCCCCCCCCCCCCTCAATCCACCTCCCATCTCTCCTGAAAACTCTCCAAAGGCACCGGCAAACTCCATTGATTCCCCCAAATGAGTGGGCAAGTGTGCGCTGTGATTGACTGCAGGCTATTTGAATGCGCATGCTCGATCACGTTCCCCGCCAACCCACTCCGAAACCTTTGGCCGCTGTTACTTTGCACTGTCTCCCTAAATCCCTCGCCCCTTGCTGCACCTAGTCCTCACCTTCGAAAGGAGCTTGTAAACCCATCTCTTCCTCCCTACCCCCTATCATTGCCCAGTTCCGGATTCCTAGCTGCCCCCAGTCTCTGAAGTGCCTTGGGGTACTTTGCTAAAGGTAAGAATACTTTAATTTTCGATAGTACTTTGAACAACAGTAGCGTAGGCCTTGGCATAGTGGTGTTGTCACTGGACTAGCCGTCCAGAGATCAGGGTAATGCTCTGAGGACCTGGTTCGAATCCCACCAGGGCAGATGGTGGAATTTGATTTCAATAAAAAAAGATCTGGAATTAAACGTCTAATGACCAGCCTGAAACCATTGTCAATTGTCATAAAAAACAGCTGGTTTACTAATGTCCTTTAGGGAAGGAAATCTGCCGTCCTTACCCGGTCTGCCTACATGTGACTCCAGACCCACAGCAATGTGGGTTGACTCTTAGATGCCCCCAGTGATGGGCAATAAATGCTGATCCAGCCAGCAACGCCCACATTTCGAAGGGCTTTGAAGCCCGGTAGCACAGTGGTTAGCACAGTTGCTTCACAGCACCAGGGTCCCAGGTTCGATTCCTGGCTTCGGTCACTGTCTGTGCGGAGTCTGCACGTTCTCCCCGTGTCTGCGTGGGTTTCCTCCGGGTGCTCCGGTTTCCTCCCACAGTCCAAAGATGTGCAGGTTAGGTGGATTAGCCAGGCTAAATTGCCCTTGGTGTCCTAAAAAAAAAGGTTAGCTAGGGTTACGGGGATAGGGTGGAGGTGTGGGCTTAAGTAGGGTGCTCTTTCCAAGAGCCGGTGCAGACTCGATGGGCCGAATGGCTTCCTTATGCTCTGTAAATTTTTTAAATCTATGATGATTCTATGAAAGCCAATGAAGTACTATTTTTTAAACATAGTGTAGTCACTGCTCTAATGTAGGAAATGCAAAACATTCCACCAAACAGGAAATGCTTTTGGGAATGTTGATTATGGGATAAATATTGGCCAGGATGCCAGGGATCGCTCTCCTGCTCTTCCTCAAAGCAAGTGTGATGAGATCCACCCAAATAGGCAGGTAGGGCCTTGGGTTTAGTGTCACATCCAAATGATGGTGCCTCTGGCAGTACAGCACTCCCTCCGTACTGCATTGGAGAGTCGGCCTGAGACTGTGCTCGAGCCCTGGAGTGGGACTTGAACCCAGAACTTTGTGATTCAGAGGCCAGGGAGCTAGCAGTTACCTACGCTGTGCTATGTCAAGGATGCCCTTTTGCCTTAGGCGCAGATGGCACCTCTACATTTGTGCTTGACAGCGGGGAGTCGCTTGAGTAACAATCCCTTCCAGAATCATTGGTTAATTTTTTATTTTCTCTTGCCTTGCTGAAGGGCATGAGGTCAATGAAAACTTGACCACCCCCCCCTCTCCTGTCCCCTCAACCCCTGCAGCTGAAGCAAGCTCGCCCACCTTCACGCGAGGCTGAACCTGCGACATTTCTGTCAGTATGACTGAGTTCTGCAGGGAATAATCCCTCTGTGCATTGGGTCGACAGAGGAGCTGTCGGAGCTGTGGTTAGTCATTGCTGATCGTCTCTGCAGCAAAGCTAATGGTTCAGAGAATCTAATTCTATTCCAGTTGTTCAACAGAAACGGAGCATCGAGCAATCTGCCTGAATTGCTGTTCTGATTAACTGTTTCACGGAGCTTCTTTTCCAGTTCTGAAAGTTTTTTGGGGAAACTTTTCTGCTGTTTGAAGCACTGGGGAGGGAGGAACTCACCTGAATGGTCAGACTCAAAATATTAAGTTAGTTACAAAGGAAGGAAAAATCATTTTTCTTTAAAGCAGGTGACCAAATGCCCAAGATTCGAAAGACATTCGGTACTCCAAAAGGTTTGTTTCCTCTACTTAATTCCGGTGATCCGTGCAAATGGGATAAGCACTTGGCCCTGGCTATTGTTTTGTTTTTAAAATTGCAGTTCGCTGCCGTTGTGACTAATTTACTCAAAGCACTCCCCCTTTTTCTGAATCTGGTAGCACATTAGCAAAGCCAAGAATTTGAACTTGCATGGAATTCCCCTCCAAAATACTGAGATGCAGAGTTAAATGTCCCTTAACAAATGCACCCCCCCCCCCACCCATTTCCCACCGCTGTAGCGGGATCCCCTTTTACCTCCACCCCCGTGGGCTTCTACCAGGCTTGGCACCCCGTCGCCCAAGCCCCACCACTGCCCGGGTGATCCTCTCTCTCTCCGGTGGATTCTCTTCCACCTGCGCCTGCTTCACCTGAGCAGCGCCCCCAAGAGAGAGAGGAAAGGAAAACCTCTGCCCACCTGTACCTGGCAGCCTTTCCTGAGTGAGCGGGTTCGAATCGCCCAGGGATTTCCCTCAGTTCTCGACACCGGATTTATGGTAAGGAGTATTTTAATAGAGTGACTTGGCTAGAGCTCGTTGGTGAGGGATTGAAGGAATTGAGACAGACTCTAATTCCAAAATTCAAACACATATATTTATTAATTGCCCAGATCAACCACAACCAAATACAGAAAACACACAATTATCTTATACTTTAATGACTATTACTATGGAAGGAATACTATCGCAGCACAACGTAAAACTTACATACACAATTTTAGCAATCTTTTAAAAGGACAAAATAGGAGCATGCACCCCCTTTCCCCAAAGCCTCAACCGTACTCCACAAGTCCCGGGAGCTTCGCAAGCTGCTGCGGGATACTTACAATCCAAGGCTGATGTTGTAGGAGCAGAGAGTTCAGCACGAGCAGAAGATCCTAAGAGATCGAATAGCCGTTTGACCACCCTTTTTATCGTCCAAAATCCAAGTTTTTTTCGCTCCAGTCCAGCTTCTTTTGTGTGAGCATGTCAGTTAGCATTTCAAAGTTCCCGCAGGTTCCGCCCCTTCTCCTGATAGGTCCAGGTAGCCAGCTCCAGTCTCCGGGCAGTTTCCCTCCAGGGTAAACTGCTTCCTGCCCGCTCCATTGTCCGGGGAGATCGCAATCTTCCACACCTCGTTAAGAAGATGGGATTTTCGAGTCTGCCATTCGCTCGAGATTGCTGCCATTATGACCTGATTATGCTGATGAGTTTTTCAGCTCCGATGGAGACAAGGTCATTATCATATGTAAGGAGTTCTTACCAACACATTGTTTCTTGGCTGGGGGAGTTTCAGGGCTATTAGCATTCCCATTGTGCTCTTTGCTGATCCAATTAGTGCTGTCTGTCTACTGATGAGTTGTAAGTCCGGGGGGGGGTTGCTGCAAACATTCCTTTCACACTCACAGACAGCCCTGCAAGCCAAGCTTGCTGGGAAAATTTTGGCCAAGAAAGGTGTCCATTTTACAGTTTCTGAGGTTAAAGTCCGGTTTTGCAGTTCAAGGGGACCAGGGGTTGCCCGAGATTCTTACTCCGCCGACTGCGTCATTCTCGGGCACAAATTCATGTGCATAGCGCCCTTCGCTACCCCAAGAGGTTCTCATGGGAGTGTCTCTTTAAGAATGGTATGTGTCTTATCACATGCCTTTGGTGATGTCATTTTGGGGGTGGAGCTGAGCTGTGGCTGTGAGTTGTTTTTTTTTGAGTTCCATTTTTAGTTTGACTGCTGTGCGCTCAAAGGGAGAAAGAATTTTTTTTTTCCAGCCTTGCTATGGCTTTGTTTTAAAGAGTTGTTCCAGTTTGAAAAGAAACATCGATTATCGCTAACTGCTTTGGTAACTTAAAAAGTATAGTTTGCTTTCCGGAAGGAGTTTATATCTACTGGTGAGACGAGGTCAGAATCTCAGGGAAAGCCAGTCTTATTCAAGTGAGAATGTAGTGCTGGGCCACGCCCTTGAAAAAGGGGTTTTGGTTTATTGGATTTTTTTTAAAAATTGGAACAGTTAAGGGGGAATTCATTAGGTGTTATACATAGATTACTGTCGCTGTGTGGTGTCTTTATGTTTGTAATTGATGAGAATTCTTGCTGTGTGTTTATATACATACATACATATATTTTTATATATATATTGTTATTTATACAACACTCAGTAATCCTTTAAGCTTTCCTTTTAACATCCATAAGACTTAACACCCTTTACCAGAAGCACATCAGGTTAAAGTCACTACTGTTATTAGTTTTAAATCACCAGGATCGATTTACAGTCTTTAGATTATAGAGAGAGACTCTAATACACCTTCTGGCTGTGACTGCAGCTATCCAGCTCTGAAAACTAAACTAAAACACACCCTGCAGCAAACAGCCTAAAACAAAAGTAAAAAGCTGACAGACAGCTCAGCTCCACCCACTCTCTGACATCACTGCAATAGTAAACAACCATTTCTTAAAGGTAATCTCTCTACAGATATTTATATACACACCCATTTATAAACACCCATTTCTTAAAGGTACTCTCACATGACAATATATTTTATATATATATACATATAATAAATATATATATAATATATATGTTAACTAAGTTCTTAGAATAAAGCTTATTTAGATTAACGTGTCTAGGAAAACTGGTGAATCACACCTGAAGTGAAGCTCTTGTGCTCATCCTAGTCAAATTCAATATAAATGTTGTAGGTCACTTTGGAGTTTCTAAGCCCTGGCCCATAACAAAATCTCCAGCCTGTGTCGCCCTGTTGAAGTGTAGTCGCTGTGGCAACGTAGGGAGTGCATTTATTCTTTGATGGGATGTTGGGGGCGTCACCGCTAATGCAAGAGTTGCTCTTGAACTGAGTGTCTCGCTGGGGCCATTTCAGAGGGCGGTTAAGAGTCAACCACCTTGCTGTGGGTCTGGAGTCCACCGGTAGGCCAGACCAGGTAAGGGCGGCAGATTTCCTTCCCTAAAAGGAGCATTCATGAACCAGATGGGTTTTTATGACGATCCACAATGGGCAGCGAATACTGGCCCTGCTCTCGAGACCCACATGAAAGAAGAAGTGGAAAATAATCGGTGTTCCGTGTGGACTCTATGCGTGTCTGCACAGCAGGCCGGAAGGTCCTGCACAAACTCTCCCGTTGAAGACACCGCTCCAAACAATTTAAAGCTACCAAACACTGAGATGAACAGGCTGCACATAGAAACAAAATACATTTTTTTGAGGGACGTTGGTGTCAGTTCAATAATTGGGTCGCTTTTGATGACCTTTGACTGAGCAATTAATTGGAACGAGATTGCAGAGGTCACCTCTACTCATCTGTTTTGAAGGGGCTGGAGGAGACGATGAAGCTGGAAGAGCATTTCTCGCAAACTCTCCAGAGGGAGAACCAGAGCTTCAGCAGATGCAGCCGGCTAATGACTGATCAGGTAAGGGCCTCCGCAAATATTCCTCGGCTGAGCAATCTTTGAAGACTTCCAGCGGGTGACCCACGTGAGCTATTAGCCTGAGAAACCCGATCAACTTTGGCCCGTTGCCGATGATCACTCGCGTTGAACTGGCGTGTCTCATGCGGCCATTCCTCCGATCACCTCCCAAAGGGGAAGAGCAGGAGGTGGAGGGAGCGAAAAGTTGGAAAACAGGCTGGCGCCAAAGAAACGGATAAAGAAGAGAGATTTTGGAGGAATGGGGAAACGTGGCCAGCAAAATGGCCTTGCGAGGGAGTTCTGCAATCATCAGGCATTGTGACTGAAGGTGTCCGCCCCCCCCCCCCCCCCCCCCGCCCCCCCGTGCTCTCTTTCCTCACCCCCCCAACCCCAGAGTGGGGGGAGGGACCAAGTGATAGAGCAAGGACGGAAGGATGGTGGCTCTGAGCTGCGTTCAAACATTGTCTCAGGACAAAGTTGCAGTTCCGCTACGGTCTTTACTGGGACTAGGCTAGATAACGGAGAAGGGGAGGGGGGGGGGGGGGGATCTTATTGCACTATTCAGGAAGGAAAATGGCACAGAGTCAGAAAATTGTATTCCCTCCAAATAATAACGAAATGTGGCCATTCACACGCCATTGGTCGCCTTATTTAAGGCCAGCATTTGTTGCCCATCCCTAATTGCCGTTGAACTGAGTGGCTTGCTGAGCTACTTCAGGGTAGTTAAGAGTCAACCACATTGCCTTGGGTCACATGTCAGCCAGATAGAGAGTTGACCCCATGGCCCCAAATCATTATCCTGGGCTTGTGGCTTACTAGCCGTGTGACATTACCACTAGCCACCATCTCCCCCAAAACGCACTTGCGTCGGAGGCAATTTGGAGAGGTTTATTAGGTCGATCCCTGGGGTGAGGTTAGATGGAGGAAAGGTTGAGTAGGTTGGGCTTATGCTCTTTAGCATTTAAAGGAATGAGACTTGACTTTAATGAAACGTATAAGATTCTGAAGAGACTCGACAAACTGGATACTGAGAAGATGTGGAGCAGTCTAGAACTAGGGGGCACGGGTTTCAAAATAACAGTTCTCCCATTTAAGACTGAGGAGTCATTAATCTTCGGAATTCTTCACCCAGAGCGCGGAGGAGGCTGGACCATTGATGCATTCCAGGTGAGTTAGTCAGACTTTTAATCAACAAGGGAGTTGAGCGTTTATGGGATCACGCAGGAAAGTGGAGTTAAGGCCCCAGTCGTGTGAGCCATGGTGGTGAAGCAGGCTCGAGGGGCCAAATGGCCTGCTCCTGTTGTTGTGGATTGCTCCAGCAATATACTGGGGGGAGGGGGTGGAGGAAGATAGCACATCACCCTGCAAACCACGTCACCACTAAGACGACTGACTCTGTCCCGCTGGCCCACCCCCTCCCCCCGAGAGACTCTTCTGCTCCTCAGTGGGGCAGGTGTCCAGCTCTCTGGAGCTGCCGGCCTATCTGATAGGCCCCAAAGTGCTGGCAGTGCCAAGAGGCCTCGAGTGGCAGATGCTGGGATTGCAGCTGAAGAGAGAAGCCTCGGGCCTAGAATCCTCCGGAGCAGGTAGGTCCGAGGTATTGGGGCCGGCAGGGTTTGGGAGTGTTAGGGACAGGGGCAGTCATGGGTGGGAGGGTGGGTTCAAGGGAGAGAGCGGGTAGGAAGGTGGGGGTCTCAGTGGGGCAGACCTGTGAGCGGCAAAACCTGAAGCGTCACCCCCACCCCCAACCCCACTTCCTTCCCGCCATTTAACCACTTGAAGTTACAAATCTGATTTCCCGTTCCCGCCCTGCCACTCATGCTTTGGGCAGCCTATTAATAGGGTCACTCAGGCGTGGTGACAAGCCTAATTGAATTTTTAAATAAAAATTTTTTTTTTAAATCCCCAGCTAATGACAAATTTAGCGCGGCCAATCCACCTAACCTGCACATCTTTGGGTTGTGGGGGTGAAACACACGCAAACACGAGGAGAATGTGCAAACTCCACATGGGCCTAATTGAATCTTAAATGTGTCATTATGTGCAGACTCACAGATAATGATATACAGGCAGGCATTGACAAGTAGCTAATGGACACAGAGAACAGACATGACCAATAAGCAGGCAGGACACTCAGGGGTGGGATCTGCTCTTTCCACGGATGAACATCGAGAGAGTCAGTCAAGGGTGTTATTACAATCTCACACCTCCACCACGTGGCTAAGAGTTAATCTGGTTCAGTCGGACAGAGTAACCACACTTAAGTTAGCAGAGAGTCGAACTCACAGAGAACTGTGCTACCTGTGCTATTAGTTCAATAAACCTGATTGAACTAACTTCAAGGTCGGGAGTATATTTTTGATCTAAGCTGCAGCCGGTTGCAGCCAGTGTTATACCAGTGTACCTAACACGGCAAAATGGTAATGTAAATAGGGCGGGCAAGCGTCGATTGTGGTGCCAGCCCGCACCTCATATCGGGGTGAGCGGGAAGGTGGTGGGATGGGCGCTCGGGCGTGCCTCCAATCCCCCTCCCCACAGGAAACCCTGGAGGCGCACAAAATTCCGCTGAATGGGCAGAACGGCTGCCTTCTTTGCTGTAAATGTTCTGATTCTGGTACAAGCGAGGTGCGATTTAATTGCATGTTCCAGTTGAGATTGTTGAGTTACTGAGCATTCATTCTGGGTGGCGGGTGGGAGAGGCGGGGGTGGAGAGGGGACAAACACTTCTTTTGCATCGGGTTTATCAACAACATTAAAGCGGTTATCATAATTTTCCTCCCTTTATCAAACAGTTGGCCACTTTGGTGAACGAGCAAGAGGATTTGACAAAAGTTTACAAGAAGCTCCCGGAGAACAGGAAAGGCAATGCCTCTCTTGAATACTGGGCTCCCAGATCGCATCTCGTTCAGGTAAACATGCTCCGTAATGTCTAATGCAAACCTCTTAAGCAAGCAATAGTTCCAACTTACCATTAGATGTTTTTAAAAAATCCTCACTCAAAGTGACAAAACGGAATGTTTAGAAGGGAATGAGCACTTTTATTAATCCCCCCTTTGATAAAGTGAACAGCCACTGTGAGCTCAATGGGCAGGCTCACTTTCATTGCGAAAGGTGGGACACAGGGACTAGGTTACATCACGATGTTGTCTGCAGGCAGTCGCTCATTGTCCCAGGCACTTCAGAGTTCCTTTTGACGGGTTTGCAACACTGCGGGAGGGGATCACGCTCAGCTGTTGTTGAATATGGATCTTCCAGGGCATCACGTTGGTGCAGTGGTTAGCACTGCTCCCTTACGGCGCCGAGGACCCGGGTTCGATCCCGGCCCTGGGTCACTGTCCGTGTCGGGCTTGCACATTCTCCCCGTGTCTTGCGTGGGTCTCACCCCCACAACCCAAAGATGTACAGCGTAGGTGGATTGGCCACGCTAAATTGGCGGCACGGTAGCAGAGTGGCTTCACAGCTCCAGAGTCCCAGGTTCGATTCCCGGCTTGGGTCACTGTCTGTGCGGAGTCTGCACGTTCTCCCCGTGTGTGCGTGGGTTTCCTCCGGGTGCTCCGGTTTCCCCCCACAGTCCCAATGCGCAGGTTAGGTGGATTGGCCGCGCTAAATTGCTCACAGTGTCCAAAAAAAGGGTTGGGTGGGGTTACTGGGTTGCGGGGATGGGGTGGAGATGTGGGCTTGGGTGGGGTGCTCTTTCCGGGAGCGGAGGGTGGACCCGATGGACTGAGTGGCCTACTTCTGCACTGCAAATTCTATGATTCTATGAAACTGCCCCTTAATTGGGACAAAAAAAATGAATTGGACTCCCGGCTGATTCTATTTTGCTTTCCTGGGTGTTGAGGGTCTCCGTCACTCTGCAGGCACCATCCTGCCCCGTAGCTGCGTCAATGCGGTGTCTCAGGCCAGAGGACCGACTTGGCACCCGCCTACTCTGCACAGGCCTCGCGTGATTAACTTGCTGCTCTCTCCCTCTCTCCGCGTGGCAGAATGTGGTGGAAATGGTGAAATCCCAGGAGGGGCAGCAGCTGCAACTGGAGGAAGAGAATCAGCGGCTGAAAGAGGCCCAGGGCTTCCTGAGCTTTCAGAAGCTGGAGGAGGAGATTCACAGCCTGCAGCGACACCTGGATTCCAAAACAGAAAAGGTAACCGCAACATTCTCCGAAATCTGCCAAGCGACCAGCAAAGTGTCTGGAGTCAGGATCCATTGTTACACTGCTGTTATGGGCCAGGGTTTAGAGAACCCCAAAGTGTATGATGGAGTTCACCTGACCCACAACCTTTAAGAGATTGTGGTATGGGGAGCACACGGCCCACTCTCCAGGTGTGGGACAGCAGAAATGGAAAAGTATTTTTTAAAGCAAAACAATGTTTATTCTATGAACGCAAGTTAATCTTTTTGAAACATACAGTGAACATCTTAGCAACCATCAATTCAAATACAACCCCAAAAGAATACAACACTAAGTAATCCTTTAAGCTTTCCCTTTTAACATCCATAAGACTTAAAACACCTTTTACCAGAAGCACATCAGGTTAAAGTCGCTACTGTTATTAATTTTAAATCACCAGGATCGATTTACAGTCTTTAGATTACAGAGAGAGATTCATACACCTTCTGGCTGTGACTGCAGCTATCCAGCTCTGAAAACGAAACTAAAACCCACCCTGCAGCAAACAGTCTAAAACGAAAGTAAAAAGCTGACTGACAGCCCAGCTCCACCCACTCACTGACATCACTGCAGTAATAAACACCCATTTCTTAAAGGTACCCCGTCTACAGATATTTATATACACACCCATTTATAAACACCCATTTCTTAAAGGTACTCTCACATGACACTGCTGTCGGCAATATATTCTTGATCTTTTCAGCTTTTCTAACAAAACGTTCTTCAAAGAATCCAAGTGCGAAAACCCTGACCATTGAGGGGTTCTGACCAAAGGTTGGCTTCCCAGGTGTTAGAACCCAGAAAGCCAGTTGATGAAGGGTGAGACCGGAGCCAATTTTTACTGTGTCTTGCATTTATTTGCAGGCTGAAATATCACAAGCATACACCTCCGAACCCAACCACTCCAGAGCTTGGATAGGTGTCTCTTTGTATGTGCTGCCGTGAAACCCCAATTAATGCAATTAAATGCAATTAACATGCACTTTAATTGGCGGCTGAGCATACACATGCCACAATCCTAAACTTTGGAATTCTCTCCCTAAACCTCTCCACCTTTTAGCCTTGCTTTCCCCCTTTAAGACTCTCCTTAAAACCTACCTTCGACCAAGCTTTAGGTCCTCTGTCCGAATATCTCCTTGGGTAGTTCAGCATTGTATGATGCTGCTCCTGTGAATTGCCTTGGGACATGTTACTATGTTAAAACTGTGATTATAAGTACACCGTATGTATGTAATATACGTGTGCAAACATGTGAATCCGGAGGAGTGGGCCATTCGGCCCCTCAAGCCTGCTCCGCCATTGGTTTATCAGGCTGTGGCCTCACTGGCACTATCCTGCCTACCAGCCCGATACACCTAGGCTCTTGACTAACGAGGGAATCAATCTACCTCTGCCTTATTAAATATTCAGTGACCCCGCTGCGACCACTCTCTGGGGAAGAGAGTTCCACAGACTCACCACTGTCACAGAGAGAAAAGCTCTCCTCATCTCCATCTTAACTGGGAGCCTGCCTATTAAATGGTGTTCCTTAGTTCTGGATCTGTATGTGTACATGTATGTGTGTATATAAATATAGTGGTGTTTTCAGGATGGATGTCGTAGTGTTCACAAAGACCACAGAAGCTAAGTTCATTAACGAAGCTAACATTTATTTGCACAACTTTTAAATTAAGCTCGACCACTTACTCCTATTGTAAACAATAATTACAGTAACCTGCACTCTACTAACACTAGCCTCTACACTCTTCCTCTAACTGTACTCTATCCTCTCTAGATCTCTCCTTTGCACTCTACTCCAGCCTTCACTCTCTCCCAGAAGTCTGAGAGTCAGTGCTTTCTATAGTACTTCATCTAGCCCCATCTAGTGGTTAATTGTAACATGACATTAACTCTTTTTACACTGAACATTTCGATAATGTCACATATATATGTGTGTGTGTGTATAATATATATATATATATATTTGTGTGTATATTATTACGGGCCAGGATTTGGAGAACCCCAAAGTGTATCATGGAGTTATCCCGACCCGTAACTTTTAATAGATTGTGGTTATGGGGAGCACAAAGGCTCACTTTACAGGTATGGTGCAACAGAGAGCTAAAGTACTTTTAAATTAAAACAATGTTTATTTATAAATCCAGTTAACACTTTATAAACCCACAGTAAACATCGTAACAACTATCAACACCAATAATCCCCACAAAGAATACAGTACTCTATAAGTAACCCTTAATCGTTCCTTGCAGCATCCATAAGACAAATACCCTCTTCAACACAGACATCAGGATTAAATTCTCTATTGAGAGCAGTTATCACTTTTAAATTAGCAAGTGATTTGAAGACATTCCTTTCATGCAGAAAGAAGTCAGAGTTACACCTGGTTTTGCCAGATGCAACTCCCAATCTGCAAAACTAAACTAAACACACCCTGTAGCTGCGCGCTCAAAGCGAAAGTAAAACAGACCGACAGCCCAGCTCCACCCACACTCTGACATCATTGCAGCGGTTTGATAACACCCATTTTTTAAAAGTACACCCACTACAGCTATTTGATAAACACCCATTTCTTAAAGGTACTCTCACATGACAATATATATATAAAACAGTAAGTTACTTGATTGACTTGTCGAGCTGCATAATCTCATTCTAGATGTCCACTATGGCATGCGAGATGGAAGCATTGAGGGAGAAGAACGAATGCCTCATGAAAGGTAAACCTGCTTCCATTTTCTTCCTTTGTTGGATGGCTTGCTACCATTTCCTTTAAGGCTGGTGCTGACCTTTGACACTGTCTTTCTCTCTTCCCCCCCCCCCCCCCCCCCCCCCACCCCGCCTGCCCCCCAACAGCAAACGTAAAGGATTGGCAGCAGGTTCAGAGTCTGAGGGAACAAAGTAAAGACTCGTTTGTTGCTACACCGGAATCTGTGGCTGTTTCCAGGCTATCCGATGGGCAGCCCTCCAATCCGTGGGCGAGGCATTTGCTGCAGGGGCTTCAGCCTGCCAACCAAAGGGACAGAGACCCTCCCCCGCGCCAAATGGGGGACATGGCCTTTCCTACGGCGACCAACGCCCCCAGCGTGAGGGATGAGCCACTGTGCTTGGCCTCTGCGCTGCCTGGCCAAGGCGCCCTTAACTCTCAAAGTGCTCCCCGCACTGAAGCCTGGCTGAGCGGGATTTCAGCAAGCCAACTGCAGCCAAACCATTCACCAGCCCAGTCGTCAGCCGCTTTGACCCAAAGCAGGACTCCGTCTCCGCCCAGGTCCAACTGTCCGGACCCACCACTGAACGTGAGCAGGTCATCGCTTGATTTCTCCTCGGCTTCGGAAGGTCCAAGTGAGGACGAGAAGGCGCAGGGGAGGACAATGCCATCGGCAATGAAATGTTCACTGCTGTTGTCCCCTCGACCCTTTCGGTTGCACAGGATGAACAGGAATAAAAAATGACAGCCTTTGGAAGAATCAGAGATATTTTTAAAAGAAACTTGCATAATTATTGTATTTTTGAAGCACAGAGAAATGATTGGAACTTGTTGAGAGGCCCGGTCTCTATGTAATAATGTATGACATCGATATAATGGAGCATTTTGTTTTGGAAGGGCTCCGTCTACTCCAGTGCACCTTTGAGTTTGTTTGCGAAGCAGATAGATTTGGCAGATGTTTTTCCATCTTGATGAACTGCGGCAGCCTTTGTGAATGAGTGAGCCTGAGTTGCATCAAAAACGTTGGATTCTGCGACGCGCGTGTCAGCGAGGAGCAAAGCTTCAAAGTTACAGGAAACTGGCTTTGGCAAGTTGGTTATAAAGTGTCTGTAAATGACTGCGGTTCGCATGGCAATTATCCGCCGTTTGCATCACTGAATTCTCTTTGTCGTCCCTTATTGACCCCCTCCGCTGTTGGCTCTGAACTCTACGTTCTCCCTGGGTCCGTGGGGGCTGGGGAATAGGGCCGCAGTTCTATGGCACGCTTGCCGGGTGGTTAAGGAATTATGTGACTGGCGGGTTGTCCCTCTGCAAATTAACCAAATGGACCCATAGATATTTTGATTGTGACGGGCTGAATGGCCCCCTCCTGTGCTGTAATGACTCTGCCTCTAAAGCCCTGTGTGGTCGAGCAAAATGCGGACCAACAGTTGGCAGAATTGAGTTAAATGGCTCCATTGGACGGGGCGTCGAGTAGAAAAACTGGCAAGGCATGCTACACTTGTATAGAACCTTGGTAAAACCGCGCTTGGAATATTGCGCGCAATCCTGGTCGCCACACCACCAGCAGGATGTGGAGGCTCTGGAGAGGACGGGAAGGAGGTTTACCAGGATGTTGCCTGGTCTTGAGGGTGTTAGCTATGTGGAGAAACTGAATAGACTCGGACTGTTTTCATTAGAACGACGGAGGCTGAGGGGGGTGACCTGATAGAGGCCTACAAGATTAGGAGGGGCATGGATAGAGTGGATGGGCAGGCACTCTTTCCCAGGGTGGAGGGGTCAGTCACCAGGGGGCATAGGTTTAAGGTCCATGAGGCAAAGTTTAGAGGAGATGTGCGAGGCAGGATTTTTACACAGAGGGTGGTGAGTGCCTGGAATGAGTTGCCAGGGGAGGTTGTGGAAACAGATACATTAACGGTGTTCAAAATGCACCTTGACAAACACATGGATAGGATGGGTATAGAGGGATACGGCACGAGGAAGTGCTGAGGGTTTTGGCCAAGGGTGGTACAGGCTTGGAGGGCCGAAGGGCCTGTTCCTGTGCTGTATTGTTTTTTGATCTTTTGTAATGTTAATGTTGCTGGTATGTCACCTAAAGCTACCCTTCTGTTGCCTTGGTACCGTTGCTGGTCTACAGGGCAACACCAAGCTTGTCTTTATAAAGCAGATGTAACATGGGAAAATATTCCATCACTTCTCAGAATGTAATCCGATAAATGTTGACACTGCGCCAAAGAAGGAGGTGCTGTTTTAGGAGGGCGGACTAAAGGTTTGGTGAAAAAGGTAGGTGGGCTTTAAAGGAAGAGGTACAGGGAGGTTCAAGGAGGAAATTCTAGAGTTTAGGACCTTTACAAGTAAAGGCAGAACCACCATTATTTAGGTAAGTAAAGCTTGGGAGGTCAGATTGAGGTCAGTGCAGAGTTCCTGGGAGGGTTGCACACTGGATAAGTATATGGGGTCAGGGAAGATGGATGAATTTGACTGCATGGGCGAGTTTTTAAATGTGAAGTTGTAGAGATCGGGAATGCAAGTCAATCAGCCAATACAGTGTGGGGGTGTGTGGGATGGAATATATGGAGGCAAATTTTGCGTGGTGGGTGGAAGATGGGAGGCCGGCCAGGAAAGACTTGTCGTCAAGTCACTCCTCGATTTAAAAAGTAAGGACCCAAGGCATTGGGTGAGTCTTTCATCTGCCCATGTGTTGAAGTAGGGACTGAGTCGGCCAATATTACAGTGGTGAAAGTTGACGGTCTTTCCGATATGTGCTTAGAAACCGCTCGCGGTTAAAGGGTGCACTGAGGGTGCGAGAGGTTGGAATGGTGCAGGTGGGGAGCTGGTGGTGGGGTAACTGTTGAAGACTTTGTCCTTCAGTGTTTAACTGGAGGAGATGGGATCTCCAGCAGAATGTGGGATAAACCGCGTGTTCTGACAGAGAAGCCGCTCAACTGTGGAGTGCAGTGCCATTGGATAAAGCTGCTTTTTGAATATGCCGTTTAATACACGGATGGCCCAGTCTTGCTTTACTGTATTGATGGGTCTTTGGCAATGAATGAGAAATTACTCAGTAAAAATGATTACAGATAGATAAAGATCAAACCGATCTTTGCCAGTCCAACATGAATAATAACGATACATCCAACAGCCATCCCGCCAATCAACTTGAATGGGTATATGTTTTTCTCTACGTTTTCAGTCATGTCTTTTCGAGAGCTATGGTGGTGCCAGTCTTCTTGTACTGAAGCTCTGTCTGCCTGTTCAGAATAATGTGAGGGGCACGAGTCATTTTGCTGTTTTGTTCGCTCAAATGTGCTGAGTATCACTTGTCACCCCCCCCCGCCCCACCCCACCCACACCTCCCGTAAATTGACCAGTTCGCCATTTGCCTCCGCAGTGGTTCCTGGGGCATTCGCGATGTGCAAATTAGCTGCCGGGTTGGCCGGTGTAAGTGACTGCGCCTCAGAACGGTTCGTTGGATGTTGGGGCAACTCGAGGGCGTGAAAGGTGCCACAGAAAATGAAAGTTTGCCCTTTCTGGGCCACGCAGGTTTGCACAGAATGTGGCTTTAGGGGATCACACCCAGCTTCGTGGTATTTTATCCCCAATGGTGCCAACTTGCCCGTGATCACTAGAAAAATGATGAAAAGCAGGAATCCAAATTGCAGCAAACTTAAATTGATAACTGTATGAAATGGATTCATGCCAGATAATCCCTCTAGGACAATCCTATGGTTTGCAATTTAAAACAATATATATTTCATGGGATATGGATGACACTGGAAAGGGCAGCATTTGCTGCCTCTCTAATTTCCCTTGAACTGAGTGCCTTGCCATCGCCATTCCAGAGGGGAGAGCCAACCACCTTGCTGCGGGTCTGATGTCACATGTAGGCAGGCCAGACAAGGATGGCAGATTTCCTCCCCTAAAGGGGCATTAAACGAGCACAGATGGGCTTATTAGGCAATCGACAACAATGTCGCGGTCGTCAGTCAGACTTTTAATTCCAGATTTTTATTGAATTCAAATTCCACTCCCGGGCATGGTGGGATTCGAATCCAGGTTCCCAGAGCATTGCCCCCCCCCCCCCCCCCCCAAAAATCCAGAATGCAGTGTGTGAAGGAGACGAGGGAGGCTGGGATGGTTTGCCCCCGGAGCAGAGAAGGTTACGGGGTGATTTATTGGCGGTGCCCAAAATGATGCGGGATTATTTTTTTTTTTTTTTTTAATTTTTAATAGAATTTACAGTGCAGAAGGAGGCCTTTCGGCCCATCGAGTCTGCACCGGCTCTTGGAAAAAGCACCCTACCCAAGGTCAACACAACCACCCTATCCCCATAACCCAGTAACCCCACCCAACACTAAGGGCAATTTTGGACACTAAGGGCAATTTATCATGGCCAATCCACCTAACCTGCACATCTTTGGACTGTGGGAGGAAACCGGAGCACCCGGAGGAAACCCACGCACACACGGGGAGGATGTGCAGACTCCGCACAGACAGTGACCCAAGCCGGAATCGAACCTGGGACCCTGGAGCTGTGAAGCAATTGTGCTATCCACAAGGCTACCGTGCTGCCCTATGGTAGAGTCATGAGGGTAAAACTGTTTCCACTGCCGTTAGCCATAGGATTCACAGTTAAGCGATTTGGCTAAAGGACTGTTGGGGAAGGGGGGGGGGGGGTGGGGGGAGAGGAGAATCCGTTTCGCCCAGGCGCTGTTCCGATCTGGAATACCGCTCCCTGAAAGGGTGTCAGAAGTGGGTTCAACAGGAGTTGGATAAATGCTTGAAAAGGACATGATCCATTGATAGGAAAATGAGGGAAGGGGAGTGGATCTAACTGGATGACTTCTGAATAGCCGGTAAGGAACGCCGGGCCGAATGGCATCCTTCTATGCTGTACGATTGTATGTAATATTACCCGTGAAACCCCGTGCGAATGACACACTCTTGACTCTTGCACCAGCTCGCTGGGAGACGGCAATCCAATACGACTGGTTGGTTGTACCCCTCATTGATGGATTGATTTGTTAGCTCAGAGAGTTGGGGATTATGGAGCCCAGGCTGGTGGACAGAGTTCAGATACAAATCAACCGTGAGCCCATTGAATGGTGGAAGAGGCTCAAGCTGCTGAACGGACTCCTCCTGTACCCGCATTGCCAGGGTGTTAATCGTACGCACGTGCACCCGTGTACCAGGCAACTAAAATAAAATAGCGATTAGTGAAGTTATGCTTCCCTGGTTTACAATTCCTACGTGCCAATCTAATTCTTTTTTAAGTTCAAACTGTAGGACCTCTCAGCTCAGTGATGAAAGAAGGTTGCAATAATTGACTTTTGTTCTTCCTCCTGCTGTGAAGGGATGAAGCTTCTGCCAATGGAAGCAATCTGCCACCGATAACCCCAATCAGCCCTAACAGTGCCTGTTTGGTGCATTCCTGGCTTAATAGGCTACAGTTCTCTTTTGTTCTGAGTTGACTAGCCTGTAGAAGGCGCAACCAGCGGATTCCAACTACTGTTAGTGCAAGCACTAGAAGGGCCGAGTGGCCTACCGCTCCTGATTCGTACGTTCTTAATGCTTTTCTTATTGGGCAGCCAGGTGAGCCGTTCGGTTAACCTTGATGGTAAAATGGAGGAAATTATACACCCTTGATGATGACGCCTGAGTTGCAAGTCCCTAATGAACTGCTGATCTTCTCACTCAAGCTAGTGTTAGTTCCCAGTGTTTTTAAGATTCTCTTCCCCCCCCCCCCACCCCCCCCCCCAATCCCCTGCTTTCCAAAAATAAATTCCACCCACCTCCCAAACTCAACGTAACAGCATCTTCATGATAAATGACGGGATGTAACTGATCACAGAATCGTTACAGCGCAAGAGGAGGCCATTCAGCCCATCGTGACTGTACCAGCTCTCCAAACGAGCATCGTGACTTAGTGCCACCCCCCTGCCTCTTCCCTGGACACCGTCTCTCTCCAAGCAATCATCTGATGTGGCACGGTAGCACAGTGGCTAGCACTGCTGCTTCGCCGCGCCAGGGTCCCGGGTTTGATTCCCGGCTTGGGTCCCTGTCTGTGCGGAGTCTGCACGTTCTCCCCGTGTCTGCGTGGGTTTCCTCCGGGTGCTCCGGGTTTTTCCAAGAAGTCCCGAAAGACGTGCTTGTTAGGTGAATTGGACATTCTGAATTTTCCCTCTGTGTACCCGAACAGACGCCGGAATGTGGCGACTGGGGGCTTTTCACAGTAACTTCATTGCAGTGTTAAAGTAAGCCTACTTGTGACAATAATAAAGATCATTAATAATGCCCTCTTGAATGCCTTAATTGAACATGGAGAATCCATACTCTCTAACCATCCTTTCATAAAATACACATATCACACATTTATTTATAAAGATCTAGATACTAAAAAATCTAGTAATTCAAAGTCTTGGACAGAGTTTGCAATTCAATTTAACGGACTGGGATAAAGTAAATCACTTTTTTTTCTCTCTCTCCAATTCCCCGTTAATAAAATTGAGGGAATTCTTTGCTTTGAGCTATGCAATCACATGAGAAAGTTGTTCAAAGAACTGCGAATAATGGGACATTTTCCTTTTGGATGAATTTTGCTTTTTGCTGCAGGCAATTGTGCAATGTTGGGGCACATGATTGTCCTCAACTGGAACACTGTCAATTTAATGTCGCAATGGGGTGAGGGGTATCGAAGTTCTATCCAAAAAGGAGTTAATCTGACACACACACATGCCGCACGCACCCTCACTGTCACACATACACCCACACACCAGGAATTGTGACTGAGTGAAGCATAAATTCTTAATTTGAAATTTACTTCCATTTGCCACGCAGGCTGGTACATAGTTTGCCCTTTCACATATGTCAAAATGGGAACAGAAATGGACCATTCAGCCTCTCGAGTCTGCTCCACCAATCATTGAAGTCATGTTTGCGACAATCATACTGGTGATGAAATGTGTGCTTGATTGCTTTTATATTGTAAAGGTACAGAATTGGCATGAGATTTTTTTTTGTAATTGTGTTATATACTTAATAACCAGAGCTGTATCTATATTGATGTATCATATTGTGTTTTACTGAACTATTCATTGCTTTATGATAAAATGCTGGATAATATTCATGCAAGTAATTTTAGTTTTCTTTTCCCATCTCCTGAAGTTGACACCTTGCACTTGGAAGCAAAATATGACTTTTTAATGCCCTACATATACTTCATGTCGGATGTTCTTTTCATTCCTGGGATATGGGCATCATTAGCTGAATAAGCATTTGTTGCCTGTCCCTCATTACCCTTGAACTGCGTGGCTTGCTGAGAGACCATTTCAGAGTTAACCACATTGCTGTGGGCCTGGAGTCACGTGTAGGCCAGACCGCGTAAGGACGGCAGATTTCCTTCCCTGAAGGGGCAAGGCTGAACCCGGTGGGTTTTTCTGACAATTGATCATAGAAATTACAGTGCAGAAGGAGGCCATTCGACCCATCGAGTCTACACCAGCCCCTGAAAGAGCACCCTACCTAAGCCCACACCTGTACCCTGTCCCAGTAACCCAGCAATGCCACCTAACCTTTGGACACTACATTGAGCGTGACCAATCCACCTAACCTGCACATGCTTGGACTGTGGGAGGAAACCGGAGCACCCGGAGGAAACCCACGCAGACACGGGGAGAACGTGCAGACTCCGCACAGACAGGGACCCAAGCCGGGAGTCGAACCCGGGTCCCCAGCCGCTGTGAAGCAACAGGGCCAACCACTGTGCTACCGTGCCGCAATGATCGATGAAACGATGATCGTTTCATTACCGACGACTAGCTTTCAATTCCAGATTTATTCATTGAATTCAAACTCTGCCATCTGCTGCGGTGGGGTTTGAACCCCACATCTTCCGAGCGTTAGCCTGAGCCTCTGGTCCAGTTATGTTACCACCGCACCACCATCTTCCCCTCCTGTTGCAAGGTTGAAAATCTAGATTTGTTTCTGACGTCATTTTAGACCCACATATATATTTGGCTCCACTCTCTCTCCCATTCGCCCTCGGGATTAAGATGATATCCTGCTTGCTGTTAAATGAAGGAGAGTGGGGCGCCTGCTCGGGCACTGTATAAAGTCATTGCTGTTCGTGACCCTAACAACCATAATTCCTCTATTTCTTTCTTCTCCCTATTGTATTTCAAACTTTTTGATACCTGAATCGTTGTTGTTGTGCTTCCCAGCACCTGGTATAAGGCTCAAATGTTACCGCTATGTAACAGCGAGTGGAATATATTTGGACGTGTGCCATCCCAGCACAGAATCTGTGCAGAACTGTTAAACAGCAAATCGCGTTTATTGCCCCTTTTAATGCGGGTGTGAAATTCTCACTCACGTGTGAGGACTTGGAGCCAGCGAGGGTGAGATGTACACCTGGAGGGACCCATTCCTGACCGAGGCATCTTTTTCATTTGCAGATACCACCTGGTCCTTTTAATCTGCTGGACTGGCTCTGGGAACCTAAAGAATGTTTCCGAGAGGAGTTTTCCAAAGCTTTGTATCTCCTCTAGGCTTTGGGGAGGAGTGGAGGGTCGTATATATAACTAAGTGTCGAGGCTTACTTTGATGTCACTTTTCTCCCCCATTTAACATCTTTTACGCTTCTGTGAGAACCCCTTACCCTCCACCTCCATTGGTTAAACGAGCACAAATTTCTCCACTTTCCACTTGTTTCAATCTCTAGACATTGGAGGCCATTGTGGCTATTCTCTATCCCCCCATTGGCTGGAATGGTTTCCTTTTCGGATGGTGATGATAAAGGCGAGTGCTGTCCTCACTTATTTCCATTCGGAAAGCAAATTGATGCAATGGTTTGGGGGGGGGGGGGGAGAGGGTGTATAATATAACCAAAATGATTGAGGTTGGAGTCGGAGATGCAAAGACAGCAGGACCAAGAGGACAGGGAAGGAATGGCCCATTTGACTGGCACAGCGGTGCTGCATTACCCACCTGACACCGAGTTGTGGATGACCCTTCTGCTGCTCAAGGCCAGCTCAATCGTAGACATCCACCTTAACCCCCCCCCCCCCCCACGAGAAACACTGATGTCTAACTCAATTCATAAATACGGTGTGCAAACGTGATACCAAACTTGTTTGATCTTCGATACAGTGGGGGGGGGGACGTAAGAATTACAGGAGCGAAGGGGGGGGGGAAGGTGGAGTATATCACGGAGAATGCAGGAAGGAGAGAAATGGTGGAGATCAACTTGTTCCTCAATTTTAAAATGTTTCCTTGGGACATGGGTGTGGCCTGCATTTGTTGCCCATCCCGAATTGTCCTTGGACTCTATGATTCTAACTGGATGGCTTGAGTGTGCTGCTGGCGGACCGGAGGACCCCACCGACGGGAGAGTTAAAAGTCAACTGCATTGCTGCGGGCCTGGAGTCGCGTGCAGGCCAGACCGGGTAAGGACGGACGATTTCCCTTCCCTGCAGGACATTAGTTTTTACGACAATGGCTTCGTGGTCACCATGATTGGAGACTAGCTTTCAGTGCCGGGTTGATTAACTGAATTTAAATTCTCTCGGCTGCTGTGGTGCATGACCCAGAAGCCTGGGCCTCTGGATTTCTAATCCAGTGACCTCGCCAACACGTCATTGTCTCCATTGATTGGTTTCCCCGACCATTTCGGAAGGAAGTTAATAGACGGCTATTTTGCTGTGGGTGACATGTCGGCTGGACCACGTAAGGATGGCAATTTTCCTTCCCCCCCCAAAAGGCCTTGCTGAACCAGATGGTCCTTTACAACAATCAGTGATTGTTGTCAATGGCCACCATTACTCAGACTGGTGTTACATTCCAGAGTTTATTATTGATTTTAAATTCCGTCAGATGCTGTGGTGGGATTTAGACCTGTGCCCTGAGAGCATGAACCTGGGCCTCTGGATTAATAGGCCACGGCACCACTCAACCAGTAAGGGGCTGGTTTAGCACACTGGGCTAAATAGCTGGCTTGTAATGCAGAACAAGCAGCGCGGGTTCAATTCCCGTACTGGCCTCCCCGAACAGGTGCCGGAATGTGGCAACTAGGGGCTTTCCACAGCAACTTCATTGAAGCCTACTTGTGACAATAAGCGATTTTTATTATTATCATTTACCCCGCCCACTTTTATTAATCATAGTTATTCCTGCTGGAAGTTTTTTGTGTCCATCTTGGGTGTGAACAACATCAGGCTTGGGTTTCAGGCCGTTTAATGCTCACTTCTAGGCCAGTTGGTTACATAGCAGAGGACAGGAGTAAGACATAGAATCATAGAATTTACAGTGCAGAAGGAGGTCATTCGGCCCATCGAGTCTGCGTTGGCCCTTGGAAAAAGCACCCTCCTGTTGCCCACACCTCCACCCTATGAAAGATCTGCAGCGGAATTCTCCGTCGGTGGGAATCCCCCGGTCCGCCAGAAGCGCACCCACGCCCGCCCATCTCCCGACGGCGTGGGGTGGCCGCAATGGGAGAATCCCGCTGCCGGCAGGGGCACGCAGTGATGCAAAGTGGGGCTGGCGGACCGGAGAATCCCACCCCTGTACTCTTGTGGGCGGCACGGCAGCACAGTGGCTCGCACTGCTGCTTCACAGCGCCAGGGTCCCGGGTTCAATTCCCGGCTTGGGTCACTGTCTGTGCGGAGTCTGCACGTTCTCCCCGTGTCTGCGTGGGTTTCCTCCGGGCGCTCCGGTTTCCTCCCGCAAGTCCCGAAAGACGTGCTTGTTAGGTGAATTGGACATTCTGAACTCTCCCTCTGTGTACCCGAACAGGTGCCGGAGTGTGGCGACTAGGGGCTTTTCACAGTAACTTCATTGCAGTGTTAATGTGAGGCTCCTTGTGACAATAATAAAGATTATTATTAATTAATATGCATCAGGAAATGGGAGAATCAAAACTCAGGAAACAAGCCTAAATTGATGTGCGCTACACAGGGACCTCTGTGGACAGGGAAATGCACTTGACAAGTCAAGAGGCAAAATTTGCATTTTTTAAGATTTAATTTTGAGACAACATTTACACAAAATATTGGTGAAGTAAACAACCTATAAGCAAGGCTTCAAAAATATACATATATATACATATACTGACCACAATCATTCACTTTTTAAAATTGATATCTGGTTGACAGGATGCTTAGCTATCAATGACCAATCAACAAACACATTTGATATTTCTATTAGTGAGCCAGTTAAGCCTGTGATATTTACATTCTCTAAGTGAGCATAATGTGGAATAAATAATCACCACTGCATGCTGTCAGTCACTTAATGGACCCTGTCGCTGGCACAAATAGATGGCAGTGACTTGGGAGAAGGAACGGGTTGTAATCACGAGGGGCTCTCTGTAATCCAGCCGGGTCAATTCTTTCCCAATCGCTTTGGGCAATGCATCCGGCAGAAGGTGTGTCATTGTTCTATTTGGGAATGGAGGACTTGAGGAGCAGGTCTCGACCGTTTGACCCTTTTGAGTCTGTTCCACCATTCGATAAGATCGCGAACGATCGGAGTGTGGTCTCGACTCCACTTCCGTGTCTGTCCCTGCGTAACCTTCGACCCCCTTGCCAATCAAAAATCCGCCCAACTCAGTCTTGAATAAATTCAAGTGACCCAGCCTTCTCTGCTGACTGGGGAAGAGAGTTCCACAGGCGAATGGCCATTGGAGGGCTGGGGGGGGGCTCTTATTTTTAAAATGTGTCCCCAAGTTCTCGTCAGCCCCACAACAAGAAACATACTCTGATATCAAATCCCCTCAGGGTCTTGTAACTTTCAATCCATCTAAAATCCAATGGTTATAGGCCCAATCTGTTCAACGTTCTTCATTGGACAAGCCTATCGTGCCAGGAATGAGTAGAGTGAACTTTCTCTAAACTGCTTCTAACTCAATTATATCCAGGTTCAAATAAGGAGATCATAAGTGGGACCAGTACTCCAGACATGGTCTCACCAAAACCCTGTACAACTGCAGTAAAATATCCCTACTTTTATATTCCATTCCCCATGCAATAAACACCAACAATCCATTTACCTTGCTAATCACTTCTTGTTCTTGCATACTAACTTTGTGCACCAGGACACAGGTGACACAGCGATTAGCACTGCTGCCTCACAGTGCCCGGGGACGGGTTCTCCTTACCGGCCTTGGGTGACTGCCTGTGTGGAGTTTGCACTTTCTCCCCGTGTGTGCGTGGGTTTCCTCAGGGTGCCCCTGTTTGCCCCCCACAGTCCAAAGATGTGCACGTTAGGTGGATTGGCCATGCTAAATTGTCCTTCAGTGTCCAAAATGTTGGGTGGGGTTACGGGGATGGGGAGGGGGAGTAGACCAAGGTGTAGAGAGGGTTTGTGCAGTCTCCATGGGCCAACTGTACTGTAGGCATTCTATGACACCCAGATTCCTCTGTATCGCTGAGTTATGGAATCATTCTCTATTTAACTAGCACACGTTAAAAGAAAATCTTCCTGTCATTTATCAAAAGAAGTCTTTCTATATAATCTGACATGGCAGCTTAAGATACGAGTTGCCATCGACTATTAAAAATATCAAGAGTACCAGATTGTACTGGGCATTCGGCCCTAAGCTTTGTTATTCCTATCAGTAGCATAACCAATCCACCTAACCTGAACTGTGGGAGGAAACCGGAGCACCCGGAGGAAACCCACGCAGACACTGGGAGAACGTGTAAACTCCACGCAGACATTGATCCAAGTCGGGAATCGAACCTGGGACCCTGGTGCTGTGAAGCGACAGTGCTAACCACTGTGCTACTGTGCTGCCCTGGATGTGACACCAGTCTGCAATGGGTAAGTAAAGCTCCTGTAATGCTGAATGACGCTATTAAACTGCAAATCGCTCCCAAATCGCTACCAGCTCCCAATGAAGAGATAGATGGCAATAATTTACCTGTGTTTGTAAAACTAAAGAACATTAAAAAAAAACCCAGCTCTAATTTGTTTATGATTGTAATTTGTTCATAATTGAGCTTTGAAAGGATTAATGTTCTTTAACCGTAGGTGTGTGCTATCTCTTATTGGATGTTTATCTCGGGTCAGTTGGACCTGATATTAGTTGATAACACTTGCCTAGTGCCTCTATAAAATCTTTTGTTGTAGTGACGGTAACATTCCACAAGGTGGCGTACCGTTTGGTACGGGAAGTTGTAGAAAATGTGGTTTTCCTGCCCAACCTTCCAACTTGCATTAAACATGAGCTCATCCAGAACGCCACTGGTTGAATCCACTGAGCCTCATTCATCCATCATCCTAGTTTTCAAGTCCCTCCATGGCCTCGTCACTCCCCATGTCTCTAATCTCCTCCAGCCTGACAACGCAATGATGCATTTGCGCTCCCCCCCCCCCCCCCCCCCCAATTCATTCACATCCATGATTTGTGCTCGTGCCCCGGCCTCCCTCCCCCCGTCAACATTGCGGACGATGGACTATGTATCTTCAGCTGCCAAGGCCCTAAATTCTGGCATTCTCTCCGCCTTTCTTTTCCCCTTACCTTCTAAAAGTAACCTAACCCTGGGCACAGCTCTCCTGATGCGTCCAGAGGTGGTCTTCTGTCAAATTTTGGTTGGTGACGCTCTTGCGAAGCGCCTTTGAAATGCTT
The DNA here is from genome assembly GCF_047496885.1 of Scyliorhinus torazame. Taxonomy (NCBI): domain Eukaryota; kingdom Metazoa; phylum Chordata; class Chondrichthyes; order Carcharhiniformes; family Scyliorhinidae; genus Scyliorhinus; species Scyliorhinus torazame. The sequence goes on from NC_092736.1 coordinate 13,381,601, forward strand.
CACTCTGTTAAAGGTGCTATGTCAATTCAAGTTGATGTTGTGGTCATGTTCCCCCCCCATGCAACCCCCCCCCCCAACAACCAACCACATTACAACCGCATGATATATTTATTTCACTCTGTGAAGAATGTCTTTTTCAGCAGTTCTCAAACGCTTTCAATCTCCCAGTGTAGGATCAGCAGCGGCAAATACGTTTACAGTGCAGACTGTGGCCCTCTGGTGTCAAAGCTCAGCTGATCATGTGCCCCTTAGCAACCAGCCATCAGTGACAAAATGGCTGCCAACGGTTACCACGCATGTAGGCCTAGGTCAGGGAAGCGAGAGAGTCTGGAACTGTTTACCTTGCTCCTGCAACACTAAGCTCCTAAAGGACATAGGGTTTTTAGCACATTGGTTTTCTTACGTTTCACTGAATAGGTTAAGAGGAGTTGGGGGATATACAAAACACATGCGTACGAGGTGTATCTAGAAAGTGTCCGGCTGGATGGTGTGCCATCTGGCCGATTCCACGTGCCCCCGGCTGGACATCTCCTTCCAATGCGTCCGTCCCGTCTCTGAAGCATTTGCGCCGATGAGCACGTGGCCAAGGGCGCCGCTGCGGGTGTAAATGCGACCCTAGAAATCAAGAAAAAAAGACACTTGCATCGAGTGAACCTGCACTGGATCCAGCTTTCCACTCCTTCACAAAACTTGTGCTTATCAAAGTCGGGAAGAATGGCGCCAAACGCGAGAACGCCATGCGTCCGTTCCGAGGCTATGCCCACATGCCGACGTCCCTGAGGGGGCAAGTCCAAAGTGTCTCCAGCTACGGCCCAAGGCCTTTAACGAACGCTCGGCAACACTGGGACCTGCCTCTGTGTAGTTGATAAGAAAGGAAAAATTACGGTTTTAATAAGTTCAATCAGAACGTGGAGTTATTTTAATGAGATGGTGCTAGAATTGAAGAATTTGTGGAAAATGGGTTGGGGGTGGGGGTGGGGGTGGGGGGGGCTGCAGGATAGGATGGTTGGTTGTCCTGTGTCTGAATGGACAGATGACAACCCCTTCGTAAATAAAACTGCAAAAGAAAACAAACTGGGTCCTCGGTCTGAACAAACTGCTCTAAATTTATTTTAAAAAAGAAAGAAAAAACAAAACAGTCCCCGTAATAAGAATTCAATATCTGGAAGACCATAAATGATACACCTTCCAAATTCCCAATATGCACTCATGTCACAAAAGATTCTTCCATGAGGAGCACAAATTTGATAAGAATTCCATTCTCGGATATTCACCCCTCCTCCAGGAAACCATCAGGGGCTGAACCCTCCACGGGTGGGAACCTCCGTTTCTCCAGCAGCGCACTCACGCCCGCGGATTTCCCAACGACGTAGGGGTGCCAACAATGGGAAACCCCATTGGCCGGCTGCGGGGACAGAGAATCTCCGCTACCCACCGGGGGCGCGCTGCACCCGCAAAATAGGTGCAGCGGGTTGCAGTATCCTGCCCGATTTTCCTTTCAGCTGTTTAGTTCATTTGAATAGGGTGTTGGTGAGGCCACACCTGGAGTATTGTGGGCAGTTTTGGTGTCCTGATCTGAGGGAAGGATGTTCTTGCTATGGAGGGAGTGCAGCGAAAGTCTGCCAGGCTGATTCCTGGGATGGCGGGACTGTCATATGAGGAGAGACTGAGTCGGTTCGGATTGTATTCATTGGAGTTTAGAAGAGTGAGAGGGGATCTCATAGAAACTTACAAAATTCTCACAGGATTAGACAGGGTAGATTCAGGAAGAATGTTCCCGATGGTGGAGGAAGTCCAGAACTAGTTTGAGGATAAGGGGGTTAAACTTTTAGGACTGAGATGAGGAGAAATTTCTTCACCCAGAGAGTGGTGTATCTATGGAATTCACTACCACAGAAAGTAGTTGAGGCCAAAATGTTGTGTTACTTCAAGAAGGAATTGGGGCTAATGGGATCAAGGGGATTTGGGGGAAGGCGGGATAAGGGTATTGAACTTGATGATCAGCCATGATCATAATGAATGGCTGAGCAGGCTCGAAGGGCCGAATGGCCTCCTCCTGCTTCTATATTCTATGTATGAAGCTGACAATGGACTGATGCTTCTGCAGCACATTTGTTGCAACTGTATCAAACCATCGCATCCTATCTGCCATGAACTAACTTCTTGACTGTATCAAATTCCTAATTAAAAGCCTTCATCCTTAATTCTACAATTACAATGTGGTTCTATTCTATGATGACCCTGCCATCCGGGATCTTTACTCTTGTAAGATAATAATGTTATTCGACCCTATGAAGATTGCTGAAAAGAGAGACAATTTGCCAAAGCTTTTTTGTCTCGAACTCATCAAGACAAATGCAAGAAAGCCAAACAAAATGCCCACTGTTAGATGTAATTCCCCAATTGGGGCAGCGCTTGCTGAACAATCATGAGTGCGCCGACAGCTACACTAACAAACGATTTAAGATAATCAATTGAGCTTGTAGTGTGGCTTATTTGCCAGAAGTGATATACATTCAAAAACAAGGCTACATTCTCTTCAAACAACAGGAATATGTTCACGCTTTACACCTTTTTCGAATTACCTGGGAAGCTTGAGGAACATATTGTCCGCCGTGGCAAAGCCTCGGTCAATCAGAATCAAGTTGTCAACTAATCAGGACCCTTTTCTGCTGTCGTATAAATTGTCGTGGTTGTTTGAAATTTGGCATTCTTGTGTTTGTCCCGATGAGTGGGTGGCACAGTGGCAAGGGTGGCAGTGTGGTTAGTACTGCTGCCTCACAGCGCCAGGGACCCAGATTAGATTGCAGACTTGGGTGACTGTGTGGAGTTTGCACTTTCTCCCCAGTGTCTGCGTGGGTTTCCTCCGGGTGCTCCAGTTTCCTCCCACAGTCCAAAGATGTGTAGGTTAGGTGGATTGGACATGCTAAAATTGCCCCTTCGTGTCCAAAGGATGGATGGGGTTCTGGGGATGAGGCAGGGGAGTGGGTGTATGTGTTCCTTCAGAGGGATTCTAGGAGTACGAGATGAAAACTGCCATAGCCCCCATGAGACAAAGCTTAAACAAAGGCCCAAGACAGTGACCGGTGAGACCTATTCTCCCAGTAGGGCCTACACTGGGAGTGCGATGCTGTGTAAAGTTTAACCTGAATATATGTAAATAACCTTTTCACAGTAACTTTATTGCCGTGTTAATGTAAGCCTACTTGTGACACTAATAAAGATTATTATAAAAAGTCCACCTTTGTTTCTGACAGTTTCCTTTGGAGGATTATGAAAAGCTTCAGCACCATGTCTCTCTTTCAACAATATTCTAGTTCTGTGCTGCCAAATCTCTGAATCCCGACCCTGACACTAACCACTGTTCATAAGATCGTCATGTTCCGATGGGGAAAGAGCGAGATCTGTTTGCGTTGTTCCACTAATTGGCCTTTGTGCCCTTAAATTGGGTCAATTTGGCTGCATGGTTTCACAACATTGAGCCTACCAACCTTGGCTGGACAAGACCTAATGTTGGGCGTTAAGCTGTTCAAAGCGACAAGTTAGACACATTTAGTTTGCCACTGCCCTTACCTGCATGACTATAAACTCCAAAGAGAGCTGCAGACCTTCAATGTCTCCCGGAGGGACGTCAAACAGAAATGGGGCGTTCCACACTGGGTTGTAGCCGCTTGCCGTTTTGGTTTCCTTTGTTGAGAGGACTTTGCCACCTTGGTGGAGGTTTATAATGACATAGTGATCTACAAAGGAAGATAGGGAGACGAGCAATGGCGGATACCTTATTAATCAGTGGGTTAAGCACGCACCCCTACCCCCCCAGCCCCAGTCCAGCCACCCAATGGGGAGGATTAACTCATTCGCTGCATCGTTTGGCACTAAGACACTCGTCCTCTGAAACGGCGAACGTCAGCACCGAGGGCATCAACCATTATCCTCAACAACTCAGATCACCCCAAATGCCTGAAAACACAATGGCCGAATACTTAGTGACAAGCACGCCCTGGGTGAAGGCGGCAGCTGAGCACCGGAGCTGTCTATCCCTTGCTGCTTCTGCGAAGCGCACTGCGTCGTCTAACTCGCGTTTGGCGGCCGTCCAGTTTTCACGCCATCCGAATTATCCAATTGATTGACACCCTGTAAATTTGAACTGGTTCCGTTAAGCGCTACACTGGCGGATTACTGAAGGGTGGTTGGAGAAAATGCCCCTTGGGCCTATCTCAAACAAAGCAACTTGACCAGGAAAAGCTGGTGAGCAAACCCGTTCAGGCGAGCTGACGGAAGTACACGTGTGGGAATAGACCTGACCACTGCTGAGGCGCCCACTGTTTGCGGGAGTATTGGTCACCTGAGATGAGGTATCACAGCGTGACCATTACTGGTGCGATTGTCCTCGAGTGAGGACTCACCCTCAGGTGGAGAGAATGAATTATCATAGAATTTACAGTGCAGAAGGAGGCCATTCGGCCCATCGAGTCTGCACCGGCTCTTGGAAAGAGCATCCTACCCAAGATCAACCACCTCCACCTTATCCCCATAACCCAGTAACCCCACCCAGCACTAAGGGCAATTTTGGACACCAAGGGCAATTTATCATGGCCAATCCACCTAACCTGCACATCTTTGGACTGTGGGAGGAAACCGGAGCACCCGGAGGAAACCCACGCACACACGGGGAGAACGTGCAGACTCCGCACAGACAGTGACCCAAGCCGGAATCGAACCTGGGACCCTGGAGCTGTGAAGCAATTGTGCTATCCACAATGCTACCGTGCTGATTTGAAAAAATATATGCACACTCTGCAATTTAAATTTTTGCGTAAACGGCGCCTGCTCACCCCCAGCTTCCATCACCCCGTGACTGGCGCCACTTCCATCAGCTTCCTTGTTCGGAGACTCAGACTCCACCTCTCTCCTTCGCCTCTTTCTCCCTCTTTAAGACCTAACTCTTTGACCAAGATTTCGATCATGTTATCTTATGTAGCCTCAGCGTCAGATTTTGCTTCGTAACGTTTTTGTTTGGGGCCTTGGGAACATTTGGCTTCATTCCAGGCCCTGTATCAATGTGAGCTGTTTTTCACACCAGGGAGAAGACATGTGTGAACGCCGTGTAGCTGTAGTTAATATCCCAAGCGTGTTGAGAGGCCTGAATTTTTGTTGTGACGTGTGCACCAAAGTCGGGAAGGGCCCAATCTCTCCTCGGCTGACGTACCTCCAAGAGGCCATTTTCTCAATCGGTCTGTTTATCTCGCTGGCTTCCCTGTCTGTCATGACCAAGAAAGTTTAGAGACAGAGAGACAGGCACACAAAATTGGGAATGTTCCTTCTAGCCAAAGGCCCAAAATGTTCTTTAACAGTGATACACTATGTTCAGTTTTGGTCACCTTGCCAGAGGAAAGATGTTATTAAACTGGAGAGAGTGCAGAAGAGATTCACAAGGATGTTGCCAGGACTCGAGGGACTGGGTTACAGGGAGAGATTGGACCGGCTAGGACTTTTTTCTTTGGCGCGTCAGAGACTGCGGGGTGATCTTATAGAGGTGTACAAGATCATGAGAGGCATGGGTAAGGTGAATGCACTCAGTCCTTTTCCCAGTGTTGGGGAATCGAGAGCTAGAGGGCAACAGGTTTAAGTTAAGAGGGGAAAGAATTCATGGGAACCCGAGGAGCAACTTTTTTTTTTTTTACACAGAGGGTGGTACGTGTGTGGAATGAGCTGCCGAAGGAAGTGGTGGAGGCAGGGACATCGGCAACATTTAAAAGGCATTTGGACAGATACATGGAGAGGAAAGGTTTAGAGAGGGATAGGGGCCAAATGTAGGCAAATGGTGTTAGCTTAGATGGGCTTTATGGTTGGCATGGACCAGAGTGGGCCGAACGGCTGTCTCCGTGCCGTAGATTCTATAATTCAGTAACAAGGAGAGTTTTAGAGAGGCATTTTGATATAGAAACTAGTTGCCTGCTTGAACTAACTTGGCACAGACTGACTGTCTGTGCTGGAACGGTTAAATTCGAGGCCCACCTGATATTAGGAATCGGCCTAATTTTACACCAGGGCAGTGACCTGCAGACCCCTGCAACCTCTCACCTGGTGAGCCTGGCATGCGGGTCAGCTTGCCCAGGGTCTCGGCCTTTCGAACCAGGACCTTGATTCGGTTAGCCAGGGTCTGGTACTGGAGTAGGATGAAGAGTTGGCCCAGCAACTTGCTGCTTGTTGGATCCACCACGTCCTGCGAGCTGAGACACTGAAAATAATGCAAGGATTCTTAGTTATGATGGAAACATTAAAGCGACTCAAAGCACGGAAGGCGGCCACTTGGCCCATCGCGCTATGCTGGCTCCTTGAAAATCCCATCATGCTCTATGCTCAATGATCCCACCTCACTGATTTGCAACCAATAGGCTCCTCAACCTCATAAAGCTATTTATGGAATCAACATCTCTTTTTTTTTTTTGGATCGATGTCTCCAAACCTTGACACACGAATAAAAATGGTTGCCTTGTTTCCCTTCTGGATCTTTTGCCAAAGATTTTTATTTCCGACCTTGAGTTATTGACTAACATACTGGAGGAAATAAGTTTTCTCCAGGTTCTGGGCGGCATGGTGGCACAATGTTTATCACTGCTGCCTCACAGCGCCAGGGACCCGGGTTTGATTCTGGCCTTCTGGTGACTGTGTGGAGTTTGCACATTCTCATCGTGCCTGCGTGAGTTTTCTTCCTGTACCCCGATTTCCTCCCACAGTCCAAAGATGTGCAGGATAGGTTACAGGGATGGCGAGGGGGAGTGGGCCTAGTTAGAGTGTTCTTTGGAGGGTTGGTGCAGACTTGATGGGCCGAATGGCACTGTAGGAATGATATGGATTCTCTATCATAATTTCTTGTCATCCTGAAAACCTCAATTAGTGCCCCCTTAACCTTCTCTATTTTAATGCATATGAGAGTTAGTGGGGTGGCACAGTGGTTAGCACTGCTGCTTCACGGTGCCAGAGACCCGGGTTTAATTCCGGCCTTGGGCAACTGACCGTATGGAGTTTGCACATTCTCCCTGTGTCCGCATGCTCCGGTTTCCCTCCACTGTCCAAAGATGTGAAGGTTAGGTGGATTGGATATGCTACAATTTCCCTAGGAGGGGTTACATGGATAGGATGGGGGATTGGACCTAGGTAGGATGCTCTTGCAGAGGATCAGTGCAGACTCGATGGGCTGAATGGCCTTGTTCTGCACTGTAGGGATTCTATGAGGTTGAGGATCGTATTAGATTATCGAAGCGCTATATAATGTTGCAAAGAATAGTTTGAGGATTTGGAATGTTTTAGAAACCAACAAAGTTGATAAAAAGGGAGAAACGTAGACTGAGAGAGGAACCTGACCCGGAATATATCAACTGATTAAAAGAGCTTCCACAAGTATATTGAAAGGAAGAGAGTAGCTAAAGTAATCTTTAGTCCCTTAGAAGTGGAGACAGGTGAAATTAAGTTAATGTGGAGGAAAGCAGGATATTCCTTGAAAAGGTGTGATATTTGGAAATGTTAATGTTCAGACAGACTTGCGTGCACTCGAATAATAAAATTGGCATGCAGGTAGAGAAAGCATTTAGGAAATGGCGGAGGGCAGCACAGTGGCGCAGTGGTTAGCATTGCTGCCTCTCGGCACTGCGGACCCGGGTTTGATCCTGGCCCCAGGTCACTCTCCGTGTGGAGTTTGCACATTCTCCCCGTGTCTGCGTGGGTCTCACCCCCACAACCCAAAGATGGGCAGGGTAGGCGGATTTGCCACGCTAAACTGCCCCTTAATTGGAAAATAAAATGGGTATTATAACTTTAGTTAAAAAAGAAAGGAAAGCAAATGACATGTTGGACTTTATTGCAAGGGGATTGGAGTACGAGAACAAAGCATAATCTTTAAAAGAATCGTTGAAACGATAACACACGAGGGAAGCATTGTGATTCCTGTGCGTTTATTTACAGGTTGCACTGTAGCAACTGCCCAAGGTTTCTCCGACCGCACCTCGCGAACCTACGACCTCCACCACCTTGAACGCCAAAGGCAGCGAGCCCATTGGGAATGTGTTCCAATTCAGCTGATCACAGATCACAGAATTTACAGTGCAGAAGGAGGCCATTCGGCCCATCGAGTCTGCACCGGCTCTTGGAAAGAGCACCCTACCCAAGGTCAACACCTCAACCCTATCCCCATAACCCAGTAACCCCACCCAACGCTAAGGGCAATTTTGGACACTAAGGGCAATTTATCATGGCCAATCCACCTAACCTGCACACCTTTGGACTGTGGGAGGAAACTGGAGCACCCGGAGGAAACCCACGCAGACACGGGGAAGGTGTGCAGACTCCGCACAGACAGTGACCCAAGCCAGAATCGAACCTGGGACCCTGGAGCTGTGAAGCAATTGTGCTATCCACAATGCTACCGTGCTGCCCGATAAACACCAATGCCAATCCCCTGTGAATCAAGTTAGTTCAGTCGACGTCCAGAATCCACCGTTTAGTATGGATGTTCAATCTCAGTGATCAGAGGGCGACTGGTGTGGGAAATGGAAAACCCCTCAATCACACGGGTTGGTTTTAAGGTACAGCGCCTGTTGGAGTGGGGTACAGGAAACGTGACTCTTCTCATCACTAGTGCTGGGCGTAATTCATGCTCACACTGAGAGCTGGAAATCGAGTGCTACATTACTGCTCCCTTTGATGAGTCTCACATTAATATAGATAAATGGCCATTCAAATGCAATGGGGCAGAATTGGAACATAACCAGAAATCAAGTCAATTGCGTCACAAATGTGGATTTATGTTTCTTGTTATCAACTTACTGCTGTCTGGCATGAGTCAAGCTGATTGATAAAAGATAGTGTGCGCGCTTTCTAAAGTTAAACAGTCACTGGCTAATCATTCATATTGCGTCTGCAATTATGAAATATTTACACAAACTGATGCGCACAAGGGCAAGTTACCAATCCGGTGGAGTGACACGCAGTAAGGGAAAACAGTGGGCTTAAATTATCATCCCATGCTCGCGTACAAGTACATTCACATGAGCGAGGGTATTGGTGACAAACACACGGAGGAAATGGCATCTGGTGAAAATAATCCGTCCCAGCCTCCCCGAACAGGCGCCAGAATGTGGCGACTAGGGGCTTTTCACAGTAACTTCATTTGAAGCCTACTTGTGACAATAAGCGATTTTCATAATCTGTTGCCAAACACCGCTTGCTTCAACTAGTGTTCAAATCTCTGCACGGTCTAGCTCCATCGCTATCTCTGCCACCTCCTCCAGTCCTACAGCGATCCGAGATCTCCACGCCTGTCCGATTCCAGTTTTATTGCGCAGCCACTGTATTCATCCCTACACCATTGGTGGTCGTGCCTTCAGCTTCCTGGGCCCTAGGCTCTGGAGCCCCTTCATAAAGCTCTCCTCCACTCGGACGTTCCTTAAAACCAACCCGTGTGATCGAGGGCATGATTTAATGGGGGCAAAAAAAACCCAAGAGGCCTGTTTTGGGCGTTTCCCGGCACCTGCAGCTCCAAGAACGACCCTGCTATCAAACTGGACTCTGTTACATTTTGGCTTCGGTGAGGAACGCCCCGCCAAGGCTGCAATTATCCTTGACCAGCTCATCTCATCATTTTTAAATGCCACCCCGATATCTCCACCTCCCCCTACCGTGGCCTCCGGATCCCCCTCAACACCTCAACTTACCTGTTTTGGGATCCTCGAGCCAGCACCCCCACACCCCAACTCATAAAGGCACCCCGGGCCTGATCTCTGCACGGACAACCTGGTACCTGGGTACTGCCATCCTGGGTGGTAGTGCCAAGGTGCCTGGGTGGCAGTGTTTGTGCCAGGATACCCCACACATCTTTGGGTTGTGGGGGTGAGACCCACGCAGACACGGGGAGAATGTGCAACCTCCACACGGACAGTGACCCGGGGTCGTGATCGAACCTGGGACCTCGGCGGCGTGAGACAGCAGTACTAACCACTGCGCCAGCATGTCGCCCCTTCTTGCGAGATTGAATGGCCTCGCTGTGTCACCGGGTAGGGCGACGAGGCCGTTTGATCACGCCCTGAGCCTTTCAACCCCTTTTTAATAATCTTTATTGTCACAAGTGGGCTTACATTAACACTGCAATGAAGTTACTGTGAAAATCCCCTTGTTGCCACATTCTGGTTATAAAGGGAGCGGTTGTTCAGACTATCCAGTAGGGGAGGTTGGGGAAGGAGGATGGGAGAGGGTCAATGGGTGAAGCATTAGGGCAAAGGAGAGTTAAAGAAACAAGCAGGGCCCGGATAATTTAGAACACAGAACAGAAGGAGGCCATTTTGCCCCGACCCACTTAAGCCGTCACTTCCACCCTATCCCCGTAACCCAATAACCCCTCCCAACCTTTTTGGTCACTAAGGGCAATTTATCATGGCCAATCCACCTAACCTGCACGTCTTTGGATTGTGGGAGCAAACCGGAGCACCCGGAGGAAACCCACGCAGACAACGCGCAGACTCCGCACAGACAGTGACACAGCGGGGAATCGAACCTGGGACCCTGGCGCTGTGAAGCCACAGTGCTATCCACTTGTGCTGCCTAGTTTGTATCATTCCTTGTTTGTTGTGAATGTAGCTTTAACTGTGGGCTGTTTAACTTGGGTCTGACTGTGCTAACTGGTGGATTCATCGCTTCCAGCAGGAAAATCAATCAGCCAGCAAGAAAAGTCAATTGGGTTCTCTCACTCAGCTGCCTCGAACCCAGCCAGAGTTCCTGCTGAACGAGGCTGACCCAGCAAACATGGAAAACAAAAGACGTGAGGAACTTATCTCCGTAATGCCCGCCTGCAGCGTCCTGGCGCCGTAGCTGCCAGTTCCAGCTGACTCCTGATGTCTTACCCACTTCCCAGACCATCCACTCGTTCCCTGTCTCAGCCCTTTGACTCGATCCTTACCTCTCTATCCCGTGGCTGTACCTCAGCTCTGACCTTACATTCAACCCATGACCGGAGAAGATTTCTCGAGGACCACACCAGTATACCTAAAGCGGATTTCTCACTGATTTGCAAAGTCATTTTGATTTGGTTGGTTATCTATTCACTGTTCATCAAAAAAAAATTTAGATTGAGGGTAAGTCAATTTTCTTTTTCTTTATTCTTTCACGGGGTGTGGGCATGTCTGGCTGGGCCGGGATTTCTTGCCCATCCCTAATTGCCCTGCAGCTAAGAATCCTGCTGGGCCACTACAGAGGGGCAGTTAACACACGTTGCTGTGAGTCTGGAGTCACATGTCAGCCAGACCGGGTAAGGATGACAGATCTCTTTCCCTAAAGGACATCAGTGAGCCAAAGAGTGTCATAGAATCGACAGTGCAGAAGGAGGCCATTCGGGCCATCGAGTCGGCACCGGCCCTTGGAACAAGCGCCCCATCCAAGCCCACGCCTCCCCCCTATCCCCCGTAACCCAACCTAACCTTTTTGGACACTATAAGAGGCAATTTAGCATGGCCAATCCACCTAACCCTCACATCTTTGGACTGTGGGAGGCACCCGGCGGAAACCCACGCAGACACGAGGAGAATGTGCAGACTCCGCACAGTGACCTAAGTCGGGAGACTCCGCACAGACAGTGGCCCAAGCCGGGAATCGAACCTGGGATCCTGGCGTTGCAAAGCAACAGTGCTAACCACTGTGCTACCGTCCTGCCCTTTGGGTTGTGGGGGTGAAACCCACGCAGACACGGGGAGAACGTGCAAACTACACGCAAATGGGTTTCAAATGCTTCGTTCTGGAAACAGCATCTCCGACAGTGCAGCATTCCCATGGTACTACAGGGGAAATTTCAGTATTATTTTAGCTTAGGTCTTTGGAGTGGGAAGTGAACTCACAACCTTGTGGCTCGAGAGGCGAGAACAGGACCCATCTGGGTCCTGTTTTGTTTTCAGATTAAGCGTTAGCCAGCAGGGGGATGGACTCTGAGAGTTGGTCAGTCTGGCTGCAAACACAGGTGGAGTAACTAAACCATGCCACCCTTGCCCTCCTGCCCAAACACTTAAAATTGAGCCCACACAACCAGCTTTTGGAGCCTCTTACCTTTTTGAGCTTTGTCTTGGAAGAGGCGAGTTCCCTGGTATAGGTCGAGGGAACATCCAGCTTCCAGTCTCCCTGCTCACAGGCAAAAAGCACCTCGCCAACAAACGTGTCTTTAAAATTGTGAAACTCTTTGATGTAGGCGGCAAAGCGAAGGGTGAAGCACCTGGTCTCCTCCAAGGTGCATCCCGAGAATTGAAAGCTCTCTCGGTATTCCGGATTCAGGCTCTTCCTGCGGACGGCGGTCTGCTGTGGCTCCATGAACCTCGGGAGCAGGTAGACCTTCACGTAGGAGTCGCAGCTGGTGCCGAATTTCTTGGGCAGTTTGGTGATGCCCAGGACCGCCACCGTCAAGGTGGCCTCATAAGCAGAGTAGAAGAGCGTGAAGTGCAAGAGCGGCCTCTGCTTCGTCTTGGCGCCCGCCAGCTCGTCAGGCGTGGTCTGGGATTGGCCCAACCTGGGGCCCAAGGTCTTGGAAGCTGCGCTTCGAAAGGTGCCGTGTTCGGTGAGGAGGGAGCAGTCGCCCGAGACCGTGCAGCGCCGCTCCAGAATTCTCCTGGTTTTGCTGACCAGGCCGGCTTTCTGGATGGGCGGAATGGACGGAAGAGAGGCTCTGCCATGGGGGCCAGGTGTGTAGTGGGCGTCGGGCTCAAAGTCCGCCAGGGCACTCACATCGCACGCCGGATAGTCCAAGACCAGGCCGTGTACCTCCTCATACTGCTGCTTGATGGGCGAGCTGGTGTTCCCCGGCAAAGGCAAGCTGGTGTCCATCACGATGCGCTCCAATGCCTGGTCTTTGATGTCAGCGTAACCCCGCTGTTTTCCTCTCCGCCAGCAGATTGCGCAGCCAACGATCAGACAGAAGCAGAGAAAGGCAAGGCCAGCGCCAAGGAGCACCTGCAGATGCACTGAACCAAAACAGAGATGTTAATCACAAAATCACAATGTTACAGCGTACAAGAGGCCCTTCGGCCCATCGAGTCTGCACCGTTGCATGAAAAACACCTGACCTGCCCACCTAATCCCATTGGCCAGCACTTGGCCCGTAGACTTGAATGTTAAGACGCAACCCGCCTCCACCACTATCCCAAGCAGCGCATCCCAGACCATCACCACCCTCTGGGGAAAAATGTTTTCCCTCAAATCCCCCCTAAACCTTCTGCCCCTCACCTTGAACTTGTGTCCCCTCGTACCTGACCCTTCAACTCGGGAACAGCTGCTCCCTATCCACCCTGTCCATGCCCCTCATGATCATGTACACCGTGATCAGGTCACCCCTCCAATCTTCTCTGCTCCAGCGAAAACAACCCAAGCCTATCCAACCTCTCTTCATAATTTAAATGTTCCATCCCAGACAACATCCTGGTGAATCCCCTCCAGTGCAATCACAACCTTCCTATAATGTGGCGACCAGAATTACACACAGTACTCCAGCTGTGGCCTCATCAAAGTTCCAGACAGCTCCAACATGACCTCCCTGCTTTTGTAATCCATGCCTTGATTGACAAAGGTAAGTGACCCATATGCCTTTTTTACCACCCTATTAACCTGTCCTTCTGCCATCAGAGATCTATGGACGAACACGCCAAGGTCCCTTTGTTCCTTGGAACTTCCCTGTTTCAGGCCATTCATTGAGTACTTCCTTGTCACATTACTCCTTCCAAAGTGCATCACCTCACACTTTTCAGGGTTAAATTCCATCTGTCACTTTTCTGCCCATTTAACCATCCCGTCTATATCTTCCTGTAACCCAAGATACTCAACCTCACTGTTAACCACCCGGGCAATCTTTGTGTCATCCACAAACTTCATGATCCTACCCCTCCCCCATATCGTCATCGCTTATTGTCACAAGTAGGCTTCAAATGAAGTTACTGTGGGACCACATTAGCTGTTCTCCAGTCCTCTGGCACCTCCCCCAAGACCAGAGAGGAATGACAAATTTGGGTCAGAGCCCCTGCAAACTCCTCCCTCGCTTCCCACAGGATCCTGGGACACAATTCATCGGACGTGGAGATTTGTCCACTTCCAAGCCTGCCAACACCTCAAATAAGCAAAGTACTGTACACACCCCTGTCAGCATCAACGGGGCCGAGGTGGAGATGGTTAGCAGTTTCAAATTCCTAGGGGTATACATCTCCAAAAATCTGTCCTGGTCCACCCACGTCGACGCTACCACCAAGAAAGCACAAGAGCGCCTATACTTCCTCAGGAAACTAAGGAAATCTGGCATGTCCGCATTAACTCTTACCAACTTTTACAAATGCACCATAGAAAGCATCCTATCTGGCTGCATCACAGCCTGGTATGGCAACTGCTCGGCCCAGGACCGCAAGAAACTTCAGAGAGTCATGAACACAGCCCAGTCCATCACTTGAACCTGCCTCCCATCCATTGACTCCATCTACACCTCCCGCTGCCTGGGGAAAGCGGGCAGCATAATCAAAGACCCCTCCCAACCGACTTACACACTCTTCTAACTTCTTCCATCGGGCAGGAGATACAAAAGTCTGAGAACACGCACGAACAGACTCAAAAACAGCTTCTTCCCCACTGTCACCAGACCCCTAAACCACCCTCTTATGGACTGACCTCATTAACACTACACCCTGTGTGCTTCACCTGATGCCGGTGCTTATGTAGTTACATTGTATACTTTGTGTTGCCCTATTATGTATTTTCTTTTATGTATTTTCTTTTCTTTTATTTTCTTCCCATGTACTTAATGATCTGTTGAGCTTCTCGTAGAAAAATACTTTTCACTGTACCTCGGTACACGTGACAATAAACAAAATCCAATCCAATACCTTGTCACTCCCTATGACGATTTGTTCAAGAACCTCAGAATGTCTCTCCCCGAGTTCTATAATGAGCTCTATAATGCACTACTATAAACGGTCACTCCCTCCACCCACTTCAACATTCGCCCCATCCCCCACAATAAACATTCACCACCTTCAACATTCACTCCCTCCACCACCGACGCCCAGTGGCAGCTGTGTGTACCATCTACAAGACGCACTGCAGCATATCAATGGTGCCTTAGGCACACCTTCCACACCCGCGACCACCACCATCTAGTAGGACAAGGGCAGCAGACATATGGGAACGCCACCTCCTATTGAAAATATGGAAAGATGTGTCATTTGAAACATGGAAGTCTGGCAATATCTGGTCTGAGAGAAACATGAGAGAATAGAGGGCAAGATCCCACAAAGGGTTAACAGCAGCTGCAAAGAGCAGGATTGTAAAATGCAGATAGCCTTGGTCAAGCAGGTTTAGCAAACAAGACAAACAGGATTTTGAATGAAGCCAAAAACAATGGCTCACACCTTCATTGAAAGTAACTATCTTAGTAAACATCTGGAAAAGCATGGATGAGGTTCAGTTGAATTTGGTGATAATTCTAGGTGTGAAAATTTGCTAATACTGGGTAAATTAAAGAAAACTGGAGACTATCAGTCTATGAGAAACATAATTCAAAGCCAAAATCAAAGTCAAAATTATGAGCTGAGGACACAATTGGAGAATAAAACTATAGAAATGACAGGAATTAGAAGTAACACCTCTTGAAGTCAAAGCATTTTGAACATCACAAAGGACACAATGTAATCAGCCATGATTGAATGGTGGAGTGGACTCGATGGGCCGAATGGCCTTACTTCCGCTCCTATGTCTTATGGTCTCAAATGGAGGTCTGGAGGCCTCGAAGGAGCAAATTGCCAGCTCAGGCTCAGGTGGTAGCCCCCTCGCCTCAGAAGCCTGCATCGGAGTCGGGGAGTGAGAATTCCTGTTCACCATTTAGAATATCAACCCTTTTTTTGGTATAGGGCGAATTCTAAGAATAGTGGTGAGTTTTTAACTTCACACCACTTCGCTGTTTCTTCACTGTGGCTGGATCAAAGCCAAGGAACTCCCTCCCTAACAGCACTGCGGGTGTACCTATAGTCTATATGGACTGCAGCGGCTCAAGGCGGCGGCTCACCACCACCTTCTCAAGGGCAATTAGGGATGGGCAATGAATCCTGGCCTAGTCGGCGATGCCTACAAATATTAAACAAAACCCAACACCTTTCACATGAGCCCTCATCACTCGACCATTTGGAAATGTCAACGGATATTTGCAGCTTGTTAAAGATGGCTCTGTTTCAGATATTCAAAAGCAATCGCTCTTCAAAGGAAAATCAGTTGACAAATACTGAGAAACGTTACTTACAAATTGTGGCTCATCTTACCATGGCCAAGTTGGTGCCTTCAATGTGAAATGTGCCGATGTGATTTACGGAACTATGGACACTGAGTCATGTAAGGAGATTTACGGACAGGTGACCAAACGCAAATAGGTTTTAAGGAACGTCTTGTTGGAGGTGTGAGAGTTTGAGAAGTGGAGAGGTTTAGGGAGTGAATTCTAGGGCGTAACTCCGAGGCAGGTGCAGGCATCTTTGGTGGATTCATCCAAATCAGGACTGCGCAGGAGGTTAGACTGGAGGGGCGCAGATTTCCTGGGAAGTTGTACGGCTGAAGGAGAATACAGGGAATATTTAGCATTTGACTATTCATGCTTGCGAGCATCACAGCTTTTAAACACTCCACCTTTGGTGCCCATTTCATCAGTTGCCTGGGCCTCAGCTCCGAAATTTCCAGCCTAAACTTCTCCATCTCTATCCTTCTTTCCTCCTCAGAGACATCCTTTAAAACTGACGGGTGGAATTTTCCACGGGTTTGATTTTCCACTGCAGCCAAAGTCAATGAACTTTAGAATGGCTTGGACACATTTTCCGATCACACCCGGAAAACACAGCCCTCTCTTGACCAAGCTTTTAGTAATCTGCAGTCATATTGCCCAAAGTGCCTCAGTGTCTAATTTTGCTTCCTAATTCTCTTGTGAAGAACCATGCGGCATTTTAATACATTAGAAGGTGCTATATAAATACAAGTTGTTGTCAGAACCATCAAACTCCTATAGTGCAGAAGGAGGCCGTTCGGTCCATCGAGTCTGCACCGATCCTCTGAAAGAGCATTCTACCCAGGCCCACTCCCGCTGCTCTATCCCCATAACCCCATCTAACCTGCACATGTTTGGACTGTGGGAGGAAACCGGAGCACCCGGAGGAAACCCACGCAGACACGGGGAGAACGTGCAGACTCCGCACAGACAGTCACCCAAGGCCAGAATTGAGCCCCGTCTTCAGCAGGAAAGATCGGTAAATCTCCGCCCTACGTGTAACGCCATTTTCTAACTGGGCACTGCCATTTTGCTTACAAAGTCCTTCCCTGGTCAGCGCGAACCTGGAGTCTAAACCTACACAAAACCAGCTCACAAAAGTCTCTGGCTGGGATTTCCCAGCCCCTCTCGCTGGTGGAATCTTCCTGTCCCTCTGGCTGTCCAGCTGCATCCGCTGTGACGAAACCCGCGGTGCCGGACCCGCAAGATCCCAGCCTCTGGATTTGTACTTTGTTGGCTAACCCCACTGGATTGTCTTAATCCTGCAGAATATCAGAACCCATTCACTTTGAAGCAAACCTGCAGGCTTCATTCTCATTAGAATCCAAAGAGTGCAGAAGGAGGCCATTCGGCCCACCGGGTCTGCACCAACCCTCCGGAAGAGCACCCCAACTAGGCCCATTACCCCACCACAACCCCGTAACCCCATCTAATCTGCACATCTTTGGACACTGGGGGGAAATTCTAGCATAGCCAATCTACCTCACCTGCACATCTTTGGGCTGTGGGTGAAAACTGGAGCACCCGGAGGAAACCCGCACAGTCACGGGGAGAAAGTGCAAACTCTGCACAGGCAGTGACCCAAGGCCGGAATCGAACCCATGTCTCTGGCGCTGTGAGGCAGCAGTGCTAACCACCGCGCCACCATTCCGCCGTAAGAAAATGCCTTCCTTAAATAATTCACTTAAACATGCAATTGAAGAATCTGTGCTTTCTCTTAATATGGGGAGACCCGACGTAGTTACTGGATTAGTCATCCAGACACCCAGGCTGATGCTCTGGGGACATAGGTTCAAATCCCACCACAGCAGCTGGTGGAATTGGAAATTAATTAATAAACCTTGAATCGAAGAGCTTGGCTCAGTGACAGTGGCCATAAAGCCATCAGCAATTGTCACAGAAGCCCATCTGTTTCACTTTCGGGGGGGAAATCTGCCATACTTGCCCGGCCTGGCCTACCTGGGAGTCCAGACCCACAGCATTGCGGTTGGCTCTTAGCAGCCCTCTGACCAAGGACTGTGAATGCTTTTGTCGAGATTTGAAGCATAGGATCAAGATGGGTTTGATGCGTCTCCACTGGAGGATCACCTGGTGATCTGGTGACGTTTTGCATCTTGGCTGATGGAACTACATAATGAGCCATTAATTTACATAGTATCCCCATAAATTGTAAAGTTATGGGCCGCTTCAGTTAAAGCACTCTGTAACATAAGGGTCTGGCCCATTGAGGGTTAATGTGTGGCTGGGTACAGTGCCGCCCACACCGTGATGCAAGAAGGCACATGACTCAGAACTTGAGCAGTGACGTTCGCAGACGTAGGCGTGGCGACAGCCCTTGCCTAGCCCGTTACTGTATATAGAACAACAAAGAACAAAGAAACGTACAGCACAGGAACAGGCCCTTCGGCCCTCCAAGCCCGTGCCGACCATGCTGCCCGACTAAACTACAATCTTCTACACTTCCTGGGTCCGTATCTCTCTGTTCCCATCCTATTCATGTATTTGTCAAGATGCCCCTTAAATGTCACTATCGTCCCTGCTTCCACCACCTCCTCCGGTAGTGAGTTCCAGGCACCCACTGCCCTCTGCGTAAAAAACTTGCCTCGTACATCTACTCTAAACCTTGCCCCTCTCACCTTAAACCTATGCCCCCTAGTAATTGACCCCTCTACCCTGGGGCAAAGCCTCTGACTATCCACTCTGTCTATGCCCCTCATGATTTTGTAGACCTCGATCAGGTCTCCCCTCAACCTCCTTCGTTCCAGTGAGAACAAACCGAGTTTATTCAACCGCTCCTCATAGCTAATGCCCTCCATACCAGGCAACATCCTGGTAAATCTCTTCTGCACCCTCTCTAAAGCCTCCACATCCTTCTGGTAGTGTGGCGACCAGAATTGAACACTATACTCCAAGTGTGGCCTAACTAAGGTTCTATACAGCTGCAACATGACTTGCCAATTCTTATACTCAATGCCCCGGCCAATGAAGGCAAGCATGCCGTATGCCTTCTTGACTACCTTCTCCACCTGTGTTGCCCCTTTCAATGACCTGTGGACCTGTACTCCTAGATCTCTTTGACTTTCAATACTCTTGAGGGTTCTACCATTCACTGTATATTCCCTACCTGCATTAGACCTTCCAAAATGCATTACCTCACATTTGTCCGGATTAAACTCCATCTGCCATCTCTCCGCCCAAGTCTCCAAACAATCTAAATCCTGCTGTATCCTCCGACAGTCCTCATCGCTATCCGCAATTCCACCAACCTTTGTGTCGTCTGCAAACTTACTAATCAGACCAGTTACATTTTCCTCCAAATCATTTATATATACTACAAAGAGCAAAGGTCCCAGCACTGATCCCTGTGGAACACCACTGGTCACAGCCCTCCAATGAGAAAAGCATCCTTCCATTGCTACTCTCTGCCTTCTATGGCCTAGCCAGTTCTGTATCCACCTTGCCAGCTCACCCCTGATCCCGTGTGACTTCACCTTTTGTACTAGTCTACCGTGAGGGACCTTGTCAAAGGCCTTACTGAAGTCCATATAGACAACATCCACTGCCCTACCTGCATCAATCATCTTAGTGACCTCCTTGAAAAACTCTATCAAGTTAGTGAGACACGATCTTCCCTTCACAAAACCGTGCTGCCTCTCACTAATACGTCCATTTGCTTCCAAATGGGAGTAGATCCTGTCTCGAAGAATTCTCTCCAGTAATTTCCCTACCACTGAAGTAAGGCTCACCGGCCTGTAGTTCCCGGGATTATCCTTGCTACCCTTCTTAAACAGAGGAACAACATTGGCTATTCTCCAGTCCTCCGGGACATCCCCTGAAGACAGCGAGGATCCAAAGATTTCTGTCAAGGCCTCAGCAATTTCCTCTCCAGCCTCCTTCAGTATTCTGGGGTAGATCCCATCAGACCCTGGGGACTTATCTACCTTAATATTTTTTAAGACACCCAACACCTCGTCTTTTTGGATCTCAATGTGACCCAGGCTATCTACACACCCTTCTCCAGACTCAACATCTACCAATTTCTTCTCTTTGGTGAATACTGATGCAAAGTATTCATTTAGTACCTCGCCCATTTCCTCTGGCTCCACACATAGATTCCCTTGCCTATCCTTCAGTGGGCCAACCCTTTCCCTGGCTACCCTCTTGCTTTTTATGTACGTGTAAAAAGCCTTGGGATTTTCCTTAACCCTATTTGCCAATGACTTTTCGTGACCCCTTCTAGCCCTCCTGACTCCTTGCTTAAGTTCCTTCCTACTTTCCTTATATTCCACGCAGATTTCGTCTGTTCCCAGCCTTTTAGTCCTTTTTCTTTTTGACGAGGCCTACAATATCTCTCGTCATCCAAGGTTCCCGAAAATTGCCATATTTATCCTTCTTCCTCACAGGAACATGCCGGTCCTGAATTCCTTTCAACTGACACTTGAAAACCTCCCACATGTCAGATGTTGATTTGCCCTCAAACATCCGCCCCCAATCTATGTTCTTCAGTTCCCGCCTAATATTGTTATAATTAGCCTTCCCCCAATTTAGCACATTCATCCTAGGACCACTCTTATCCTTGTCCACCAGTACTTTAAAACTTACTGAATTGTGGTCACTGTTACCGAAATGCTCCCCTACTGAAACATCTACCACCTGGCCGGGCTCATTCCCCAATACCAGGTCCAGTACCGCCCCTTCCCTAGTTGGACTGTCTACAAATTGTTTTAAGAAGCCCTCCTGGATGCTCCTTACAAACTCCGCCCCGTCTAAGCCCCTGGCACTAAGTGAGCCCCAGTCAATATTGGGGAAGTTGAAGTCTCCCATCACCACAACCCTGTTATTTTTACTCTTTTCCAAAATCTGTCTACCTATCTGCTCCTCTATCTCCCGCTGGCTGTTGGGAGGCCTGTAGTAAACCCCCAACATTGTGACTGCACCCTTCTTATTCCTGATCTCTACCCATATAGCCTCACTGCCCTCTGAGGTGTCCTCCCGCAGTACAGCTGTGATATTCTCCCGAACCAGTAGCGCAACTCCGCCTCCCCTTTTACATCCCCCTCTATCCCGCCTGAAACATCTAAATCCTGGAACGTTTAGCTGCCAATCCTGCCCTTCCCTCAACTAGGTCTCTGTAATGGCAACAACATCATAGTTCCAAGTACTAATCCAAGCTCTAAGTTCATCTGCCTTACCCGTAATACTTCTTGCATTAAAACATATGCACTTCAGGCCACCAGACCCGCTGTGTTCAGCAACTTCTCCCTGTCTGCTCTGCCTCAGAGCCACACTGTCCCTATTCCCTAGTTCTCCCTCAATGCTCTCACCTTCTGACCTATTGCTCCCGTGCCCACCCCCCTGCCATACTAGTTTAAACCCTCCCGTGTGACACTAGCAAACCTCGCGGCCAGGATATTTATGCCTCTCCGGTTTAGATGCAACCCGTCCTTCTTATACAGGTCACACCTGCCCCGGAAGAGCTCCCAGTGGTCCAGATAACGGAAACCCTCCCTCCTACACCAGCTGTTTAGCCATGTGTTTAGCTGCTCTATCTTCCTATTTCTAGCCTCACTGGCACGTGGCACAGGGAGTAATCCCGAGATTACAACCCTCAAGGTCCTGTCTTTTAACTTTCTGCCTAGCTCCCCGAACTCCTGCTGCAGGACCTCATGCCCCTTCCTGCCTATGTCGTTAGTACCAATATGTACAATGACCTCTGCCTGTTTGCCCTCCCCCTTCAGGATGCCCTCTACCCGTTCGGAGACATCCTGGTCCCTGGCACCAGGGAGGCAACATACCATCCTGGAGTCTCTTTCACGTCCACAGAAGCGCCTATCTGTGCCCCTGACTATAGAGTCCCCTATTACTATTACTGTTCTGCGCTTTGACCCTCCCTTCTGAACATCAGAGCCAGCCGTGGTGCCACTGCTCTGGCTGCTGCTGTTTTCCCCTGATAGGCTATCCCCCCCGACAGTATCCAAAGGGGTATACCTGTTCGAGAGGGGGACAACCACAGGGGATTCCTGCACTGACTGCCTGCCCTTTCTGGTGGTCACCCATTTCTCTGCCTGCACCTTGGGTGTGACCACATTTACATAACTGCGATCTATGACGCTTTCCGCCACCTGCATGCTCCTAAATGCATCCAATTGCTGCTCCAACCGAACCATGCGGTCTGTGAGGAGCTCCAGTTGGGTGCACTTTCTGCAGATGAAGCCACCCAGGACACTGGAAGCCTCCCGGACCTGCCACATCTCACAGTCAGAGCACTGCACCCCTCTAACTGACATTGCGTCAGTTAATTAAAATTTAAATTTAAATTATTTTTTAAAAAATATATTTTTTTAAATTTCAAAGTTACTGTTAACTATGTTTGCTAGCACTAGTTTCTATATGTATCTAGTCACAAGTAGCCAATAAAGACTTATTGTTAACCACTGAAGGCAACTTCTGTAACCAACCCTCCCAACACTTTCAAAAGGGAAATGGACAGATTCCTCCATCAATAGTTCTCCCTGTGACTGCGTGTGTTTCCTCCGGGTGCTCCGGTTTCATCCCGCAGTCCAAAGATGTGCAGGTTAGGTGGATTGGCCGTGATAAATTGCCCTTAGGGTCCAAAAAGGTTAGGTGGGGTTACTGGGCTACGGGGATGGGGTGGAGGCGTGGGCTTAAGTGGGGTGCCCTTTCCAAAGAGCCGGTGCAGACTCGATGGGCCGAATGGCCTCCTTTTGCACTGTAAATTCTATGAATAGGACGTTAAAGAGTACAAGGCAGGAAGCAAGGAGAAAAAGTTATTTTTGTTGGACCTAAGCATGGCCATGCTCAAGGAAGTGAGTGCGTTGGGAAATCTTGAGATCGTGAATGGTGCTGTGCTACATCTGGGTGAGCTGCTGATTCAGACGGTCGGTGCAAACTCGATGGGCCGAATGTCCTCTTTCTGCACCATGGGGATTCCATGATAAATTCGATATTTGAAGTGGGGGCCTAAATGACAGATTGACCAGATAGATCCTGGATCCCATTTTGTTTAAACATATATTGTCTGGTTTTATCCCTTACTATAAAATATACTTTATTTTGCTTTGCATTCAAAGTTTCGAATTTCTGGAACCATTCTTTGATTGAGGGAGGGGGAAGTGGGCGCAGGTACTTACACTGCCCCTCGTTCTTGTAGCCACCTCCTATCTGGAGATCTGCTGTTGTGGTGTGCCACGCTCGCCCGCACTGCCCCAACCTCACACATCCACTATATCTCATCTTCAACCACTATGTGACGCCTGTTAATCAGCTACACGTAGTTCGACCCCTCTTTCTGCTACCCTCCACTTTGCACCCGAGAAGAGATCTCTGCCATTTTTTTCGGTTCTGATCAAATAGCTAAAATACTGACACTTTTTAAGATTTCTTGTTGATCGCGATATCGGGAGCACCTTTTCAATTGGTCGAATTCTACAAACAAATGTCTTGGCGTCCACATTTCCAAGACCTCTACTGTCATGATATGCAGTCGGCGGTATGATGGCGCGGTGGTTAGCACTGCTGCCTCACAACGCTGAGGACCCAGGTTCGCTCCCGCCCCACTGTCTGTGTGGAGTTTGCACATTCTCCCCGTGTCTGCGTGGGTTTCACCCCCACAACCCAAAGATGTGCAGGTTAGGTGGATTGGCCACGCCAAATTGCCCCATAATTGGAAAAATATAATTGGGTACTCTAAATTTATTTTAAAAATGTAATGATATGCAGTAACAATGTACATAAAAGTGAAGATAGCCTCCGACCGCTAGGTGTCATGCAAGAGGACAAGGGCACTAGAACCGGACAGAAGCAGTCATGATCAGAGTTATAGGAGCTGTTAGTAGCATGGTTTAGAGATCCACAGCTTGGTTAACAATAGTTTATTCAACGTTAAATATCTAGTCTTGAACTGATGTTCTGTCGGACACTGATTCATTTATTATCATAGTGCACAAACATAACACTCTATTTTCGTCCATGGATGTTTACATATTGCCCAGTAAGGATAGAGAAAACCAGAAAAAATTCTGTGAAGATGCGTTAACAGCAGCAAAACGCAAGCTTGTAACACGGAAACGACTCGTAAGATGTTACGTTCTATTCACTCTCACCGTTGCAATGTTACATCCACAGGGTAAGATTTTCCCGTCCTTCACGCTGACGGGATCTTCCGTAGGCGCTTGGGGGGGACCGGCAGATCCCGCAAGCAGCCAATGACGAGCCTGCTCTGCCACCGGAAGACCCATCGCGGGGGAGAGGAGGGGGGGGGGGGAAATCCCACCCACAGTGCATTTCAGGGGCATTAAATGGGCTCGAGATCTGTAATCCAGACATATTAAATATCCAATCTGTACGCAACCAAATTCCGATCTCTGCTATTTAAACAGAGACTTTTCCAAATGCGTATTCCCTCCTGTTTACAGTTTCTTAAATTATCCAGACAATTCAAAATTGTATCAATGGAAAATAATGGAAGTTTGCACTTTTAAGGCAGGAAAACAGATACATGAATAGAGCGAACGTCACTCGTTAAAGTAACATCCGTCTTATGTTGCCATTTCCAGTTTACATATTAAATATCAAGTATGTAACAACGGTCTCTTTTTCTCATTCATAAGAGCAAAAGGTTATTAAACTGCACATATTCTTCTTTTTTTTTGCCTCTTTCGATGCAAAGACCCCTCTGTCCAACTTTCCACCAGATCCTTCGATCTGCTTTAACCCAGAAAGATGTGAAAGTGGACTTCAACCCATGTGAGGATGTCGAGCTGCGAGGCCGACACGACTAATGCGCAGCCTTGCTGATGAGGGGACTGGCCTGAATCAACGCAATAGTCCTACCTTGGGCCCGCTGGTCATCATCTAACCTGAGTAAATTTGAACTCTCCTGTACCAACTTCCACTCACCCTCCCTGGCCTGCAATGTCCCAGCCTTGCCTTCAATCCCCTCTTGATCCCACTCCTTCCTATTTCTGTAACCTGACCCAGATCCACAGTCCCTCCCTTTTACCCTCGTGTTGGTGGCCATGTTCAGGCCCCACGCCAATGGATTTTCTCTCTAAATATCTCCCCTACCCATTCTCTTTAAACCGCCCCCTTTCCCTATGACCTTTGACCGAACCGCCCCCTTTGCACTTGGCACGTATTTTTCTGATCCCGTTTCTGTGGGGCGCGTCGAGGCATTTTTCTGTGTTAGAAATATTAAAGAATGTTTTTCTTGTGCCCACTAACTAAAAAAAAAAGCAAGGCCTGCATTGGGGCAGCACTGTAGCACAGCTGCTTCATAGCTCCAGGGTCCCAGGTTCGATTCCTGGCTTGGGTCACCGTCTGTGCGGAGTCTGCGCGTTCTCCCCGTGTGTGCGTGGGTTTCCTCCGGGTGCTCCGGTTTCCTCCCACAATCCAAAGGTGTGCAGGTTAGGTGGGTTGTCTATGATGAATTGTCCTTAGTGTCCAAAAAAGGTAAGGTGGGGTTACTGGATTACGGGGATGGGATGGGCTTAAGTGGGGTGCTCTTTCCAAGGGCCGGTGCAGACGCGATGGGCCGAATGGCCTTCTTCTGCACTGTAAATTCTATGATTTATATAGCGCCTTTCCTGACCACTGGATGTTTTACAAACAAGGAGGTACTTTTGAAGTGTAGTCGCGGTTGCAATGTAGAAAACCTGGCAGCTGATTTGTGCACAGCAGTAAGAAGCAGGTTGTTTTCTTTTGTGATGTTGATTGTAGGTTGAATGTTGGCCAGGCCAATGGAACTCCCATCATTCTTCTTACTTTGAAATACTGCCAAGGGATCTTTAACATCCACACGGGCAGATGAATGGAGCCTTGGTTCAATGTTTCATCTGAAAGGCAGCAATTCTGCAGCGAAGCTCTCCCTTAGTACTCCCCCTGTACTGCGCTGGAGTCTCAGTCGCGACTTTTGCCTTGGGCTGGTGCCTTGTGACCAATAGACTTGCATATAATCCCCACAGTGCAGAAGGAGGCCATTCGGCCCATCGAGTCAGCATCCACCCTCCGAAAGAGCACCTTACCCAGACCCACTCCCCCATCCTATCCTCATATAATACCCTGCACATCTTTGGACGCCAAAGCGCAATTAATCGTGGCCAATCCACCTAACCCGGAGGAAACGCTCGCAGACACGGGGAGAACGTGCAGACTCCACGCAGACAGTCGCCCAAGGCCAGAATCGAACCCGGGTCCCTGGCGCTGTGAGGCAGCAGCGCTGACCACTGCGCCAGCCTGCCGCACAAACTCACATCTTTAACTTACTAAACAAATTACACCATAGCTTTTAACTTTGGAAGGGGTGTGATCACCCAGAGCCCAGACTCCTACCTGCTGTGGCAAAGTGTGCAGCTTGTGCCATCTGGCTCAGGTTAAAGGAGCACCGTTGAGCAGGTACATGTTACGGCGATCTGGGTCGGTGGGATGGAAGGAAACCTTAGCCAAGGGTAAGTAAGCACTATAAAAACTCACACGCTGGTATCTGCCAATCATTACATCAGCAATCCCTGTGAAAACCTTCAGCTGTTGCTCCGGCATATGGTCATATCAGCACAGCCAATGGAAAAGTAATTCACTGCCTCGCAGAGAAGAAAAGTGCCCAAATGAAATTATGTTCGGAAATAACTGTGGATGGAATGAACCCACTCAGCATTCCCAAGACCGAAACAATTAAAGAACACAAATTCTTCTTTTTGGTTTGAAAGCGAAAGGAAAGTTGGTTGGTGGTTCTAAAACAGTTTTGACCTTCTTCCGACTTCCACATGGTAATTATGACTATCATTTTAATGTATAATTGCGTCCATAAAAGTGAGTGTTAATATTTACAGATCAAATCTAGGGCAAACTAAATTTCAAATGCTTAAAGCCTCTCAGCTCCATTGATGAGTCATTGTGTGAGAGTTACAGCTTGGCACAGGCTCCATTGTAAAATTCTTCTCCTTGTTTTCCAAGAGCCTCGTCCCTCCCCCTCTCTACAGTCACCTTCAGCCCAGGAATCGTAGGTCATAGAATTTACAGTGCAGAAGGAGGCCATTCGGCCCATCGAGTCTGCGCAGGCCCATGGAAAGTTCACCCTATCTAAGCCCACACCTCCACCCTATCCCCGTAACGCAGTGGGGTGTAAGAGTTCGCACAACTGACTTCCTGTGGCGTTCGCGAACGCAACGGCCGCAGCAAAGAGGCTCCCCCAGGTCCACAAAGTTGCGGCTTTTTTCGGGGGGGGGGGGAGGGGGGCGGTTTCCCGACGGGTTTTTAAAAAAAATTAAAGTCCCGCGAAATCGGCCCTGCCTCCCTCGCCCTGCCCAGGCGGCCAAAGCTCCGATCCATGGAGCTGAAGAGGGAAAAAAAGAGGACAGACTAGTCCTGGTGTGCTGCACGTGGAGGAGGAGTGGGGATCGCGACTAAGAAACTGTCTGAAAGTCGGAACACGGAGAGGATAAGACAAAAAAAATAAAAAAAAAATTTTAGTCAACTTTTCTTTTTCTTTCCTGAAAAGTTAAAAAACTTTTTAAAATGTTAAAAATCGGGGGGACGGCGAGATGTAAGAAGGAGCAGCAGCGAAGGCGAAGGAAAAAAGCAGGAGCTGCAACCGCGCAGAAAAGCTGGCGAGCCGAGCAGCGGAGCAGGAACAGGACGCGGCGACCATTCGCGCCCCCCCCCCCGCCGCACAGGGGGAGGAATGGAGAAGCGTGCCGAAAATGGAGATAAACGCCATGAAGGAGGAGATAAAAACGGAGATAAACGCCATGAGGGAGGACGGAGCTCCACACAACGATGAAGGAGATGCTGGCGGAGACAACGGACAAAATGCAGCGAACCATCGACAGCCTGGAAAGGAAGGTGGAGGTGCAGGAGAAAACTATTCAGGAGTTGGAGAGGGCCGCCTCGGACCAGAGCGACAGGATGGTAACTCAGGAAACCGAGGTGAAAAGGCTGGTAACGACCCAGGGGAGCCTAAGAGGAAAGGTAGAGGACCAGGAAAATAGGTCCAGGTGGCAGAATGTTAAAATAGTGGGTCTGCCAGAGGGGATGGAGGGCAGAGACCCAACAAGCTACGTCACCCAAATGCTGGGCAAGCTAGTGGGAAGGGAGAAATTTCCAAACCCCCCCCAGAAATCGACAGGGCGCACAGGTCGCTCCGACCCAGGCCGAAAGCCGGGGAGCAGCCCAGAGCGATTATCGTGAAGCTGCACAGGTTCCAAGACAGGGAAGAAATCCTAAAGTGGGCCCGGCAGATGAAAGCGAGCACGTGGGAAGGGAAGACCATAAGGGTGTACCAGGACATTGGGGCGGACCTGGCCAAAAGAAGGGCGTTTGTGTGTGGAGGGTAAGAACCCGAGAATTCCCAAACAGACACTGCAAAGAAGGAAAATCAAAGGGAGCTTGGCCTTACCAAACCTACAATACTACCACTGGGCAGCAACGGCAGAAAGAGTGAGGGGATGGGTACAAGAACCTGACACAGATTGGGCACAAATGGAGGAGGCATCCTGTAAAGGAACGACCCTCCGGGCCCTGGCCACAGCAGCACTCCTATCCCCCTCAACAAGATACACAACAAGCCCAGTGGTAGCGGCCCCGCTCAGAACGTGGACCCAGCTGAGACAATACTTTGGGATAACAAAATGTCCCCCGTGGCCCCCAGCTGCGGCAATCACAGATTCCCCCCAGCCATGCTAGATACCACCTTCAAAAGATGGAGGCGGGACGGGGGCACACTGAGGATCGAGAACTTCTATGTAGGGCACAGACTGGCGATGCTGGACGAACTGACGAGGAAGTGGAAGCTAGCAAAAGGACAGGAAATGAGACACCTCCAAATAAAACACTTCCTCCGCAGAGAGACAGTAGGGTACCCTGGGGCCCCAGAAAGCACACTACTAGAGGACCACCTGATAGGCACAAGCAACGAGAAGGGGGGGGGCTATGTGGGAAAATATACGGACAGCTATTGGACAGAGCCCGGACTCCACTGGACGAGATCAGACAAAAATGGGAGGACGAACTGGGGACAGAGGTAGGATGGGGACTGTGGAGCGAAGCACTGAGCAGGGTGAACTCCACCTCCCCCTGTGCAAGGCTAAGCCTAATGCAGCTCAAAGTGGTACACAGAGCGCACCTGACCAGAACCCGAATGAGCAGGTTCTTCCCGGAGATGGAGGACAAATGTGAGCGGTGCCAGAGGGGCCCGGCCAACCACACCCACATGTTTTAGGCTTGCCCCAAGCTTGCTGCATCCTGGACAGCCTTCTCCGAGGCAATGTCCAGGGTTGTGGGGGTGAGGGTGAAGCCATGCCCGATTGTCGGAGCAGCCAGGGTTACACATGGGGAAGGGGCCAACTTCCCTAATCGCACGCCGGAGAATCCTGCTCGGCTGGCGATCGGCAGCACCACCCACAGCTGCAGACTGGCTCACTGACCTCTCAGAATTTCTCCACCTGGAGAAGATTAAGTACGCCACCCGAGGGTCGGAGGAAGGATTCCTGGATACTTGGGGGCAGTTTGTCGGTCTGTTCCAAAACATGTTCGAGGCCAGCAACGAGGAGTAAACTAATAAGAACTTTGAAAAAGAAACACCAAGATAGGTGAGGTACCAAAAGACTGCGCAACCCGGATTGGGGTGGGCGGGGGGGGGGGGGGGGCTGGCGGAAGGAAGGTGGGGAAACCACAAGAGATGGGGGGGTTCCATTTTGTCCGGAAAAGAAAAGAAAAGCACAGCCGAAGCAGGGGGGGAGGGGAAGAGGGAGGGAGGGGGTGGAGGGAGGGAGGGGGGTCAACGGGAAAGGGGGAGGAACCCTAGACCGATCCAGAGGGCAACGAAATGCACATCGGGTCAGTTAAACGAAGGACAAACTAAACCACTCTCTATAATAAAGGAAATTAGTGCGGGCGAGAAAAATGTGATGTTTATATATACAACTGTTTATAAATATGGGAAGTGCCAATAAAAAGATTTTTTAAAAAGAGCTCGCACAACTGTTATGTTGAAGAGGTGCAGGCGATTTACCCCCCCCCCCCCCACAGTGTGCTGGGCCGATACTTATACTTCAACCAGCAGTTATTAAGGAAAAAACACTCCAGTTAATATAATAATAATGATCTTTATTGTCACAAGTAGGTTTACATCAACACTGCAGTGAAGTTACTGTGAAAATCTCCTAGTCGCCACACTTCAGCGCCTGTTCGGGTACACGGAGGGAGAATTCAGAATGTCCAATTGACCTAACAAGCACGTCTTTCAGGACTTGTGGGAGGAAACCGGAGCACCCGGAGGAAACCCACGCAGACACGGGGAGAACGTGCAGACCCCGCACAGACAGTGACCCAAGCCGGGAATCGAACCTGGGACCCTGGCGCTGTGAAGCAACAGTGCTAAACCACAATGCTACCGTGTTGCCCCTAAAATCACACTATTGTTGTGGATCAATGTGGAAATTGGCCGTCATTGCTGGGCTTCAGAAAAGTACTGTGGATTCCTGAGGTCATGAAATCCACAACAGAATTCCAAGTTTTGTTTCTTTTTCCACCTAGAATGGCAAAGACAGCCGATACATGGAACAAGCTGCATTTCCTGTCCAAACCACACACCATATCAACCATTCCCTCACTCTCGCAGGGTCGAATTACTGGAACTCCCTTCCTAACACCTCGGTGGATGGATCCACACCAAACAATTCCTGAGAGACCATCAACTGGACTAAAATCCCCCAATCTCTTCCAACGGAGCAGAGAACCCTTTCGGGCAGACTTGTGAAACCACCACAGAGGTTGTTGTCCCTTTGAAAAATAAATTCAAGTTGGAAACTTGAAGGGGGATAAGTATTATAATGGGATAAATCGGAGACTCAGGGGGATATGTAGTATAATGGGATAAATTGGAGACTCGAGGGGATATGTAGTATAATGGGATAAATTGGAGACTCGAGGGGGGATGTGTAGTATAATGGGATAAATCAGAGACTCAAGGGGATATGTAGTAGAATGGGATAAATCGAAGACTCGAGGGGATATGTAGTATAATGGGATAAATCGGAGACTCAGGGGGACATGTAGTAGAATGGGATAAATCGGAGACTCAGGGGGACATGTAGTATAATGGGATAAATCGGAGACTCGAGGGGATATGTAGTATAATGGGATAAATTGGAGACTCGAGGGGGATGTGTAGTATAATGGGATAAATCAGAGACTCAAGGGGATATGTAGTAGAATGGGATAAATTGAAGACTCGAGGGGATATGTAGTATGATGGGATAAATCGGAGACTTGAGGGGGGATGTGTAGTATAATGGGATAAATCGGAGACTCGAGGGGGGATATGTAGTATAATGGGATAAATCGGAGACTCGAGGGGGGATATGTAGTATAATGGGATAAATCGGAGACTCAGGGGGATATGTAGTATAATGGGATAAATCGAAGATTCGAGGGGATATGTAGTATAATGGGACAAATCGGAGACTCGAGGGGATGTGTAGCATAATGGGATAAATTGGAGACTCGAGGCGATATGTAGTCGAATGGGATAAATCAGAGACTCGAGGGGATATGTAGTATAATGGGATAAATCGGAGACTCGGGGATATGTAGTATAATGGGATAAATCGGAGACTCAGGGGGATATGTAGTATAATGGGATAAATCGGAGACTCAGGGGGACATGTAGTATAATGGGATAAATCGAAGATTCGAGGGGATATGTAGTATAATGGGACAAATCGGAGACTCGAGGGGATGTGTAGCATAATGGGATAAATTGGAGACTCGAGGCGATATGTAGTCGAATGGGATAAATCAGAGACTCGAGGGGATATGTAGTATAATGGGATAAATCGGAGACTCGGGGATATGTAGTATAATGGGATAAATCGGAGACTCAGGGGGATATGTAGTATAATGGGATAAATCGGAGACTCAGGGGGACATGTAGTATAATGGGATAAATCGGAGACTCAGGGGGACATGTAGTATAATGGGATAAATTGGAGACTCGAGGGGGGATATGTAGTATAATGGGATAAATTGGAGACTCGAGGGGGGATGTGTAGTATAATGGGATAAATCAGAGACTCAAGTGGATACGTAGTAGAATGGGATAAATCGGAGACTCAGGGGGACATGTAGTATAATGGGATGAATTGGAGACTCGAGGGGATATGTAGTACAATGGGATAAATTGGAGACTCGAGGGAGGATGTGTAGTATAATGGGATAAATCAGAGACTCAAGGGGATATGTAGTAGAATGGGATAAATCGAAGACTCGAGGGGATATGTAGTATAATGGGATAAATCGGAGACTCGAGGGGGGATATGTCGTATAATGGGATAAATCGGAGACTCGAGGGGGGATATGTAGTATAATGGGATAAATCAGAGACTCGAGGGGGGATATGTAGTATGATGGGATAAATCGGAGACTCGAGGGGGGATGTGTAGTATAATGGGATAAATCGGAGACTCGAGGGAGGATATGTAGTATAATGGGATAAATCGGAGACTCGAGGGGGGATATGTAGTATAGTGGGATAAATCGGAGACTCAGGGGGATATGTAGTATAATGGGATAAATCGAAGACTCGAGGGGATATGTAGTATAATGGGATAAATCGGAGACTCAGGGGGATATGTAGTAGAATGGGATAAATCGAAGACTCGAGGGGATATGTAGTATAATGGGATAAATCAGAGACTCGAGGGGATATGTAGTATAATGGTTTAAATCGGAGACTCGAGGAGGATATGTAGTATAATGGGATAAATTGGAAACTCGAGGGGGGATATGTAGTATAATGGGATAAATCGGAGACTCGAGGGGGTATGTAGTATAATGGGATAAATCGGAGACTCGAGGTGATATGTAGTATGATGGGAAAAATCGAAGACTCGAGGGGATATGTAATATAATGGGATAAATCGGAGACTCGAGTGGGGATATGTAGTAGAATGGGATAAATCGGAGCCTCGAGGGGATATGTAGTATAATGGGATAAATCGGAGACTCGAGGGGATATGTAGTCGAATGGGATAAATCGGAGACACGAGGGGGATATGTAGTATAATGGGATAAATCGGAGACTCGAGGGGATATGTAGTCGAATGGGATAAATCGGAGACTCGAGGGGATATGTAGTATAATGGGATAAATCGGAGACTCGAGGGGGGATATGTAGTATAATGGGATAAATCGGAGACTCGAGGGGGATATGTAGTATAATGGGATAAATCAGAGACTCGAGGGGGGATATGTAGTATGATGGGATAAATCGGAGACTCGAGGGGGGATGTGTAGTATAATGGGATAAATCGGAGACTCGAGGGAGGATATGTAGTATAATGGGATAAATCGGAGACTCGAGGGGGGATATGTAGTATAGTGGGATAAATCGGAGACTCAGGGGGATATGTAGTATAATGGGATAAATCGAAGACTCGAGGGGATATGTAGTATAATGGGATAAATCGGAGACTCAGGGGGATATGTAGTATAATGGGATAAATCGAAGACTCGAGGGGATATGTAGTATAATGGGATAAATCAGAGACTCGAGGGGATATGTAGTATAATGGTTTAAATCGGAGACTCGAGGAGGATATGTAGTATAATGGGATAAATTGGAAACTCGAGGGGGGATATGTAGTATAATGGGATAAATCGGAGACTCGAGGGGGTATGTAGTATAATGGGATAAATCGGAGACTCGAGGTGATATGTAGTATGATGGGAAAAATCGAAGACTCGAGGGGATATGTAGTATAATGGGATAAATCGGAGACTCGAGTGGGGATATGTAGTAGAATGGGATAAATCGGAGACTCGAGGGGATATGTAGTATAATGGGATAAATCGGAGACTCGAGGGGATATGTAGTCGAATGGGATAAATCGGAGACACGAGGGGGATATGTAGTATAATGGGATAAATCGGAGACTCGAGGGGATATGTAGTCGAATGGGATAAATCGGAGACTCGAGGGGATATGGAGTATAATGGGATAAATCGGAGACTCGAGGGGATATGTAGTATAATGGGATAAATCGGAGACTCGAGGTGATATGTAGTATGATGGGAAAAATCGAAGACTCGAGGGGATATGTAGTATAATGGGATAAATCGGAGACTCGAGTGGGGATATGTAGTAGAATGGGATAAATCGGAGACTCGAGGGGATATGTAGTATAATGGGATAAATCGGAGACTCGAGGGGATATGTAGTATAATGGGATAAATCGGAGACTCGAGGTGATATGTAGTATGATGGGAAAAATCGAAGACTCGAGGGGATATGTAGTATAATGGGATAAATCGGAGACTCGAGTGGGGATATGTAGTAGAATGGGATAAATCGGAGACTCGAGGGGATATGTAGTATAATGGGATAAATCGGAGACTCGAGGGGATATGTAGTCAAATGGGATAAATCGGAGACACGAGGGGGATATGTAGTATAATGGGATAAATCGGAGACTCGAGGGGATATGTAGTCGAATGGGATAAATCGGAGACTCGAGGGGATATGTAGTATAATGGGATAAATCTGAGACTCGAGGGGATATGTAGTATAATGGGATAAATCGGAGACTCGAGGGGATATGTAGTCGAATGGGATAAATCGGAAACACGTGGGTGATATGTAGTATAATGGTTTAAATCGGAGACTCGAGGGGGGACATGTAGTAGAATGGGATAAATCGAAGACTCGAGGGGATATGTAGTATAATAGGATAAATCGGAGACTGAGGGTGATATGTAGTATAATGGGATAAATCGGAGACTCAAGGGGGATATGTAGTATAATGGTTTAAAACGGAGACGCGAGGGGGGAAATGTAGTAGAATGGGATAAATCGGAGACTCGAGGGGGCACATGTAGTATAATGGGATAAATCGGAGACTCGAGGGGATATGTAATCGAATGGGATAAATCGGAGACACGAGGGGGATATGTAGTATAATGGGATAAATCGGAGACTCGAGGGGGCACATGTAGTATAATGGGATAAATCGAAGACTCGAGGGGATATGTAGTATAATGGGATAAATCGGAGACTCAGGGTGATATGTAATATAATGGGATCAATCGGAGACTCAAGGGGATATGTAGTATAATGGGATAAATCGAAGACTCGAGGGGATATGTAGTATAATGGTTTAAACCGGAGACTCGAGGGGATATGTAGTATAATGGGATAAATCGAAGACTCGAGGGGATATGTAGTATAATGGGATAAATCGGAGACTGAGGGTGATATGTAGTATATTGGTTTAAACAGGAGACTCGAGGGGGGAAATGTAGTAGAATGGATTAAATCGGAGACACGAGGGGGGACATGTAGTCGAATGGGATACATTGAAGACTCGAGGGGATATGTAGTATAATGGGATAAATCGGAGACTCAAGGGGTTATGTAGTATAAGGGGATAAATCGGAGACTCAGGGGGATATGTAGTATAATGGGATAAAT
The DNA here is from genome assembly GCF_047496885.1 of Scyliorhinus torazame. Taxonomy (NCBI): domain Eukaryota; kingdom Metazoa; phylum Chordata; class Chondrichthyes; order Carcharhiniformes; family Scyliorhinidae; genus Scyliorhinus; species Scyliorhinus torazame. The sequence goes on from NC_092736.1 coordinate 13,417,393, forward strand.
CGGAGACTCGAGGGGATATGTAGTATAATGGGATAAATCGAAGACTCGAGGGGGGATATGTAGTATAATGGTTTAAATCGGAGACTCGAGGGGGGACATGTAGTCGAATGGGATAAATCGAAGACTCGAGGGGATATGTAGTATAATAGGATAAATCGGAGACTGAGGATGATATGTAGTATAATGGGATAAATCGGAGACTGAGGGGATATTTAGTATAATGGGATAAATCGGAGACTCGGGGGGATATGTTGTAGAATGGGATAAATTGGAGAATCGAGGGGGATATGTAGTATGATGGGATAAATCAGAGACTCGAGGGGATATGTAGTATAAGGGGATAAATCTGAGACTCGAGGGGGGATATGTAGTATAATAGGATAAATCGGAGACTCGAGGGGGGATATGTAGTATAATGGTTTAAATCGGAGACTCGAGGGGGGGCATGTAGTATAATGGGATCAACCGAAGACTCAAGGGGATATGTAGTATAATAGGATAAATCGGAGACTCGAGCGGGGATATGTAGTATAATGGGATAAATCGGAGACTCGAGGGGATATGTAGTATAATGGGATAAATCGAAGACTCAAGGGGATATGTAGTAGAATGGGATAAATCGGAGACTCGAGGGGATATGTAATCGAATGGGATAAATCGGAGACTCGAGGGGGGATATGTAGTATAATGGGATAAATCGGAGACTCAGGGTGATATGTAGTATAATGGGATAAATCGAAGACTCGAGGGGATATGTAGTATAATGGGATAAATCGAAGACTCGAGGGTGATATGTAGTATAATGGGATAAATCGGAGACTCGAGGGGATATGTAGTATAATGGGATAAATCGAAGACTCGAAGGGGGATATGTAGTATAATGGTTTAAATCGGAGACTCGAGGGGGGACATGTAGTATAATAGGATAAATCGGAGACTCAGGGTGATATGTAGTATAATGGGATAAATCGAAGACTCGAGGGGATATGTAGTATAATGGGATAAATCGAAGACTCGTGGGTGATATGTAGTATAATGGTTTAAATCGGAGACTCGAGGGGGGACATGTAGTAGAATGGGATAAATCGAAGACTCGAGGGGATATGTAGTATAATAGGATAAATCGGAGACTGAGGGTGATATGTAGTATAATGGGATAAATCGGAGACTCAAGGGGGATATGTAGTATAATGGTTTAAAACGGAGACGCGAGGGGGGAAATGTAGTAGAATGGGATAAATCGGAGACTCAGGGTGATATGTAGTATAATGGGATAAATCGAAGACTCGAGGGGGGATATGTAGTAGAATGGATTAAATCGGAGACACGAGGGGGGACATGTAGTCGAATGGGATAAATCAGAGACTCAAGGGGATATGTAGTATAAGGGGATAAATCGGAGACTCAGGGTGATATGTAGTATAAGGGAATAAATCGGAGACTCGGGGATATGTAGTATAAGGGGTTAATTCCAACTGTGATATGCTAATGAGGCACATTATTCATTATCAGAGAGAATAATGCAATTCCTCATAATCTCGCTTTCACTCGTGGAACAAGATGGAGCCTCACTACAGCGGATTCTGTAAATATTCCGCATTTATACCATAACATTTAAGAGCCGTGAGGTGATGATGCAGCTGTACAAAACTTTGGTAAGGCCACATTTGGAGTACTGTGTACAGTTCTGGTCACCTCATTTTAGGAAGGATGTGGAAGCTTTGGAAACTGTGCAAAGAAGATTTACCAGGATGTTACCTGGAATGGAGAGTAGGTCTTATGAGGAAAGGTTGAGGGTGCTAGGCCTTTTCTCATTAGAACGGAGAAGGACGAGGGGCGACTTGATAGAGGTTTATAAGATGATCAGGGGAATAGATAGAGTAGACAGTCAGAGACATTTTCCCCGGGTGGAACAAACCATTACAAGGGGACATAAATTTAAGGTGAAAGGTGGAAGATATAGGAGGGATATCAGAGGTAGGTTCTTTACCCAGAGAGTAGTGGGGGCATGGAATGCACTGCCTGTGGAAGTAGTTGAGTCGGAAACATTAGGGACCTTCAAGCAGCTATTGGATAGGTACATGGATTACGGTAAAATGATATAGTGTAGATTTATTTGTTCTTAAGGGCAGCACGGTAGCATTGTGGCTAGCACAATTGCTTCACAGCTCCAGGGTCCCAGGTTCGATTCCGGCTTGGGCCACTGTCTGTGCGGAGTCTGCACGTCCTCCCCGTGTCTGCGTGGGTTTCCTCCAGGTGCTCCGGTTTCCTCCCACAGTCCAAATATGTGCAGGGTAGGTGGATTGGCCATGCTAAATTGCCCTTAGTGTCCAAAATTGCCCTTGGTGTTGGGTGGAGGTGTTGAGTTTGGGTGGGGTGCTCTTTCCAGGAGCCGGTGCAGACTCGATGGGCCGAGTGGACTCCTTCTGCACTGTAAATTCAATGATAATCTATGATTAATCTAGGACAAAGGTTCGGCGCAACATCGTGGCCCGAAGGGCCTGTTCTGTGCTGTATTTTCTATGTTCTATGTTCTATAACACGAAGAGTATTATAAAAGCCGCTCCTTCTGCAGGATGTCTAGAGGCTATCCTATGTTCTGCAGGATCACCTCATGATCCTGCGATCTCCATACCAGGAAGAAGGACATCAGCTGGATGAAAATTCCAAAATATCCAGTTTCTTTAACGTTACATGACGACTTGCAAAAATGTCACCGTTCATTCATCATCGCATGTATATCTGGATTAGATCTGTTTCTTCACAGGTCAATAGTTGTCTTAAATTCATCTAGAGATTTTGTTAAATGACCTTAAGAAGCCTTGTTACTTTGAGACAGTGACTACACTCAGAAAAATACCACCTTGGCTGTAAAATGCTTCAGGATATTCAGTGATCATGAAAAAAACTTAGTGCCCAAATTGTCCTAGGGCAGCACAGTAGCACAGTGGTTAGCACCATTGCTTCACAGTGTAATTTGGACATTCTGAATTCACCCTCTGTACACGAACAGACGCCAGAATGTGGAAACTAGGGGCTTTTAACATTATCTTTGCAATGAAAGCCTACTTGTGACAATAAAGATTATTATTAAATCTTGATCTATAGTAACAGCCTTTGGGTGGGATTATGACACCAGGGGCGTCATTCTCCGACCCCCCGCCGGGTCGGAGAATGGCCGTTGGCCGCCGTGGATCCCGCCCCCGCCGAAGTCTCCAGTACCGGAGATTGGGCGGGGGCGGGAATCGGGCCACGCCGGATGGCGGGACCCCCCGCTCAACTCTCCGGCCCGGATGGGCCGAAGTCCCGCCCAGAAATTGCCTGTCCCGCCGGCGTAAATCAAAGCTGGTATTTACCGGTGGGACCAGGCGGCGCGGGCGGGCTCCGGGATCCTGGGGAGGGCGCGGGGGGATCTGACCCTGGGGGGTGCCCCCACGGTGGCCTGGCCCGCGATCGGGGCCCACCGATCCGCGGGCGGGCCTGTGCCGTGGGGGCACTCTTTCCCTTCCGCCTCCGCCACGGCCTCCACCATGGCGGAGGCGGAAGTGACTCTCCCCACTGCGCATGCGCGGGAAACTGTCAGCGGCCGCTGACGCTCCCGCGCATGCGCCGCATTTCCGCGCCAGCTGGCGGGGCAACAAACGCCATTTCCGCCAGCTGGCGGGGCGGAAATCCCTCCGGCGTCGGCCTAGCCCCTCAATGTTGGGGCTGGGCCCCCAAAGATGCGGAGCATTCCGCACCTTTGGGGCGGCGCGATGCCCGTCTGATTGGCGCCGATTTGGGCGCCAGTCGGCGGACATCGCGCCGTTGGGGGAGAATTTCGCCCCTGATTAGAAATTGATTGATGATCCCATCCATACGTCCTCAGAATTATTCCCACTGAATGACAGCAACTTGTCAACAGCAGGGCAAAAAGTTAAGCCTGTCTTTCTGAAGTTTTGGACCTTTAAAAAAAACAAATGAATGTTGGTCCTCGTCTAACTATTTCAAGGTAGACATTTCACTAGAAGAAATCTGTACCGTGATGAATAATTGTGCGTGTAGACCTTCAAACTTGAGGTCAGCGACAAGAAACCACCTCATTCTTCTCCACCCCACCCGCCCAGTCAAATATGGTCAGTACAAATAATTCTTATCAAGTAAACAGCGTGAAAGGGTTTGGTTTGTGCAACACTTTGCCTCAGTTTGGAAGTACATGAACTGCAGGTGGCACCAGAACTCCAAGAACAATATCATGACTGTTGTTACAACTGGAAAGCTTGAAAGACCAAGGTCACCTATACCATTGAGATGCTGCTGGCCCCTCTCAATGTAATTTTCACCAAAGTAAGTTAGAGCTAGATCGATTAATAATGGGTGTGGTGTTCTGTAGGACATTGCGTATACCGAGTCCAAAGATGTGCAGGTTAGGTGGGTTGGCTATGCTAAATTGCCCCTTAGTGTCCAAAGATGTGCAGGTTTGGTTAAGGGGGTTAATTGGGATAGGCAGGGGAGTGGGTTTGGGTGCAGTGCTTTTCCAGAGGGTCGGTGCAGACGCGATGGGCTGAATTGCCTCCTTCTGCACTGTAGGAATTCAATAGTTCTATGATTTCCATTTACCTCTCCAGACTATCCATAAGCTGCAATCCATTGAGGTTTTTTTATCAATTGAGAATGTAAACTAGCCTTCTCTTTGCGTCAGGTTTCAATGTAGGTCAGATTCAAGAGTGGTGACTTTATCAGTAAGTAATCATTGCATGTTCCAATTCTATCCATGTTTGATCATCGTTTGTTTTGTTGCTTTATTGTTTCCACAGCCTCAGAGGGGATTGACTGGGATAACTGGGAACCAAACTCAGGGTTTGCCATTGTGAATCCAATGCGTTAAGGTTGTACACTCCACCTTATGCCGATCAGGAAAAAAAGGCTTGCAGTTACATAAGATCTTTTGCAAGATCTCAAACACCTCTCCAAGCATTTTACAATCAGTGAAATGCTTCTGATGTGTAATGTAAGGAATGCACACAGCCAAGCAGAATTGTGATAATGATCAGATTGCCTGTGTTAGGGCTCGATTCAGCCAATTGGGAACAAAGTGCCATAGCGTGCGCGTTTAGCCCCGTGTTTACCTGCGCTCGCAGCGCCGAGAAACACATGGCTATTCAACGCATCTCGTGTTGTTTAAGGGTCCTCAGTGGGGAATGCGTAGATGAGGCCGCACATACCCCCGTTTTCTACACCGGGGAGCTCCGCTCGCCAGAACTCCCCAAGTGTAGCAAGAGATCGGGATACCATTTAAAAATGGTATCCCAATCTCCAAGGACCCCAAAGTGACCTCCAAACCCCCCCCCCCCAGACCGAATGCACTATGGGAGGGTTTCCAGCTGGCAGTGCCCATGCCAGCTGGCAGTGCCACCCGGGCACCTTGGCAGTGCCCGGCTTCCACCCAGGTGGCACTGCCAGGGAGCCAGGCTGGCACTGCCAGGGTGCCCAGGTCGCATCAGCAGGGCCAAGCCGCCCCACTGCCTAAAGGGCATGGGCTGGGGGCCTGCGGTCCCCTGGGAGACCTCCAATAGTGCTTGTTTATGGGAACCAGTTTTTTTTTTTATTCAAAAAATATATACTTTATTCATAAAATTTATCATAAGCATTACAGAGCATTTCGAATTGTCTTGACTGTACATTTCCGTCAGAGCTACACGTTGCCTTGACTTTCTTCCATTCAATTTTGATATTATTATACACATATCACTCTTTACATTACAATTCCTTCTTAAATATTTACATTGCCATGTTTGTTTTATACATTGGAGTGTTGGTGGCCCAGACCGAGGGGGGTTTTACACTGTTACCCACCCCTCGGTGTACATTTGCTGGAAGACCTTACACAGTGGTCTTTCCCCATTGCGCCTTGGCGGCAGCTGCCCCAAGCTTGAGTGCGTCCCTCAGCACGTAGTCCTGGACCTTGGAATGTGCCAGTCTGCAACACTCGGTCGAGGACAGCTCTTTGCACTGGAAGATCAGCAAGTTTCGGGCAGACCAAAGAGCGTCTTTCACCGAGTTGATGACCTTCCAGCAGAAGTTGATATTTGTCTCGGTGTGTCCCCCTGGAAACAGTCCGTAGAGCACAGAGTCCTGTGTCCCAGATCTGTTCGGGATAAACCTTGACAAATACCACTGCATCTCTCTCCAGACCTTCTTTGCAAAGGCACATTCCACAAGGAGGTGTGTGACCGTCTCATTTCCCCCACAGCCACTCCGAGGGCAGCGTGCATTGGCGCAGAGCCTTCGGGTGTGCATGAAGAATCTGACGGGGAGGGCCCTTCTCACCACCAGCCAAGCTAGGTCTTGGTGCTTGTTTGAAAGTTCTGGTGATGAGGCGTTCTGCCAGATGACTGGCAGTCTGCTCAGGGAACCATCCAACGTCCTCCACGGTCTCCTTTTCCCTGAGGGCCTCGAGGACATTACATGCTGACCACTGTTTCATTGCCTTGTGGTCAAAGGTGTTTTTCTTCAAAAACTTTTCAACGAAGGACAGGTGGTACGGTACGGTCCAACTACTTGGAGCGTTCCGCGGCAATGAGGCCAGGCCCATCCTTCGTAACACCGGGGACAGGTAGAACCTCAGTATGTAGTGACACTTGGTTTTTGCAACCAGTGCTGAACAGCGCTCGCCCGAGGTTTTACGAGGCGAAGGGGATGACTCCCAAAGCCTCGGGTACCCTGGGAATCAGCACATTAAAATGAGACTAAAATGAGTCTCTAGCCAAGAACAAATGTGCTTCCCACTGAGCACAGGTGACACCTTACGGTCAACACAAGGGAGATGTCCAATAACTTGACATTAATACCTTACTGATATCCCTTCCTACATCTAAACCTGTGCCGCAACATTGTGTTCGGGTGATGAATGCTCGTACACTTATCTATCCCTCATTACTGTACTTTATAGTCGTGATAGAATTTAATTGGCGACACTTGGGCTCCGACACACTTTATAAATAAACTCATAAACAGCTGGGCAACGAGAAATCCTTCAATCTCGTCCCAATCTGCCACATGACAATGACCCTATCAGTTGTTTGTTTATGGAACCAAACAATTAAACACACCTTCAGCCCACAATTGGTGGAAAAACCGACAACCTTTACCGATACTGTGGTGACATAATCCCTTTCGGTTAGCCAAGGTAAGATAGGCATTGAAACTGTTAGCAACAAGGCCAGCGGATTCTCAATGCCGATCAGCTGTTCACTAAACAGATGGAACTTAAAGAATCAGTCAGTGGGAGTCATGGCCCTGCTCATAAGTTGTTGATTTCATCCATTTATCACGGAGCGTAAGGTTGAATGAGGACAGCAACTTGTACCAGAGCAATGTTGACTTTCGAACTAGGATATGATTCCAAAAGTGTTCGGAAAGTACGATCGTACCATTGTTAAATTGATATTATCAAAGATATCCGGAGGAGCTGGAACTACCGACAAGACAGGAACTTAAGACACTTCCAGGTAAAGCACTTTCTCCGCAAGGACACAGTAGGATACCCCAGGGCCCCAGAGACCACATTAGAGGACATGATAACACGGACAGTAAGAAAGGGTTGAAACTGATGGAAAATCTCTGGACAGCTACTGAACAGGGCGAGACCACCACTGGACAAAGCCATACGCAAATGGGGAGTCGAACTGTGGTGGGGACTCTGGAGCGAAGCACTGAGCAGGGTGAACTCCACCTCCTCCTGCACAAGGCTAAGCCTGATGCAGCTCAAAGTGGTGCACAGAGCGCACCTGGCCAGAACCCGAATGAGCAGGTTCTTCCCGGAGGTGAAGGATAAATACGAATGGTGCCAGAGGGGCCCGGCCAACCACACCCATTGTTCTGGGCTTGTCCCAAACTTGCAGGGTTCTGGACAGCCTCCTCCGATGCGACGTCCAAGGTCGTGGGGGTGAGGGTGAAGCCATGCCCAATGGTGACAATCTTCGGGGTACCTGAGCAGCCAGAGTTACACATGGGGAAGGGGGCCAACGCCCTCGCTTTCCTAATCGCACGCCGGAAAATCCTGCTCGGCTGGCGATCAGCGGCACCCCCCACAGCTGCAGACTGGCTGGCAGATGGCAGAATCTCTCAACTTGGAGAAGATCAAATACACCATCCGAGGGTCGGAGGAAGGCTACCTCAAAGCATGGGGACAATTCGTCGGCCTGTTCCAACGCCTGTTCGAAACCAACGCCGTGTAGGGAAATAAAGTGAGAGATGGGAGAAGACGGACAGGAACACACAACTCTGGGGGGGGTGGGGGGGGGAGGAGAGGAGAGAACTTAGGGGAACCACAGGGAGTGAACAGAGTAAGGGGGAGGGGGCGGAAGGCCTCCCCCCACCCCCACCACAACCCGCAAGGCAGGCAGCAGAAAACATAAAGGGGTCGGGGGGGGGGAAGGGGAGATTAGGAGCTAGGGGCCAGTGCACCCTGAACGAAAAAGGGGGATACCAAAGATGGCGGGGGTGGGAGCGGGGTGGGGGGGGGAGAAAAGGGAATGGGGGGGCAGGGAAGACCCGCCGAGACAGGTAATATCAATATCAATATGTATATAAGAACTACACGTGTTGCAAATAATAAATGTAAAGTGCTACTGTGTATAAATTAAAAATACCAATAAAAATATATTTTTAAAAAAATCATAGAAAACAACAACTTGTATTTATATAGCACCTTACTGGTGGGGTGTTCTGGCCATTCCCGCCGGCGAGATCTCCCCATCCCGGCGATGGCGTTCCCCAACCCGTGGGCTCCCAGGTGGAGGGTGCGAGCAATGGGAACCCCCTATTGACAGTGGCAGGACAGGAAGACCCATGGCCAGCCAATGGCGGACCTCCTCTGCCTCAAAACATACAGTGGGGGTGAGGCAATCTCACCCTGAATATAATGAAATATCTGTGGTGTCACCAGGGACTGTAGTGCTGGAAGGGAGATACTTTTGTCATCATACTCTCCAGTTTCTTGACAGGATTTCCTCCGGCCAAAATGGCCGCAGGAGGTCAAGCCGGAAGTCACATGGCAGGCCGAGGGAAAAAAACCCTATCAGGAATCAGTGCATCCAGGATCAGCTGTGTAGCCTTTACCAGACTGTATAAGCAGAGGACTGAGCCCTGTTAGGGGGCGGAAGACAACTTGGTGAAGGTGAGGATGGTGAGGCGGAGAATGAAGGATTTGCTGTTCATGTAACTGTGTGTTTGTGCCTGGCCCCGGACTCTATGGAAACCCAGATTTAGATTGAACCGTATGGGAACCCAGTTTGGTGATCTAACCTTCTTCATCCGCATCTTGACCTTGCCACTGCGATGCCCTCCTGAAGGACTGTCGCTATTGTGTGCCGTGTCGCGTTCTCCCTGGGGAATGGATATGGGCGTCTAGGTTTAGGTGTGTAAAGTTAGGCTGAAAGCCATGAGGTCATGTTGCAGCTGTACAAAACTCTGGTGCGGCCGCATTTGGAGTATTGCGTGCAATTCTGGTCGCCGCATTATAGGAAGGATGTGGAAGCATTGTAAAGGTGCAGAGGAGATTTACCAGAATGTTGCCTGGTATGGATGGAAGATCTTATGAGGGAAGGCTGAGGGACTTGAGGCTGTTTTCGTTAGAGAGAAGAAGGTTAAGAGGTGACTTAATTGAGGCATACAAGATGATCAGAGGATTGGATAGGGTGGACAGTGAGAGCCTTTTTCCTCGGATGGTGATGTCTAGCACGAGGGGACATAGTTTTAAATTGAGGGGAGATAGATATAGGACAGATGTCAGAGGTAGGTTCTTTACTCAGAGAGTAGTTAGGGTGTGGAATGCCTGCCTGCAACAGTAGTGGACTCGCCAACACTAAGGGCATTCAAATGGTCATTGGATAGACATATGGACGATAAGGGAATAGTGTAGATGGGCTTTAGAGTGGTTTCACAGGTCGGCGCAACATCGAGGGCCGAAGGGCCTGTACTGCGCTGTAATGTTCTATGTTCTTTATATTTTCTGCTTTGTAAAGAAAGTGATCCTAGTTCTTAAAGGGTTAAATACAGGAGCTGCATGCTCATCTGAACCCGTGGCAGGATGTTCAAACGTTTCCGATGCGCAATAATGAAATGAACACCTGTGTGTCACGTGACGTGGGCCACATAATCAGCTGCCACAATTGTCTTTCATGTCGACCTGATTCATCTCTTAATGCGTTTATCTCCCCACTTGAAATCAAAGGTTGTTCCTGCTTTTGAGTTTTGTGTGAATGCTCCCGATGACGAGCTATTCCGATGCCATTAGCAATTCTGGCCAGCGTTAAAGAGAAATGTCATGGCAGGGTTATTAATGAATGCATAGGATGTGAGTCAACACTTGCATTCGTTGCGTTTTGCTGTCAAAACACGCGCTGGGATTTTAAACGCCTCGGAACGGCGGGTACCCTGTTGCTGTCTGTTCGCCCACGTCCAATCTGGCTCTTGCAGACTTTCAAAGTAAGGGCGTCATTTATTTGAGAGGGAGATGAGGTATAACATATAGATTGAGGAGGGTTTGACAGGGAAGATGCTAAGAGGATGTTTCCCCGTCTTGGGGGAATCTAGAACCAGGGGGCACAGTTTGATAATAAGGAGTCTATTTTTTAACCACCCCTCAGAGGGTGGTTAGGGTTTGGAATTCTATTCCCCAGGGAACAATGGAGCCTTTGAATATATTCAAGGTTGACTCAGACAGATTTTCGATTGATAAGGGAGTCAAGGTTTATGGGAAACAGGCAGGAAAGTGGAGCAAGGCCTTAGCATGATCTTATTGGCTGGTGGGGCAGGTTTTGAGGGGCTGAATGGGCTACTCCTGCTCCTATTTCTTGCATTCCTATGTTCCTTTCCACCGAGCGATGCCAAGGGTCATCAGAGAAAGTTGCCCAGGATTATCCAATCTATTTATTAGTAGCTGCAGATCTCCACTGCAAACATTCTCGTATATTGGGCATGGTTTTCAGGCCTCTTGGTGCGCGCAAATCCCATTATGGCTACAATCACGCAAGAGGGCCATAATGGGATTTGTGCCGGCAATAGCTCAGTTTGAGATCTTCCCCGACCTTGTCGGTGAGGTGATGGGCGTGACCCTGACTTCCAAGGATGTGCATGCATTGAAACCCCTTTAGAACATAAGAACTAGGAGCAGGAGTAGGCCATCTGGCCCCTCCAGCCTGCTCCACCATTCAATGAGATCATGGCTGATCTTTTGTGGACTCAGCTCCACTTCCCGGCCCGAACACCATAACCCTTAATCCCTTTATTCTTCAAAAAACTATCTATCTTTATCTTAAAAACATTTAATGAAGGAGCCTCTACTGCTTCACTGGGCAAGGAATTCCATAGATTCACAACCCTTTGGGTGAAGACGTTCCTCCTAAACTCAGTCCTAAATCTACTTCGCCTTATTTTGAGGCTACGCCCCCTAGTTCTGCTTTCACCCGCCAGTGGAAACAACCTGCCCGCATCTATCCTATCTATTCCCTTCATAATTTTATATGTTTCTATAAGATCCCCCCTCATCCTTCTAAATTGAGTACAGTCCCAGTCTACTCAACCTCTCCTCGTAATCCAACCCCTTCAGCTCTGGGATTAACCTAGTGAATCTCCTCTGCACACCCTCCAGTGCCAGTACGTCCTTTCTCAAGTAAGGAGACCAAAACTGAACACAATACTCCAGGTGTGGCCTCACTAACACCTTATACAATTGCAGCATAACCTCCCTAGTCTTAAACTCCATCCCTCTAGCAATGAAGGACAAAATTCCATTTGCCTTCTTAATCAGGTCGTTGTACATATTGGTACTAACGACATAGGCAGGAAGGGGCATGAGGTCCTGCAGCAGGAGTTCAGGGAGCTAGGCAGAAAGTTAAAAGACAGGACCTCGAGGGTTGTAATCTCGGGATTACTCCCTGTGCCACGTGCCAGTGAGGCTAGAAATAGGAAGATAGAGCAGACAAACACGTGGCTAAACAGCTGGTGTAGGAGGGAGGGTTTCCGTTATCTGGACCACTGGGAGCTCTTCCGGGGCAGGTGTGACCTGTATAAGATGGACGGGTTGCATCTAAACCGGAGAGGCATAAATATCCTGGCCGCGAGGTTTGCTAGTGTCACACGGGAGGGTTTAAACTAGTATGGCAGGGGGGTGGGCACGGGAGCAATAGGTCAGAAGGTGAGAGCATTGAGGGAGAACTAGGGAATAGGGACAGTGTGATTCTGAGGCAGAGCAGACGGGGAGAAGTTGCTGAACACAGCGGGTCCGGTGGCCGGAAGTGCATATGTTTTAATGCAAGGAGCATTACGGGTAAGGCAGATGAACTTAGAGCTTGGATTACTACTTGGAACTATGATGTTGTTGCCATTACAGAGACCTGGTTGAGGGAAGGGCAGGATTGGCAGCTAAATGTTCCAGGATTTAGATGTTTCAGGCGGGATAGAGGGGGATGTAAAAGGGGAGGCGGAGTTGCGCTACTTGTTCGGAAGAATATCACAGCTATACTGCGAGAGGACACCTCAGAGGGCAGTGAGGCTATATGGGTAGAGATCAGGAATAAGAAGGGTGCAGTCACAATATTGGGGGTATACTACAGGCCTCCCAACAGCCAGCGGGAGATAGAGGAGCAGAAAGGTAGACAGATTTTGGAAAAGAGTAAAAACAACAGGGTTGTGGCGATGGGAGACTTCAACTTCCCCAATATTGACTGGGACTCACTTAGTGCCAGGGGCTTAGACGGGGCGGAGTTTGTAAGGAGCATCCAGGAGGGCTTCTTAAAACAATATGTAAACAGTCCAACTAGGGAAGGGGCGGTACTGGACCTGGTATTGGGGAATGAGCCCGGCCAGGTGGTAGATGTTTCAGTAGGGGAGCATTTCGGTAACAGTGACCACAATTCAGTAAGTTTTAAAGTACTGGTGGACAAGGATAAGAGTGGTCCGAGGATGAATGTGCTAAATTGGGGGAAGGCTAATTATAACAATATTAGGCGGGAACTGAAGAACCTAGATTGGGGGCGGATGTTTGAGGGCAAATCAACATCTGACATGTGGGAGGCTTTCAAGTGTCAGTTGAAAGGAATACAGGACAGGCATGTTCCTGTGAGGAAGAAAGATAAATACGGCAATTTTCGGGAACCTTGGATGACGAGTGATATTGTAGGCCTCGTCAAAAAGAAAAAGGAGGCATTTGTCAGGGCTAAAAGGCTGGGAACAGACGAAGCCTGTGTGGAATATAAGGAAAGTAGGAAGGAACTTAAACAAGGAGTCAGGAGGGCTAGAAGGGGTCATGAAAAGTCATTGGCAAATAGGGTTAAGGAAAATCCCAAGGCTTTTTACACGTACATAAAAAGCAAGAGGGTAGCCAGGGAAAGGGTTGGCCCACTGAAGGATAGGCAAGGGAATCTATGTGTGGAGCCAGAGGAAATGGGCGAGGTACTAAATGAATACTTTGCATCAGTATTCACCAAAGAGAAGGAATTGGTAGATGTTGAGTCTGGAGAAGGGGGTGTAGATAGCCTGGGTCACATTGTGATCCAAAAAGACGACGTGTTGGGTGTCTTAAAAAATATTAAGGTAGATAAGTCCCCAGGGCCTGATGGGATCTACCCCAGAATACTGAAGGAGGCTGGAGAGGAAATTGCTGAGGCCTTGACAGAAATCTTTGGATCCTCGCTGTCTTCAGGGGATGTCCCGGAGGACTGGAGAATAGCCAATGTTGTTCCTCTGTTTAAGAAGGGTAGCAAGGATAATCCCGGGAACTACAGGCCGGTGAGCCTTACTTCAGTGGTAGGGAAATTACTGGAGAGAATTCTTCGAGACAGGATCTACTCCCATTTGGAAGCAAATGGACGTATTAGTGAGAGGCAGCACGGTTTTGTGAAGGGGAGGTCGTGTCTCACTAACTTGATAGAGTTTTTCGAAGAGGTCACTAAGATGATTGATGCAGGTTGGGCAGTAGATGTTGTCTATATGGACTTCAGTAAGGCCTTTGACAAGGTCCCTCATGGTAGACTAGTACAAAAGGTGAAGTCACACGGGATCAGGGGTGAACTGGCAAGGTGGATACAGAACTGGCTAGGCCATAGAAGGCAGAGGGTAGCAATGGAGGGATGCTTTTCTAATTGGAGGGCTGTGACCAGTGGTGTTCCACAGGGATCAGTGCTGGGACCTTTGCTCTTTGTAGTATATATAAATGATTTGGAGGAAAATGTAACTGGTCTGATTAGTAAGTTTGCAGACGACACAAAGGTTGGTGGAATTGCGGATAGCGATGAGGACTGTCTGAGGATACAGCAGGATTTAGATTGTCTGGAGACTTGGGCGGAGAGATGGCAGATGGAGTTTAATCCGGACAAATGTGAGGTAATGCATTTTGGAAGGGCTAATGCAGGTAGGGAATATACAGTGAATGGTAGAACCCTCAAGAGTATTGAAAGTCAAAGAGATCTAGGAGTACAGGTCCACAGGTCATTGAAAGGGGCAACACAGGTGGAGAAGGTAGTCAAGAAGGCATACGGCATGCTTGCCTTCATTGGCCGGGGCATTGAGTATAAGAATTGGCAAGTCATGTTGCAGCTGTATAGAACCTTAGTTAGGCCACACTTGGAGTATAGTGTTCAATTCTGGTCGCCACACTACCAGAAGGATGTGGAGGCTTTAGAGAGGGTGCAGAAGAGATTTACCAGAATGTTGCCTGGTATGGAGGGCATAAGCTATGAGGAGCGATTGAATAAACTCGGTTTGTTCTCACTGGAACGAAGGAGGTTGAGGGGCGACCTGATAGAGGTATACAAAATTATGAGGGGCATAGACAGAGTGGATAGTCAGAGGCTTTTCCCCAGGGTAGAGGGGTCAATTACTAGGGGGGCATAGGTTTAAGGTGAGAGGGGCAAGGTTTAGAGTAGATGTACGAGGCAAGTTTTTTACGCAGAGGATAGTGGGTGCCTGGAACTCACTACCGGAGGAGGTAGTGGAAGCAGGGACGATAGGGACATTTAAGGGGCATCTTGACAAATATATGAATAGGATGGGAATAGAAGGATACGGACCCAGGAAGTGTAGAAGATTGTAGTTTAGTCGGGCAGTATGGTCGGCACAGGCATGGAGGGCCTAAGGGCCTGTTCCTGTGCTGTACATTTCTTTGTTCTTTGTTGTTCTAATCACCTGTTGCACCTGTAAACCAACTTTGCGACTCATGCACGAGCACACCCAGGTCTCTCTGCACAGCAGCATGTTTTAATATTTTATCATTTAAATAATAATCCCTTTTGCTCTTATTCCTTCCAAAATGGATAATCTCACATTTGTCAACATTGTATTCCATCTGTCAGACCCTAGCCCATTCACTTAGCCTATCCAAATCCCTCTGCAGACTTCTAGTATCCTCTGCACTTTTTGCTTTACCACTCATCTTAGTGTCGTCTGCAAACTTGGACACATTGCCCTTTGGCCCCAACTCCAAATTGTGAACAATTGTGGGCCCAACACTGATCCCTGGGGGACACCACTAGCTACTGATTGCCAACCAGAGAAACACCCATTAATCCCCACTCTTTGCTTTCTATTAATTAACCAATCCTCTATCCATGCTATTACTTTCCCCTTAATGCCATGCATCTTTATCTTATGCAGCAACCTTTTGTGTGGCACCTTGTCAAAGGCTTTCTGGAAATCCAGATCTACCACATCCATTGGCTCCCTGTTATCAACCGCACTGGTAATGTCCTCAAACAATTCCACTAAATTAGTTAGGCACGACCTGCCCTTTATGAACCCATGCTGCGTCTGCCCAATGGGACAATTTCCATCCAGATGCCTCGCTATTTCTTCCTTGATGATAGATTCCAGCATCTTCCCTACTACCGAAGTTAAGCTCACTGGCCTATAATTACCTGCTTTCTGCCTACCTCCTTTTTTAAACAGTGGTGTCACGTTTGCTAATTTCCAATCCGCCGGGACCACCCCAGAGTCCAGTGAATTTTGATAAATTATCACTAGTGCATTTGCAATTTCCCTAGCCATCACTTTTAGCACTCTGGGATGGATTCCATTATGGGCCAGGAGACTTGTCTACCTTTAGCCCCATTAGCTTGCCCATCACTACCTCCTTAGTGATAACAATCCTCTCAAGGTCCTCACCTGTCATAGCCTCATTTCCATCAGTCACTGGCATGTTATTTGTGTCTTCCACTGTGAAGACCGACCCAAAAAAACCTGTTCAATTCCTCAGCCATTTCCCCATCTCCCATGATTAAATCTCCCTTCTCATCCTCTAAAGGACCAATATTTACCTTAGTCACTCTTTTTTGTTTTATATATTTGTAGAAACTTTTACTATCTGTTTTTATATTCTGAGCAAGTTTACTCTCATAATCTATCTTACTCTTTATAGCTTTTTTAGTAGCTTTCTGTTGCCCCCTAAAGATTTCCCAGTCCTCTAGTCTCCCACTAATCTTTGCTACTTTGTATGCTTTTTCCTTCAATTTGATACTCTCCCTTATTTCCTTAGATGTCCGCGGTCGATTTTCCCTCTTTCTACTGTCCTTCCATTTTGTTGGTATAAACCTTTGCTGAGCACTGAGAAAAATCGCTTGGAAGGTCCTCCACTGTTCCTCAACTGTTTCACCATAAAGTCTTTGCTCCCAGTCTACCTTAGCTAGTTCTTCTCTCATCCCATTGTAATCTCCTTTGTTTAAGCACAAAACACTAGTGTTTGATTTTACCTTCTTACCCTCCATCTGTATTTTAAATTCCACCATATTGTGATCGCTCCTTCCGAGAGGATCCCTAACTATGAGATCCTGAATCAATCCTGTCTCATTACACAGGACCAGATCTAGGACCGCTTGTTCCCTCGTAGGTTCCATTACATACTGTTCTAGGAAAATATCACGGATACATTCTATAAACTCCTCCTTAAGGCTGCCCTGACCGACCTGGTTAAACCAATCGACATGTAGATTAAAATCCCCCATGATAACTGCTGTACCAATTCTACATACATCAGTTATTTCTTTGTTTATTGTCTGCCCCACCATAATGTTAGCCTATAGATTACTCCTATCAAAACATCGGTCTCTCTCGCCTCCTGCACTCCCGGCTCATCTGCAACCCCAAATATAGCCAACCTCCAGCTTGGTTTGACCCGGACCCCCACCACCTTCGAGATCACTTTTGCCACACCCACCCAGAACCCATGCAATACCGGACATGACCAAAACATGTGGGTGTGGTTAGCTGGGCTTCCCGCGCATCTCCCGCACCTATCTTCCACTCCAAAAAACCTACTCAGCCTAGCTCCCGTAATATGCGCCCTGTGTAGAACCTTGAATTGTATCAGGCTGAGCCTGGCACACGAGGACGAAGAGTTTACCCTACTTAGGGCATCTGCCCACAGCCCCTCCTCAATCTCTTCCCCCAGCTCCTCCTCCCATTTTCCCTTCAGCTCCTCTACCATCGTCTCCCCCTCATCTCTCATTTCCCTATATATATCTGACACCCTACCATCACCCACCCATGCCCCCAAAATCACTCTGTCCTGGATCTCTTGCGCCGGGAGCTGCGGAAATTCCCTCACCTGTTGCCGCACAAATGCCCTCACTTGCATATAGCGAAATGCGTTCCCAGGTGGCAACCCATATTTTTCTGTCAGTGCTCCCAGACTCGCGAACGTCCCGTCTAAGAACAAGTCCTGCAATTTCGCAATTCCTGCTCGCTGCCAAGATTTAAATCCCCCATCTATCCTTCCCGGGACGAACCTATGGTTGTTCCTTATCGGGGACCACACTGAGGCACCCGTCACTCCCTTATGTCGTCTCCGGATGTCCTCTTTAAATAACAGAGCTACACCACCTCCCTTACCATCCATTCTGCCCTTCCAAATAGTTTGATACCCTCGGATATTTAACTCCCAGTCGTGACCATCCTTTAACCATGTTTCAGTAATGGCCACAAATCATTGTCATTCACGATAATTTGCCCCATCAACTCATTTACCTTATTCCGAATACTACGAGCGTTCAGGTAAAGTACACTTATGTTGGCTTTTTTGCCTCTGTTCTGAATCTTAACACCGTGATCAGTAACCTCTCCTAAGTTATATTTCCTCTTAACTTTTCTCCTAATTTTCCTTGTCGTTGAACCCATATCTTCATGTAACAACTTGCCGCGTCGCTTACCATTCATGTTTTTACTTCCCATTTTATTCCTTTTAGTATTCTTGGTCCTATTCACTGAGCTCCCCTCAGTCACTGTACCTTGTACAGTCACCCTTTTTGATTTTTGACTATGGCTTCTCTGCCTTACACTTTCCCCCTTACTGCCTTTTGTTTCTGTCCCTGTTTTCCAACTTCCTGCATCAGTTCCCACCCCATGCCACATTAGTTTAAACCCTCCCCAACAGCTCTAGCAAACATCGGTTCCAGTCCTGCCCAGGTGCAGACCGTCCGGTTTGTACTGGTCCCACCTCCCCCAGAACTGGTCCCAATGCCCCAGGAATTTGAATCCCTCCCTCTTGCACCATCTCTTGAGCAACGCATTCATCCTATCTATCCTGAAATTCCTACTCTGACTAGCTCGTGGCACTGGTAGCAATCCTGAGATTACTACCTTTGAGGTCCTACTTTTTAGTTTAACTCCTAATTCCCTGAATTCAGCTCGTAGGATCTCGTCCCATTTTTTACCTATATCGTTGGTGCCTATGTGCACCACGACAGCTGGCTGTTCACCCTCCCCCCCAGAATGTCCTGAAGCCGCTCCGAGACATCCTTGACCCTTGCACCAGGGAGGCAACATACCATCCTGGAGTCTCGATTGCGTCCGCAGAACTGCCTGTCTATTCCCCTTACGATTGAGTCCCCTATCACTATAGCCCTGCCATTCTTCTTCCTGCCCAGCTGCGCAGCAGAGCCAGCCACGGTGCCATGAACCTGGCTGCTGCCGCCTTCCCCTGGTGAGCCATCTCCCTTAACAGTATCCAAAGCGGTATATCTGTTTTGCAGGGAGAAGACCGCAGGGGACACCTGCACTGCCTTCCTACTCTTGCTCTGTCTTTTGGTCACCCATTTTCTATCTCCCTCAGTACCTTTCACCTGTGGTGTGACCAACTCGCTAAACGCGCTATCCACGACGTCCTCAGCATCGCGGACGCTCCAAAGTGAGTCCATCCGCAGCTCCAGAGCCGTCAAGCAGTGTAACAGGAGCTGCAACTGGACACACTGCTTGCACGTGAAGGAGCCAGGGACAGTGGACATAAATGGCTTTATGCCTTAATCGTCCTGTTCCGTGTGACGTTCAGCCTCCAGTGGCGTGACGTTACACTGGCACGATTCACTATTGGCTTTCCCAATTGAAAACCAGTCCTGATGGCCATGCCAGGTTGCGGAGGTGTCAGGAAGTCCCACTTTTGAGAGGCGAGGCTGGGTGGTGCCCCCTAGCGCCCTGGCATGGGTTGGGGGAAACGCCGGGGATACTGAGAGGGGGGCAAACCCTTCTCCATTGGGGGTAGGGGGCTTCCTTTTATGTGTGGTGGAAGAGATTGGGGTGCATGCTGGAGAGCCCATGGGAGGGGAGAGGTGGCCAAGAGTGTCCCCCATGGTGGGGAGTTTCCCCGAAACCTGTGGAGCCTTCCATGACTGGGGGTGGGATTTGGAGGGAGTCCCATGTTCTAGCTGATGGGAGTGCCCTTTAAAGATGGTGTCCCCGATCTTTGTGAAACAGGCTTGCCGGCTCCACGGGGGCTCGGCCCGTCAAGCATGACAACGTTAAACACGGCCACCGATCTTCTTCTTCTCTGACAAAGTGTCAGAAGATCTGGACAGAAAACCTGGCTGTGTTTCTGGGTAGAAAAAAGCCGGTTTTCTGTCAGAACGTGACACTTTGCCATTTTTGCAAGGGGCTGGTTTAGCACACTGGGCTAAATCGCTGGCTTTGACGGCAGGCCAGCAGCACGGTTCAATTCCCGTACCAGCCTCCCTGAACAGGCATTGAAATGTGGCGACTAGGGGCTTCTCACAGTAACTTCATTTGAAGCCTACTTGTGACAATAAGCGATTTTCATTTCATTTTGGGGGGGAAATTTTGCCCATTGTGTCTGCGGGAAACGTTCATGCTGCTCATTGACTTTCTATTTATATTCCTTTTGCCATTGTCACATTGGAGAGTACCAAAACAGTTTGAATGTGTGGCTTTAAGATGTCTTATCTATTGTCCTTCCCCAATTGCCCTGGAGGAGGTGCTGGTCAGCCATTTTCTTGAATTGGTCATGGTTTTTGGTGTCCGTACCCACATTGGTGCCAAAGATTTTGACACAGCAACAATGAATGGCAGGGCGGCTGGTGGCCCTGTGGTTGACACCGGTGCCTTACGGCGCCGAGGATCCGGGTTCAAACCCGGCCCTGGTTCACTGTCCGTGTGGAGTTTGCACATTCTCCCCATCTCTGCGTGGGTCTCAGCCCCCTACAGCCCAAAAGATGTGCAGGGTAGGTGGATTGGCCACGCTAAATTACCCCTTCATTAAAAAAAACGCTGAAGGTGTCATGATATCCACATTAACATATCGTGGTGCAATCACACACACACTGATGGACAGGTAGTTGGACCAACCAACACACACACATCGCAGCCAATCACCAGTGAGAGCACACGCACTATAAAACAGGGAACACCACAGTTCCTACTCATTCTACCAGGAGATAGCTCAGAGCACAGAGCTCACAGCGCGCCACTTAGACATACACCATGTGCTGAGTGCCTCACTAAGATAGTGCTAGGGCTGGGTCCACAGGTTAGCTGGTGAAGTACGAACCACAGCCAGAAGTTAATAGTTATTATTGCACAGAATAATAAAACAGAGTTGTACCATCTACAACCGTGTTGGTTCGTTTGTGTATCGGAACACCCAACACAACAGAAGGAACAGCGATTATATCCTTTATCATGTCAGGTGCCTAGACCATTGCTCAGTTGGCCGTCAAATTTTATTCTCATTGAACCTTTTCCCAGGGGTGACATTTGAACAGTAAAGAGATAGCCGTCCTTAAAGGCGATTGGGACAGAGACTGAAAGGCTCCAAATGGACATTCGTTGGCTGGTTTGATGGTGCATGTTGCTGGATTAGGCAGGTTTGTTTGACTGGACTGTCTTCCACCGGCCTTTGTTGTAATACTGGATGAAAGGCATGGGATTCTCGATTTTGGAGTTCTTGAGTTAGAGCGGAAAATGGCAAAAGTAGTATCGATTTCAGTCTATGAATGGATGGGAGCAATGAAAACGAAATGAAATGAAATGAAATGAAATGATCAATTGTATCGTGTTAAAAAGTTCCAAATGTCTTTTGTACGGTGGTTTACTTTTGTGCACATTAGCTGTTTACTGACTCTTGGACATCCAAAGCTAACATTACTTTATTATCTACAGTAATATCCTGAGACGTCATCCAACCAATTCAACAAAAGTAACATGATTTATTAGATTTGATTCTTGAGATACATGGGTTAAAAAAAAGGAAGGAATGACTTACATTTAGATGGTGCCTTTCACAACCTCAGACCATCCCTTTACTGCCGAGGAAACATAGTCACTGCTGTAATGTTCGGAAAAGTGGCAGCCAAGGTGCACACAGCAAGATCCCACAGACAGCCACGAGATACTGATGACATAATCTATTTTTTTGGTGTTGATTAAGGGGTACCTATTGGCCAGGATGATTTCCCTTGTGCCACAGGGTCTTTTGCGCTTACCCGGAGTGCCTCGCTGAGCTCAGCGTCCACCCGAAAGGCAACACTCACTCACCGTGTCAGCCGACATTCTGTGCTCAGGTTCCTGGCTGGCACTTGAACCCACAACCTCCTGGCTCTTGAGGTGAGAGTGCTGCTAACTGAGCTCTGGTAACCAACTGGGAGGACAGTGGCGGCAAAGAGAAAGTGGGGTCGTTCAAGAGGCAATTTGAAGGCACGATGCCCTGCCCATTGATCTCTCTGTAAGTATGAAGTAGATGGGCCAAATGGTCCCCTGCAGTAATGTGGTAGTCACCACTGTTGTATTGTATATACTGCATACAAGGGTACTACGGTAAGGCCCCTGTACTACAGGTACGGGGGTAGATCCCTGCCTGCTGTCCCCGCCCAGTAGGCGGAGTATAAATGTGTGGGCTCTCCGAGCTGCACCCATTTCGGCAGCAGCTGTGGGAGGCTCCACATCTCTGCGTAATAAAGCCTCGATTACTCTCTACTCTCGTCTCGTCGTAATTGATAGTGCATCAAGTACTTCGCGATCTTTGTAATCCCCCTTTTGTTTCCTTTTAAGCAGACTCCGCATGAATAAGGCACATAAGACTGTAAGACGTAGGAGCAGAAGTAGACCATTCGGCCCATCAAGACTGCTCCACCATTCAATGAGATATTGACTGATCTGATGTGATGATCCTCAACTCCACTTTCCTACCTTATCCCCATAACCCTTTGATTCCTTTATTGATTAAATTAAGTTACGAATGCTCATGAGAAAGAGGCAGGATCAGCATCTGTGAACATTAACGCAACCCACAGTGAACATTGACCTCACTAATAAAAGTTCATGAGCAATGATCAAAGTAACAACCAGGGGCGGGATTCCCCCCTACCCGGCGGGGCAGGGGGGGTCCCAGCGGGACGGCGTGGCGTGAACCACTCCGCCGTCGGGCCGCCCAAAGATGCAGAATCCTCTGCACCTTCAGGGGCTAGGCCCGCCTCGGAGTGGTTGGCGCCAAGGGGCTTGGCGCCACGCCAGCTGGCACCGAAGGGCCTCCGCCGGCCGGCGCGAGTCGGCGCATGCGTAGGAGCGCCAGCGCGTGCTGCCGTCATCCTCGCACATGTGCAGAGGGATTCGCTACCGCACCAGGAATGGCGGATGACCACGGCCTCCGGTGCAGAAGGACAGAGTCCCCCCACGGCACAGGCCCGCCCGCGGATCGGTGGGCCCCGATCGCGGGCCAGGCCACCGTGGGGGCACCTCCCGGGGCCAGAGCCCCCCGCGCCCCCTCAAGAAACCCGGAGCCCGCCCGCGCCGCCAGGTCCCGCCGGTAAGGGACCTACTCCAATTTACGCCGGCGGGACCGGCAACAGACGGGCGGGACTTCGGCCCATCGCGGGCCGGAGATTTCGGGCAGTCCCGGCACCCATTGAGTCGCGCCGGACCCCGCCATTCTCCGATGCAGGCGGCGCGACTCACACCGGGCCGGTTTTTGGGGGGGCTGGAGAATTAGGAGGACGGTGGGTAGGGATTCACGCCGACCCCCGGCGATTCTCCTACCCGGCTGGGGGTGGGAAAATCCCGTCCCATCTCCCCATCAGTTGAAGTGAGAGATTCGGTGACTGAGATTTATCTTGAACTCCTTGTCATATGAAATGTTTTGCAAAAGGATTATTGGTCTGTGATGACCGCACTGTCTGCTAGTCAAAGCTTTACAATGAGCTGTGAAATTCTGGTTAGCTTTTTGGGTTAAACTATTTGATTTAAGTCCAGGAAGAGATCAGCCATGATCTGCTCCAGATTCCTCTGTTCCTAAGTACAAGTACAGAGTATTGAAACGTTGAGTTCATTGTGTTTATTGAAAGAATTAAGCCAGGCCCTATTACCGCCATAGTTCTCAACGTCTCTTAACGAGGCAAGGTGGCCCAGTGGTTAGCACTGCTGCCTACAGTGCTGATGACCCACGTTCGATCCCGGTCCTGGGTCACTCTCCGGGTGGAGTTTGCACATTCTCCCCTGTCTGCGTTGGCTTCACCCCCACAACCCCAAAGATGTGCAGGGTAGGTGGATTGGCCACGCTAAATTGCCCCTTAATTGGGGAAAAAAGAAATAATTGGGTACTCTAAATTTTTTTTTTTAAAGTCTCTGATGATCCACCAGCTTCCACATATTTATAACTTGATCACTTTTTTTAAGGTCTGTAACTTAAATAACGAGAAACGACTCACTGCTTCTTCAGCATCGCGCGCGCACTGTCCACACTGCATAGGGCAGCACGGTAGCATAGTTGCTTCACAGCTCCAGGGCCCCAGGTTCAATTCCTGGCTGGGTCACTGTCTGTGCGGAGTCTGCACGTTCTCCCCGTGTCTGCGTGGGTTTCCTCCGGGTGCTCCGGTTTCCTCCCACAGTCCAAAGGTGTGCGGGTTGGGTGGATTGGCCATGCTAAATTGCCCTGAGTGTCCAAAAATGTTAAGTGGGGGTTGCAGGGTTACGGGGATAGAGTAGGTATGTGGGCTCGAGTTTGGGTGCTCTTTGTAAGGGCCGGTGCAGACTCGATGGGCCGAATGGCCTCCTTTTGCACTGTAAATTCTATGATTTCCTGAAACCCATGTTGAGAAAATGGTGTTGTAAGGGTAGCACCGTACATTCGAGGGCAATTCTTTTCACCCGGAGGCTGCTGTGGGTGCGGAGACTCACTGCCTGAAAGGGTGGTAGAGGCAGAAACCTTCATTGCATTTAAAAGAAGTTCTTGGGAAAGTCAGAAGCGACAGGGCGATGGGCCAGGTGTTGGAAAGAGGGATGAGCTAACTTATGGGTGGGTGGAAGGATGATGGGCCGAATGGCCCCCTCCCCCTCCCCCCTATGTTGTAAGTTTCTCTGATGCTATGGAAAGCTAATGACGGACGCCTGTCACAGAAATAATGCCGGGTACCGGCGTGAAGGAGGATGACAAGGTAAAAATGAAAGATAGACTTACTGCCACACACATAAGGCACTGGAGCTGAAGATTCTACATCTGAAGTCAGCCACAGGGATGGAGGTAGCAGGACTAGTACTTATCAAACACGGACAGCAAGCACGAAGGTCCGGAAATATTACACCAAGGGAAAAATGCACCAAAATAGCCAGATTTGCAGTAGAACAAGTGGGCCACTGTATGACGCATTTCAGAAACTTGATAGATGAAACTTTGGCCTGAATGTTTCTGCTTTTGCAGGTAATTTAATAAGATACGCTCATTGGAGAGAGTGGCCCCTCAGTCCTGCTGGATGCAACCAGTGTCGAGACGAATGAAAAAAGATCATCTCAGTTTCTCCATCAGGAACACACAGTAGCAAAGCACATTCTTTCAAAGTAAAAGCCAGCCCTGGCTGATATAACCAGGTGAGTGAACATCCCATCCCTTCCCCACCTAGAACTGAGTTGGCTAAGGCTGGAATTAAGATTAGAGGAGGAATAATTGCTCCTGGATTCGAAGATGGCTCAATCACTGCATTCGTATACAAAGAACGGCCAATTCAGCACAGTGCCAAGATTGTCAGTGTAAGGGAGAATGCTGGAGAGATAGACATCTTTCTTCGATAGATCTAAATCAATGAGTTTGCGGCTAGATCTTCACAATTGTCTGACGGTTTTAAACGTATGTAAACACTTGCCGCATATACCGGCCTTCAAGTCAATCCCATGTCACAGTTAGCTCATGATTCTTTGCTGTGAAATGTTGTAGCTTTTCATATACCCCATAGAATTTACAGTGCAGAAGGAGGCCATTCAGCCCATCGAGTCTGCACTGGTCCTTGGAAAGAGCACTCTACCCAAGCCCACACCTCCACCCTATCCAAGGGCAATTTAGTACGGCCAATCCACCTAACCCGCACTTCTTTGGACTGTGGGAGGAAACCGGAGCACCCGGAGGAAACCCACGCAGACACGGGGAGAACGCGCAGACTCCGCACAGACAGTGACCCAAGCCGGGAATCGAACCTGGGAACCTGGAGCTGTGAGGCAACACTACCACCCACTGTGCTACCGTGCCACCTCATGTAAACATTGACCTTACTACTTCAAGGGAGAGAGACCCCCCAAAAAAATCAGGACCAAAGTCTAATCCTGCTGATGTTTCAAATGGTTTAGGATGTTAAAATCACTGAAATTGTCGAAGTGCATTTCACCCCATTCATTCCTCTGTACCTCCTTTTTATATCTGTCTCCCAATCAGCGATGCGAGTTGTGATGATGGCATCGCTGGCAAGGCCAACATTTGTTGCCCGACCCTAATTGCCCCGAGTGTCTCGCTTTCATCACCGTGGATCTGGAGTCACGTGTAGGCCAGAACGGCACATTTCGTAGAATCCCTACGGTGCAGAAAGAGGCCATTCAGCCCATCAAGTCTGCACCGACCCTCTGAAAGAACACCCCCAGTCTCCGCATATTCTTACTGTCTCAAGCCCAGTTGGTAGGATTTCGCAAGCCCAGATGATGGGGGGGGGGGGGGGGGGGGGGGGGGGGCTTGCGAAATCTTAACAACTGTCCTGACTTGAGACAATACACACCTCTTTAACCTGTGATTACCCCTCTCTCCAGTCGCCCCGTCTGGACCTGTAAAGACTTAATTACCTGCAAAGACTCACATTCAAAGTATCATCTTGCATCATTGACTTTGTCTATATATGTGAATCTGGAACTCACCACTTCATTCACCTGAGGAAGGAGCTGCGCTCCCAAAGCTAGAGATTCAGAACAAACCTGTTGGACTTTAACCTGGTGTTGTAAGACTTCTTACTGTGCCCACCCAAGTCCAACGCTGGCATCTCCGCATCATCACTTATACTAGATCACCTACTTCTAATGTCCACCCAATTCTTGTTGAACCATGATTCTTCTTTTGAACACTTTTCTTTGCTTCCACTCTCCCTGCCAAATTGGGAAACAATGCCTACCCATCGCCAACCTGGCAGCGGTAAGTAACCCCAGTGGTCATGTGTGGCTTTGTCCTATGGTGAATGAGACACCGTGCCAATTTTGTCTTGCTTTTTTCATGGCTGCCCTAACGTGTGTACAGTAGTCTCAGCGAGTCCATTCATTGAGGTGATTACTGTGAAAAGCCCCTAGTACCTAGTATTCTGGCACCTGTACAGGCACACAGAGGGAGAATACAGAATTCTCAGCTGGTACGGGAATTGAACCTGCGCTGCTGGCCTTGTTCTGCATCACAAACCAGCTGTCCAGCCCACTGAGCTAAACCAGCCCTGGTCTGAAACCAACACCTCCGACAACGCATGGGTGGCAAAGCTTTGCCTTAGCCTTTCCACTGTAGCAAAATAAGGTGTGGACTTGATTTCAGAAATATCCAGCCGGTTTGAGTGTTCGTCTACTAGAAGTTTGATTGATTGATATTTATTGTCACAATAAGTACAGTGAAAAGTATTTTTCTGCGGCCAAGGGAACGTACACAGTACGTACACAGTAGACAAAAGAATAATCAACAGAGTACATCGACAGTGATGCATCAACAAATAGTGATTGGTAACAGTGCGGAACAAGGCCAAACAAGAGCAGCATAGGGCGTCGTGAATAGTGTTCTTACAGGGAACAGATCAGTTCAAGGGAGAGTGGTTGAGGAGTCCAGTAGCTGTGGGGAAGAAGAAGTGGTAACATTGTCTCCATAAAGTCCACGTGAATTCTCAGCCATGGCCAACCCAACCATTTCCAAGGGTGCAACAGGGCTGCAGATGGTAACTTTTGTTGCACCTGGCATTGGTCACATTGCTTAACCATGCTTTCGGTGTCTGCATCTATCCCAGGCCACCAAAACGTAGCTGCGAGCCAACATTTGCAACTCAGATACACCTGGTTGGGCTCTGTGTAATTTGTCAACTGACAACTTCCTGTCAGGCATGGGGCCGAGCACCCTCGTTCCCCACAGAAGGACACCATCCTCACCATTCATTTCATCCTTGTTTGAAAATGTTTTATCTGTTCAGACATTAACGCCAGTCACGATGAATCATTTTGTTTTACTTTGGATAATACTGGATCTCTTCCAGTCCAGTATCTGATCTACTGTGCAAACACAGGTAATGCATCGAGCAAATTTCAGGCTAAAATAATTTCTTGTGGCACTGCTGCAAGCGACTTCCTTTCCAGCAACGGGAGATGGCTCGAGGTGTCTGCACATTGATGCACGTGTCCCTGGCTGGTATTTGGAGGTGTATTCATAGGTGACCAACAATAAAGCCCAACGCTGTATTCCCTGCAGACTCTATTAGAGGGATTGACTTATCTTCTCTAAACAGTCCTAGTAAGGCTTTACGATCAGCCATTATGATAAAATGCCGGCCATAAACACATTGGTGGAATTTTCTCATCCTGAAAATGAAGGCCAAACCCTCTTTCTTGATCTGTGGGTATGCCTCCTCTGCATCAGTTAGGGTCCTTGAAGCGTAGCCAATGGGCCTTTCTGACCCATCATTAAGGGTTAGGGTTAGGGTTATATGCAACAGAACAGCTCCAATCCCATAAGGAGCTCATCACAAGTGAGAATGACTTCTGTAGAAGGATCGAAGTGGACTGAGAGGTAGGTTGACTGTAGGGCTTGCCTCACTTGTCTGAAGGCTTCTTTTTGCTATGTCTTCCAGTACCATCTTTGTTTTGTTTTAAATAATGCATGTAAAGGTGCCAGCATCATAGACCAGTTTGGAATGAACCTCCCCCGGTAATTTACCATTCCCAGGAAAGATTAGCTCCCATGTATTCTTCGGGGCCGGTGCTTTCTTAAGGAGCCTAATCTTCTCTTCAATCAGATGCAATCCTTGCACATCCACTCGAAAACCCAAATAGGACACCTTATTCGCCAGGAAAGTACACTTCCCTCTTTTTAGCTGTACCCCAGCTTTCTGGAACCTTTTCAAAACCTCCTCCACATTAGTTAGGTGCTTCTCTTCTGCGGCTCCCATAATTAGCACATCATCCAAGTACATGACTACCTTAGGCTAATCTTATGATAGGCTTTCCATTGCGCATTGAAAAATTGCACAAGCAGGCAAGACCCAAATGGCAATCTGATATAAATTGGCCCTGGTGTGTACTAATAGTGGCAAACTCCCTGGAAGCGTCATCCAGCTCAAACATGACTCATGTATAACATAATGTATGTTAGACCCCTCCCCAAGCCAACTTTGGAATGAGCCCTCTATTTCAGGTATAGGATACCTGTCTAATTTTTCTGCATGCTTTATCATTACTTTGTAGTCTCCGCATATTCTTACTGTGTTATTCAGCTTGACCACTGGCACAATGGGAGCTGCCCACTCTGCAAATTGCACTTGCATTACAATACCCAGGTCTTCTAATCACCCAAGTTTGGTCTCCTACTTCTCGTGCAACGAGTAAGACACAGGTCTGGCTCTATAGAATTTTGGTTTCGCCTGCGGATCCACATGTATTTTGGCTTTTAAGCCTTGGATTTTGCCCAACCTCTTGGTATCTTCTGAGGACTTCATGTAGGCTCCCTTCATTAATTTTAAAAACTTCTAGCCAATTTAGTTTAATGTCCTGAAGCCAATCTCGGCCCATCAAGTTTGGTCCTTGGCCCGCAGTTGGGCAGTTTGGGCCTGTAATTTAAAGGGTTTGTTATTGGTCCCAATATCTGTACAGCTTCATCCATGTACATAGACAACTTGATGGCGGTGGTTTTTTTCATCTCAGGAATTGGGACTTTCCCTGCAGGTATCGATAGATTTGCCCTCCCACTACTGTGCGGATGTTCCTGCGTCTATCTCCATTTTGAGTGGATGACCATTTTGCTTTTTCTACTCGCTCTTCAAAAGTTCTAGAGTCAGGGGCTTCTAGAAGCCTTATTGGCTTCTAGGTTTGGGAACCACAGATTGTGAGCAGTATTACCCTCCTCTTCTCCTCCCCCCCTCCCCAATTTTGTTTGCTTTGAAAAAGCATTGCAAGCGTTCAACGTACTGAACCCAGTCTTCCATATTACGGCCAAAGGACTCTAATTTTCCGAAAAGAGGCATTGTAGTAACGTACCGAGTCTCAATGGACCCACCTTGAAAGACTTGAACACGAGCTCTGCTTTGTCTTTCTTTGTGGCGACTTGAAGGCACTCCGGTTGATCCTCGTCGCCAATGCAATGAGTCAAGGATGGGCGACCACCATGTTTAGTAACTAAACAAGCGATTTATTATAAGGAATAAACTATGTAAAGCGTATAAGAAAGCTATTTCCCACTACTTGGACTCCAGTCCCAGATTGGCTGGGAAAAGCCATACTCAGCTTCAGGATTCGCTCTGTGGCCTGATTGGCGAGACGCCCCCCCCCCCCCCCAACGCCGAAAACTTGCTTCCTTAAAGGGCCTCGCTACTACAGTTCCCAAAGTAAAAATGCCATCGTTGATTGGTTAATAGTTCTCTTTGCAATAAACCAAATTGCTAACCTTTTGGCTGGTACGTACTGCCTGACTAACTTTGAGAAGTAGGTTCTTTTAAAATCGAGCTGTTGATCAATCCATTGTAAGTATTAAAGAGCCTGACAAGCTCGGGGTGGCATGGTGGCGCAGTGGTTAGCACTGCTGCCTCACGGCGCCGAAGACCCGGGTTCGATCCCGGCCTTGGGTCACTGTCTGTGTGGAGGTTGCACATTCTCGCCGTGGATGCTTGGGTCCCGTCCCCACAACCCAAAACAATATGCAGGGTACATGGATTGGCCACAATAAATTGCCCTTTAATTGGAAAAAAACGTTTTTTTTTTTAATGGTTTGAAATTTGGCATTCTTGCATTTGTCCTGAGTGTGCAAGATGTGAAACCTGGGCCATATTTATCTCTTTTCAGCACTATGCGAGTTCTGTATTACCAAATGACGGCATAGTCACTTTGGGAGCTGAAGGAAATCAATATTAGTAAGGAAATGATGTCGGGGGAAATTGATGAGATTGAAGGTCGATAAATCCCGAGGGCCTGATAATCTATATCACAGAGTTCTTAAAGAAGTGCCCCTAGAAATAGTGGATGCATTGCTGGTCACCTTCCAAGATTCCATAGGCTCTGGAACAGTTCCTACAGATGAAATGAAATGAAATGAAAATGAAAATGAAAATCGCTTATTGTCACAAGTAGGCTTCAAATGAAGTTACTGTGAAAAGCCCCTAGTCGCCACATTCCGGCGCCTGTTCGGGGAGGCTGTTAAGGGAAGCTTGGAGGGTAGCTAATGTAACCCTTCTATTTAAAAAAGGGAGGTAGAGAGAAAACAGGCCAGGCAGTAGTGGGAAAAATGCTAGAATCCATTAGAAAAGATTCAATAGCAGAGCCCTTGGAAAACAGTGACAGGACCCAACAGAGTCAGCATGGATTAGAGTGTAAAATTAAATTAATGGGATTCGGGGTACTGTATTGAGATGGATAGAAAACTGGTCAGCAGACAAAAAGCAAAGAGTTGGAATAAACGGGTCTTTTCCCAAATGGCAGCCAGTAACTAGTGGGTACAGGAGAGATCCGTGCTAGGACACCAGCTATTCACAATGCATATTAATGACTTATATGAGCTAAAGGTAATATCTCCAAATTTGAGATGACACAAAGCTGGGTGGGAGGGTGAGCTGTGTGGAGGATGCAGAGATGCTTCAGTGGGATTTGGACAAGCTGAGTGAGAGGGCAAATGAATGGCAGATGCAGTATAATTTGGATAAATGTGGATAAATCCACTTAGGTAGCAAAAACAGGAAGGCAGATTATTATCTGCATGGCTATAGATTGAGAGATGGGGAATATGCAACGAGACCTGGTAACCTTGTACACCAGTCCCTGAAGGTAAGCGTGCAGGTGCAGCAGGCAGTAAAGAAGGCCAATGGTATGTTGGCCTTCATAGCGAGATGATTCGAGTACAGGAGCAGAATTGTATTTCTGCAATTATACAGGTGAGGCCACACCTGGAGTATTGGGTGCAGTTTTGGTCTCCTTATCGGAGGAAGGATATTCTTGCTGTCGAGGGAGCGCAGCGAAGGTTTACCAGGCTGATTCCTGGGATGGCGGGACTGACGTATGAGGAGAGATTGAGTGGGTTAGGATTGTGTTCGCTAGACTTTAGAAGAATGAGGGGGGGATCTCATAGAAATCTATAAAATTCTAACAGGACTGGACAGGGTAAATGCAGGAAGGATGTCTCTGACACTGGGGGAGTCGAGAACCAGAGGTGACTGTCTAAGGATATGGGGTAAACCATGTGTGGAGTTTGCACTTTCTCCCCGTGTCTGCGTGGGTTTCCTCCGGGTGCTCCGGTTTCCTCCCACAGTTCAAAAATGTGCGGGTTAGGTGGGTTGGCCATGATAAATTGCCCCTTAGTGTCCAAAAGGTTGGGTGGAGTTGCTGGGTTGCGGGACTGGGGTGGAGGTGTGGGCTTAAATGGGGTGCTCCTTCCAAGGGCTGGTTCACACTCGATGGGTTGAATGGTCTCC
The DNA here is from genome assembly GCF_047496885.1 of Scyliorhinus torazame. Taxonomy (NCBI): domain Eukaryota; kingdom Metazoa; phylum Chordata; class Chondrichthyes; order Carcharhiniformes; family Scyliorhinidae; genus Scyliorhinus; species Scyliorhinus torazame. The sequence continues at coordinate 13,449,585 of NC_092736.1, forward strand.
TTCTGCACTATAAATTCTATGTATGAGGGGAAATTTCTTCACTGCCACGGAAAGCAGTTGAGGTCAAAACATTGTATGTATTCAAGAAGGAGATAGATATAGCTCTTGGGGCTAAAGGGATCAAAGGATACGGGGGGAAAACGGGGAACAGATTACTGAGTTGGATGATCAGCCATGATCATAATGAATGGCGGAACAGGCTCGAAGGGCCAAATGGCCCCCTCCTGCTCCTATTTTCTATGTTTCTATGTTGTAATGCAGAAAACAAACTCCCACAAATAGCAGTGTGACACTGGCCAGGTTACCGATTTTTGTGATCTTTTGACTTGGGATGGAGGATAAATATTGGCCAGAGCAGCAGGGAGAGTTCCCAAGCTCTTCTCTACCATGAGAGCTGGCAGGCGGGGCACTGAAGGAGTGTGCCTTGGGCAGGGCAGCACTCCCCTCAGCACCGCACAGGAGTGTCAGCCTCGAATCCGATGCTCCAATCTCTGGAGTGGATCTTGAGCTCAGAAGCTCGGGGCAGAGGGCGAGGGTGCTGCCCACCAAGCTGTGGCTAAAGCCACTATAGGGTTGGTTAGCAAATTAATATTTCGCCCAACGACGACCCTGCACACCGAAACTGGCTCCACCTCCAGGTCACAATAATGAGCAGGGTGAGCTTCTGTGCAGCCCGGAGTAGAAGCTTAGAGGAATTGAGTGCGGTTTTTGCACCCGCGGGTACCTTTTAAAAGTTTCACATAGTTTAAAGTTGAATGTTTTCTTCATCATAACTTTTCAGTTTGTAGATGCAAAGCAAGTCGATTATTATTGCCCTGTCTCTGCTGCCAATAGAATTGCCAGAAATGAAATCGATTATTTTATTTGATTCATTCATGGTTCTTGGATTCTGTTGGCTGCCCCGACATTTACCCCCCTTCTCTCATTGCCCTCGACAGGGTGATGGTGAGCTGCATTCTTGAACCATGAGGCGTAGGTACACCCACAGTGCTGTTAGGGAGGAAGTTCCAGGATTTTGACTCGATCACAGTGAAGGAACTTGCATGTCAGGAGAGTGAGTGGCTTGGAGGGGAACTTGCAGGTGGTGGCGTTCCCAGGGTCTCTGCTGCCCTTGACCTTCTGGGGAGTATGGGTTTGGAAAGTGCGACTGAAGGAGCTGAAGGAGCCTTGGGGAGCTGCTGCACTGTATCTTGTAGGTGGTGCACGCTGATGCCACTGTGTGCCAGTGGAGGGAATGAATGGCGAAAGGGGTGCCAATCAAGTGGGCTGCTTTGTCCTGGATGTCCTTTTTTTTTTTAAATTTTAGAGTACCCAATTCATTTTTCCAATTAAGGGGCAATTTAGCGAGGCCAATCCACCTACCCTGCACATCTTTGGGTTGTGGGGCGAAACCCACGCAAACACAGGGAGAATGTGCAAACTCCACACGGACAGTGACCCAGAGCTGGGATCGAACCTGGGACCTCGGCGCCGTGAGACAGCAGGGGCTAAACCACTGCGCCACCGTGCTGCCCCGATGCCCTGTTTCTTGATGGAGATTCATTATCCCGGCCAAGTGGGAGATTATTCCATCACACCTCTGATTTGTGCCAGGCTTTGAGGAGGCAAGAGGTGCGTTACTCGCCATCGCGTGCCTATCATCTGGCCTGCTCTTGTAGCCAGAGTATTTATATGGCTGGTCTGGTTCAGTTTCTGGTCAATGGGAACCCCCAGGATGTTGATGGTGGGGGTCTGAACAATGATAGTAGCATTGAATGTCAAGGTGAGATGTTTAGATGCACTCATGTTGGAGTTGGTCATTGCCTGGCACTTCGTTGGCGCGAATGTTACTTGTCACTTAATATTAATAATCTTTATTGTTACAAGTAGGCCTACATTAACACAGCAATGAAGTTACTGTGAACAGCCCCTAGTCGCCACATTCCGGCGCCTGTTCAGGTACACAAAGGGAGAATTCAGAATGTCCAATTCACCTAACAGCGCGTCTTTTGGGACTTGTGGGAACAATCCGGAGCACCCGGAGGAAACCCACGCAGACACGGGGAGAACGTGTAGACTCCGCACAGACAGTGACCCAAGCCGGGAATCGAACCTGAGACCCTGGCGATGTGAACCAACCGTGCATAAGCCCAAGCTTTAATGTCACCAGATCTTGCTGCATATGGGCAAGGGCTGCCTCAGTATCTGAGGAGTTGCGGATTGTGCTGAACATTATGCAATCATCCGCGAACATTCTCACCTTTGACCTTATGGGGCGGGATTCTCCCCTACCCGGCGGGGCGGGGCGTTCCGGCATAATGGAGTGGCGGGAACCACTCCGGCGTTGGGCCGCCCCAAAGGTGCGGAAGTCTCCGCACCTTTAGGGACCAAGCCCTTACCTTGAGGGTGAGGCCCGCGCCGGAGTGGTTTCCGCTACGCCGGCTGGCGGGAAAGGCCTTTGGCGCCGCGCCAGCCGGGGCCGAAAGGTCTTTGCCGGGCAACGCATGCGCGGGAGCGTCAGTGGCTGCTGACGTCATCCCCGCGCATGCGCAGGGGAGGGGGTCTCTTCCGCTTCCGCCATAGTGAAGACCATGGCGAAGGCGGAAGAAAAAGAGTGCCATCACGGGCCAGGCCACCGTGGGGGGCATCCCCCGGGGCCAGGTCGCCCCGCACCCCCGCAGGACCCCGAGCCCGCCTGCGTCGCCTTGTCCCGCCGTTCAAAAGGTGGTTTAATCCACGCCGGCTGGAGAGCGTTGACAGCGGTGGGACTTCGGCCCATCGCGGGCATGAGAATCGCCGGGGGTGGGCCTGCCGACCGGCGCGGCGCGATTCCCGCCCTCGCCGACCGGCGCGGCGCGATTCCCGCCCTCGCCGACCGGCGCGGCGCGATTCCCGCCCTCGCCGACCGGCGCGGCGCGATTCCCGCACTCGCCGAATCTCTGGTGGCGGAGAATTCGGGACACGGCGGGGGCGGGATTCACGCCAGCCCCCGGCGATTCTCCGACCCGGTGGGGGGTCGGAGAATCGTGCCCCATGATTTCCAAAGAAATTAAAGAAAAACAGGGTAACTTACATTCCAAAAGGCAAGGGAGAAGTTCATTGTTCAGCATACTGTACTACATGTTACGGTAGCGATCGATTTGTTGCGTAGGAAAAGGCAGGGTGAGACAAAAGGACATTGAGAGCATTGATAAATCAAGAGTGTTATTGTTAATGTAAAAGCTTTGATGCTCCGCCCTCATGCACAGAGCTCCCGGGGCACAATCTTTTTAAAAAACAGGTCAAAAATGTTGGGTAGCAAATGCCTGTGCTGAATACAAGCACCAATTCTCTCCGGGCCTGCGTGGGTCTCACCCCTACATCCCAAAAAGATGTGCAGGGTGAGTGGGTTGGCCATGCTAAATTGCCCCTTAATTGTGAGGAGGGGGGGTGGGGGGAGAGAATTGGGTAGTCTAAATTTATTTAAAAAGACACCAAAATGGAGCAGGTCAGACAGCACTGTGGAATTCTGCTGTGTACAGCAAAGTAAAATGATTTATAATCTCATTTATACAATCAGGAGCGATTGTGCGCTGCCAATGTCAAAAGTGATTAGCTTTGATATGCATTTTGGCGTTTAAGGGTTTGAATGGTACTACTGCAATCACTGCGTATTTTAGCGCGAATGTATCCTTACCGCAGCAGTAATGTCATTATTCTGAACCCTTTTCAGGGGGTTTGAACATTTTCAGAGATTGAACTTAAAGAAATGATTACTTTGCTGAGATTTAACGATTATTTGCGAGCGTAGCTTAACCACTAAAATGCCATCTTCCAGCTGTGTCTGGAGCAACCTTGATACATTGCCAGCTAATGATTGTTGAGAGAATGTCTCTCAATGGCACATTCAGGCAACGGCGTGGGTGACCCTGAAGTACGAGCATGCAATTCCCCACCAGTTCATTAGGCATGCGCCCTGACCAATTAACTCCATTCACTGCTTCCTTTGACCTGATCTGACAGGTATGGCTGAAGTCACTGTTTATGTTGGCATTAGTTATGCTCTTGTGGATGTAAAATATCCTGTGGCACTCGGATGCCTTGACAGTGAGTATTGGAGATGAGCCAAATCTAACAGGCATCCAGTATACACTCCTTCCTAACAGGCCTTGAGACAGGAGCGGGGTCCAGGCCCAATGTTCCGTGCCTTAACCTGAGTCTAAATGTAGTAGCCCTACTCCAGCACTGTGGAAAATTGCTAGCTTTGCTTTATCGGGAAATGGGTATTGTCCCTGGACTAGTAATCCAGGGTAATCCTCTGGGGATCCGGGTTCGAATCCCAGCATGACAGATGGTGGCATTTGAATTCAATAAAAATCCGGAATTAAAAACCATGAAACTATTGTCGACGGTCGTAAAAACTTGTCTCGTTCACTAAAGAGCTTTTAGGGAAGGAAATCTGCCATCCTTACCCGGTGACTCCAGACCCACAGAAATGTGGTTGACTCTTAAATGGTGTCTTGTGAGCGTCCCTTTAAGAAAGGTTTGGGTCTTACCACATGAATGTGGCACGGCTTCAGTGATGTCATTTGTGGGTGGAGCTGGGCTGTGGCTGTCAGGTGAGAGGGGGTTTAGTGTTTCAGTTTCAGTTTCGGTTTGTTGCTTTGGACTGCAGAAGAGAAGCAGTGTTTCCCGGTTTTCATTTCAAAGCTGTTCCAGGGTACTTGAAAGCACATTGGGTGTGACAAACTGCCTTGGTAACCTTAAAGATAGAGTTGCTTCCCGGAAGGAGTTTTGAATCTGCTGGTTGCAACTGGATCAGAATCTCAGGGAAAGGACCAGTCCCATTCAAGTGAGATTACAGAGTGCTGGGCCACGCCCTTGAAAGGGGTTTTGGTTTATTGGATTTTGTATTGAATTGGAACAGTTACTAAGGGGGATTCATTAAGAGTTATATACATAGATTACTGTAGCTGTTGGGTGTTGTTTCATGTTTGTAATTGATGACAAATTCTTGTTTTATATACGTTAACTACATTCTTACAATAAACTTTATTTTGATAAAAGCCCCTAGGAAGGCTGATGAATCACACCTGAAGTGAACGTTCTTGTGCCCATCCTAGCCAAATTCAACATAAATGTTATGGGTCAGGTGAGCTTCATAATCCACTTTGGAGTTTCTAAGCCCTGGCCCATAACAATGGTCTTGCAAGACACTCTATTCCAGGGCAGTTAGGGATGGGTAATAAATGCTGGCCTAGCAAGTGATGCCCATCTCTTGATTGAATTTTAAAAAATTATTTTGGACTCGGATTTAAAAAAATATTTTGGACTATCACACATTTAAAAATTACATTGAATCATACAGCACAGAAAGTCATAGAATTTACAGTGCAGAAGGAGGCCATTCAGCCCATTGAGTCTGCACCGTCCCTTGGAAAGACCACCCTACTTAAGCCCCACGCCTCCACCCTATCCCCTTTATCTCCGTAACCCAACCTAACATTTTTGGACACTATGGGCAATTTAGAGCAGCCAATCCTCCTAACCTGCACATCTTTGGACTGTGGGAGGAAACCGGAGCACCCGGAGGAAACCCACGCAGACACGGGGAGGACGTGCAGACTCCACACAGACAGTGACCCAAGTCGGGAATCGAACCTGGCACCCTCGAGCTGTGAAGCAACTGTGCTAACCACTATGCTACCGTGCTGCCCTCATTTAGCTCATCATGGTTTTGCCTGCTCTTTGTAAAGGTCCAGGTTTTAAGATGGGAGTTCGAAACACTTTTTTATTCAGTGTTTAGAAACTGTTTTCAAATTTGGTGCCTTTTTGTTTTTGCTGCCTGACGTCACGTGAGGCTTGTAATTATATTAACGTGTTTTCCTTCACGCTGCATGTTAGCCCTGCAGAACAGGATGCCTTTCATAGCAATGAATGGAGGGAAATGTCAGATGATAATTAGCAATTAGATACAGAAAGCACACACCTTAACGAGATGAAAATATCAAGCATCAAGGGACTTGAGAATGACTTTCTAAAAATAGACTTCATTCAAAGGAACATGCGTTCCTGATTGGTCTCCCAGACACTACTATGAGCACAATAGGAGATCATTATGGTTGTCAGAACCCAAGTCCCACGGAGATCTCTACAAAGCTGTGCCATCTTTGCTTCAAGTAGAACTGTCGAAAGCCGTGAAGGGAATCGGCAAAGAAAATGGTTCTTTGCGCTGAAGGGTTGATGTACCAGAGTTGAGGGTGGGGGACCGCAGGGGGTCGGGTGGCGGGTTGCGGAAACATGAGGGTGCATTCATGGAGGGCAGGTAAATAGTCGGTAAATGGGGAATGGGTTGAATTTCTTTTCGCTGGAGGATGGACAGCGGAGGTTTGAGAAAGCGGCTCATCACCACCTTGCTCAAGGGCTAGCCGTCCAGCCAACAGTGGCCCCATCGCATGATAGAATAAAACAAAGCCCAGAGTAGCAGAGCTGTAGGCAGCTGACGAGGTGAATGGATCCTCGCGACAATAAGGGCAACCTACCTTTGAAATGTAAAGTCTGAGAGATGTACAGCTAACTGGCTTTTAATCCAATATTGCCAAAGTTCAAAGGACACAGCGATTGAACAGCAACTTTCAAAAGGCAATTGGGATAAATACTTGAAGTAACACATTCGTAAGGCAAAGGAAAAGAGCAGGGGATGGGATTGATGGGCTAGCTTTACAAAGGGGTTAGCACAGACACAATGGACCACATTTTAAAATTCTATACACTCGG